>NC_079362.1:45423673-45757953 GCF_029582105.1 Oenanthe melanoleuca
GTTAGATCAAACAAAAGTGCTCTATGAGTTCCAGTAAATGAATTTGAGACTTGTCTTGCAACGGAGGAAAATATAGCACCTTCCCCCAAAAGCAAGATCTTCAAAAGTAATTTATAAGATAGCCAAGCTCTAGATATGCAAAAGAACATGAGCCAAATAATTAATCTCTTACTCATTTAGTTATTTTGAAACTCCTGAATCTATTCTAAATGAACACTACCTGCAGGAAGACTTTTCCTGGTTAGAGAAGTCAACTGCTTGAAGAGTGAAGATTATTATTATGACACACATACAGAGCTTTGATTTTTACTATTTTTTTTAAGTTAGTAGCAGCACATAGAAAGACTTAATTAAGATGACAGTAGCATCAAGAATGTAGCATACCTTGCTGTATACATCTTGCACACAAAGCATTTTCTGGTACATAGCCAATGTTTCTTGACTAGCAAGGGATAGAGATTCCTATCCAGACAGTCGTCATGATGGATAAGCCTTGAGGGAAATAAATAGATACAACACATACAATGAAGAAATTTATCTGAACACAAGCATGGACATTGAAGATAAGGTATGATTTAAATTCCCATGCAAACTGTGACTAGATGTCCGCTTAACATTTCTTAACACAGATGAAAGTCTTGAAATAGACTTCTAGTTGCACCATCTGTGGATTTTACGGTCACAAGTAAATTCAGTTTGTGCAGTAACTCAGAAGTCTTCAGATCATCTCCTTTCTGTGGTCTTTTTAAAACTTTTATGTCCTATGCAGACTAACAAGCTATTGTCAGGTGAATCTTCAGATCATCTATGTGCAACATCTATGGTTTTCTCTGGATTATGTTCCTTTTGGAAACCACAATATATTATCAATACTTTGATAAACCAGGCTCCTGCGAACAGAAAATTATTCAAACCACTATTTCCATTCCTCTGTTATCTTTTCAGTTCCTGCTCCTCAGCTTCAAGTTCAAACTAATAGTCCAGGTGAGTCTAACCACAGCCTACAACACTCCCTGGTGCTCCAGAATCAGTATGTAAATGTGCCACACATTAGCTCTACATAGAAAGATCTTGACACTGGTGGTTGCCATTCCTGTTATACAGCAGTCACAGCACACTAATTACAAAGCAGTCTTTGTACGCAAATTAAAAAGAAAAAAGCAAGAAAGATTACTCTCCTTCTTTCAGAGATATTCCCATGTATATGGAAAATAAAATTAAGCTCAGCAGAAGGCAACAGAATAATCTTAAAGCAAATAAGTTAGTCTAACAAAATTCAGCATTTAATATCTGAAGTTTGTCCGGAGAAGGCTTACTTTCATTTGCCTAAGGACTCCCAAAGAATAGTAACTTACCTTATATCTGTGATTATAATGATGTGTTCACAGTTCCCTTGGTGGCAGTAAAGGTATGGAAAGCCAATTTTGAGGAATAAATCATTAAATACATAGTCCTCCATCTTAACAGACCGAAAATTTTCATAGCCTCTGTCATGAGATTCTGACCACTCTATAATTGTTCTGAAAATAGAAAGGCCATCAGCATAGCAAAGCTATGAACCATGAATGCAGAGAAAAAGATGCCTTGGGGACATGCAAAACTCTTCACTGAGACATGGTTAAATGATGGAAATCAAAACAGTTCATGACATTTTGTAATAATTTAAGGTGATTTCACAGCAATACTACAACACCATAGAACTGTTCACTGCTCTTATGGAACATCTGCCTTTCAGTCCTCACCAGGCAGCTTCCTGACGAGTTTTAGTCAATGTATGCTCCTGATGGCACCCATCCAGGTCAGACTGTTTGCAGCACAACACTTCTTAATAGTAAGTCTTCCAGTAATTCGAGTTATTAGCAGGTCATTTTGCCCCCTTGGTCAATGACTTCATTTTAAAGTATTAAAAAGCTTTTTTTAAATTTTGTTTTTGTCAAGGAGAAACACAAAGCTGACAAATGCAGTTACATTTCCAAAATTTAGCATTGGAAGGGCACTGGCCTGCGTAAATTTCTTTTGGCTTTTTGGCACACTCATACATCTAACTCTATAAGCTGTGTATGCTATGACAAGCCCTTCTGGGAAGACCATTGTTGTTCACAGACAGAAAGACAAGAAGCAAAATATTAATTTCCCTGAGGTCACATACAAAGTCTGCCAGAACAACAGGGTCTAACAGGGTCAGCTCTTCCATACCAGCCATTTTAAACATTTTGGTCTCCTAAATTTCGCTAGTGTAACAAACAGCAAGACCATACTTCCTTAAAATATCAGATTTCTTTTCTGATCACAGATCTCATGTTGACTTTACAATAAAGGCATTCAGCACATTTTCAAGATTGAGCAGGAAAAACACTGCCACACAGCTGAGCTTGTTGTCTTTCTGACCCATCTTCTACCTCACAGACAAGTCCTTTGACTGCCATCACAAGCAGGGAAAGTACTTAAAAACCCAGTACAAAATGCCACCTTGTCACTTTACACAGAAATCCCATCTCAATAGAGGAAAACAGGATTTGCAGGTTAAAAAATGGATTCATATTCTTTTCAAAAGGGAAGCAAATGGAAGGAATATGCAGTGCAAGTAAAGTCAAACTTCTCTGTAAAAACCAATCCATCATTGAAAAACAGTAGGAAAAGTCCATTTTAGCTTAATACTCTAGACATTCTAGTATCTGTAACATTACAAGTCAGAAACAAAATGAAACAAATTTTATGTTCCTTAAGGTTTTCCTTAGCCAACATCTAGAATACCATACCTGCTCAGATCTCTGCATTCTGGGTATCTTTTATCATTATAGAAGATGCCTTCAAAGTAGAAGAAAGCAGATTTGTAAAGATCCTGAGAGACAGAGAGATAAGTCTCCATTAGTGTTATGAGAGAATAAACACTTTAAACAAGAACATGACAAAAATCCAAGCATTTTAGGTATCTAAATTATATCAAGAGACCTTGTTCTACAGGTGTCTAAGAAAAGTTCTGCTCTGATTGTAGATGCTGAGGTGACAACTGGACTCATATGATTGCCAACTATGCAGCTACTCTGCTGATACTGCTCTCAAGCCATTACACATTACTTTAATGTTCTTCTCTTATTTCCCCATCATAGCAGCTATGGACTTCTATAAAAACACAGAACAAGAACACAAGCATCACTGCACTAACTCAGTAATTGCAAGGCACTGACTTTAAAAAATAATAATCTTCTAAAGAATTAACAAACTGCAGTGTGTTTACTTGGGGTGGCTACCAGATAACTACCCAGCTGCTCTCTCACTCCTCTTTCTTAACAGGACTGGGGAAATAAAGTAAGACAGGCAAGCTCATGGGTTCAGATGAAGAAAGAGAAAAAAAATAGAAAAAAAAAATTAAAAATAAGAGAAAAAGCATGCAGAAGCAAAGCAAAAAAAAAAAAATATATTTATTCTCTATTTTCCATCAGCAAGTGATGGTCAGGGATTGGAATAAACTGCTCAGGGAAGTGGTGAAACTGCCATCCCTGGGAATGTTGAAAAGGTGTGTGAATGTGGCACTTGGAGATATGGTTTAGAGAACATAGTGACATGTTCAGTGTTTAGCTCAGCTGCTGTAGTTCACTGGGCATCTAGAAACTCTTGCACTGTTGGTATGAGTGCCATAAATTATTAATTATCTTAATAAAATATTAATTATCTTAATAAAATATTAATTATCTTAATAAAATATTAATTATCTTTGATAGAAAGAATGCTAAAAATGGACTGTCTATATGTGACAAACTTTGTAATTAAGGAAGAATTTTGAAGGATGATAGATTTTCTTGTGAGACTCTAGAAGTGAGGTGACTGGACCTTCAAGAATTGCCTGTGTGATTTGTTTATACAGATGTGACCAGGAAGTGCTCTCATGTGTAGCTGTGCATGTGTGCACACAAGGGACAAGGCTTCAATAATTCTTTGTCATTTCACTAAGAATCACTTCGTGCTCTGATTAAATGCACAGAGAGTTAACCTGCTATGAGTCAACTTCCCCTCAGCACCCCCTGTGCATGCTCTGCATTTTTGTCAAGAGGGAGTTGATAATACACCAGTTTTGGCTACTGCTCAGCAGTGCTTACACAGCTTCAAGGCTGAGTCTCCAAGTCTCCCCAAGACCAGTGGGCTGGGGCTGGGTGAGAGGCAGAGAGGGAATGTAGCTGGGACAGCTGACCCAAAGGATATCACAAGAAGCATTAAGAGCTGGAAGAAATGAGGAAGGGGCTATTCATGTTGAAAGCATTTGTCTTCCAAAGCATCCACTATGAATGCTGAGGCCCCAGGAAGTGGTTGGAATAGAATCATAGAATCACTAAGGCTGTAAAAGATCATCAAGTCCAACTATTAACCTAGCACCGCCATGTTCACTCAAGTGCCACATCCACACATTTTTTAATACTTTCATGGCTGATGATTCCAACAGCTTCCCTGGGTAGTCTGTTAAAATGTCTGACTACCCCTGCATGAAGAAATGTTTCCCAATATCCAATCTAAACCTTCTTTGGCACAATTTGAGGCCGTTTCCTCTCATTCTGTCTCTTGTTACCCAGGAGAACTGACCCCCTTCCTGGCTACACCCTCCTCACTCTCCTTTCAGATAGCTGTAAGAGAGGGATAATGTCTCTCTTTAGCCTTCATTTCTCCCTCAGCCACTCCTCAAGGACTCAATGAAGATTTTCCCTCTTTATTCTAAATGGGAAAACCCTGGACAACCAGGCATCCTCCATCACCAGACTAGTCTGGGGATGTGCATTTGTGCCCAGACGTGTCTTTGAACTATTAGCTTTAGACTGTCAAAACACAGACACCAGGATGAAATACAGGACTTCTCAGGTGGCCTGCATGAGGACAAAGTGGTTGGAATGTGTTTTACATTCAGATTCTTTGATTCACTTCTGTCTGTTATCGTTACCCTCTCTGCTACTGACAGAAACTTGGAGTAAGTGGCTGATACACTAGATGATCCCATTGCCAGCCAGAGGGATCTTAATAGCCTAGAGAAATGGGCAAACAAGAACTTGGTGAGGCTGAGCAAGAAGTGCAAAGTCTTGCCACTGAGGATAAACAAGCTGATGCTCCACTGTATGCTGAGGGTCACTCAGCTGGAGAGCAGCTAGGCAAAAAGGACGTGGAGATGCTGGTGGATCCCAAACTGAACGTGAGCCAACAATGTGTCCTTGCAGCTAAGGCAGCAGATGGAGGAGATGGGATCCTGTGCTGCAATAGATAAAATACCACCAGCAGGTCAAGGGAGGCGACCCTTCGGCTCTCCTCAGCACTAGTGAGACCATACCCAAAGGCCTGTTCTTCAGCTCTTCAACCTAAAGGATGCTCCATATAAGAGAGACATGGACATACTGAGTCTCACAAGGGCCATGAAGGGACTGCAGCATGTCTCCTAAAAAGAGTGACTGAGGGAGCTGTGAGTTAGAAGAGAAAGCTCAGGTAGGAGAACCTTAACATACACAATACCTCTAAGGAGGGTGCAAAGAAGATGGAGCCAGGCTCCTTTTAGTGATCCCGAGTGACAGGATCAGAGTCAATAAGCTTAAACTGAAACATACGCATTTGCCCTGAATCTCAAGAAACACTTCTCTACTGACACAGGTGACTGAACACTGATACAAGCTGTCCAGGGATGCTGTCAACCTCCATCCTTGGAGATGTGAAAAAACATCAGGACATGGTCATGGACAACTGTAGGTGGCCTTGCTTGAGCAGAAAGAGTAGACCAGACGGCCTCCACAAGTCCCTTTCAACCTCAACCACTCTATGATATGACATATATGTCATATAATGTATGATCAAAGTGATTCAATTCCAGTATTTTCAGCTAGATTATTTGTTTTGACCATATCCAGAGAATACATAGCAGCTTTGGGAGAGAAGAACAATCTTCATCCCTACATTTGATCAGCATCCAGTTACAAACAACAAAGCATAGTGGGATCATCTAGCTTATTATTATTAGTGGGATTAAGCTATTACCTCTGGTGTTTCAGAACACAGCTCAGAATCAAATCAGTCCACAGGAACACATCTACACAAAACTCGCTGCTTGTGTTTCTATTTCCTAGCAGTAGCAATGATGATGTTTTACTTGATACTGCACAAACAGACCATCTTGGTAATAACACTATGAAGTATTTACTTGCAGTGCAACCAATGCAGATGAATTTAGTGCTGAAGAAAAAACAACAGAACAAAACTCTGCCTCCCTCTCTATGTTTTCAAGACTCCTATACATGTAGAGGGCTCCACATTGAAAGTTTTACCTTGCTGATGTGCTCTGGTGCTTGATCTGGCTGACTGCTGAACTCACCGCCTATCTGGAGGTCACTGACACAGGAAATCGAGTCTCTCAGCTCAGTGAGCTTCTGGCTGCCCAGTACAAGGACTGTTTGGTAGGGTTTGTGATCTTTATGCTACAAAGAACAGAGCATACAAACTTCGGATAAATTATAACTTGTCAGCATCAGCACTGCTCTTCATTTGACAGCTTAAGGTCATTACTGGAAGTATCTGGCACATCACTTCTCTGAACAGCATCTTTCCACAGCCCCTCCTAAGACTGACACTTAATAGTTTTATTCAGAAACTCAGAAGTTTCCATTGGAAACATTCTCCATTGGAAAGTACAGAAAAAAAAGCAAGTCTGAGCTCACTTATCCCAAATCCAGAATGAGTACTTAGGTTGTCCTGTATTTAGTTTCAGGTTTTGAGCTTCCTGTAAAATAAATTAACTACTGTGGAATTATTGTAAAAGTTCTGTTATGTAAACTACTAACAGAATGAAAGCCAGATTCTGAAAGTGCCTTAAGAAATTACCAGACTTGAAGAGTTTACCATGTCTTCAGGAGATTCACTGATTTTATCAGCTTGGGAGAGCAAGATATTATCTGAATAGGAAAGAATCAGAATACAACCCAGAGAAAGTCACACCAACCTTCTGAAATATAACAGGATAAAAGACGTTCAGAGTTAAAAGTAGTTCTCCCTCCTCAATTAGATCTGTTGGATTGTCTGGCCTCTTTCCAGTTGCATGTGACTCCTGGAAAAACATACACACATGCATATATATATTATATTGGAAACCACATATACATATATATATATATATAGATATAGATATAGATGTATATATATATATATATATATATATATATATATATAAAATAAACCCTGGGTATATATAATAAACCTTGGGTAACAGTCTGAGAAATGCTGTGAAATGCTAACTCATTTTTGACTATGTAGCCTTCTGAATTGCAAACAGCCTACTTCCTCCAAGGTGGAAAGGTGAGAAACTGTTCCAATTACTGATTTCAAGCATATTCCTTCACTTCTCAGCTTTGTTGCAAGACAATCTCTGTTCCTTGATTACTGAGAGGCCCTGCATAAAGGAATTACAAGCTGCTGTCATTCTGCCCTCATGGAATTCAGCTACCAACTTTCACCACTTAATGCTTTGAAATGTTCTTTGAATGCTTTCATATGTAAAGGAATACGTTTCCTTAACTTGGGAAACACTAACCTAGAAAACAGAATTAAATATATGAAAATTGCAGTTAGTGCAACACTTTCTCTTTTTAGGGAAGCTAGACATAGCTGGAGGCCACAATTTCTCCAAAATCCAAACCCAAAACCCAGCAGTGCCCTTGCCACCGTACTGTGTCCTAGAAAAGAAGTAAATGCATCCCTACATTTCCATCCTGCTTTGTGTTTAAGACACAGCCCAGCTGTGAACATGAGGGAGGGTACT
This sequence comes from Oenanthe melanoleuca, assembly GCF_029582105.1. Taxonomy (NCBI): domain Eukaryota; kingdom Metazoa; phylum Chordata; class Aves; order Passeriformes; family Muscicapidae; genus Oenanthe; species Oenanthe melanoleuca. The sequence goes on from NC_079362.1 coordinate 45,431,451, forward strand.
TTTCTGTGGCTGTTTCCTCCTTTTTCCAACAAATCAAGAGAGAATATTCCTCCTACCAGCATGGAGTATTCCTCAGATTTAGTAACTTGTACACAACTTGTACTCCTGTGAGTCTCAGAGATACTTGTGCTCCCTGCCTTGCATCTGCCTTCTTCATGTGACATATTCCAAACTCACGTTTCTTACTGCTCTCCTCCTGTACAAAGGCATCATGGTCCCAAACACAGAATCACAGCTCTGAAAAAGCTGGCTTAAAGAATGCAATAAATGACAATGTACTCATTCTTCAGAAACAGCAGTAAGACACCACTCATTGAAACCATTTATGAAGGTTTCTGTTGCTAATATTTTCTCAGATAGTCCCCAGGCTAAAAGCTCAGCAGAGTAGCTGCATCATGTGGGTCTCTGAACAGCTGAAACATGGTAACTCACGACAGACCAGTAAACCTCAAGAGAAAAACAAGTCTAATAGTCACAAGAGATTTTTTTCCTCACTACACTTCTGTCCCTAATTTTTACAGCACTTCAGTGTCCCTGAAAGAGTTCAACGAATGTGTATATGTGGTGCTTAGGAACACAGTTTAGTGGTGGATCTGGCAGTGTTAAGGTAATGGCTGGGCTCAATGATCCTAAAGGTCTTTTAACCTTAATAATTCTAAAAAAAATTATGAAATAAGGTTTTCCTGTTTTGGACTTCAATGGCTGTGAAGAAATAATTTTAAAAAAAATCTATTAAGCATAGTTAAAAAATTCCAATAAGGCTTTTGAGGGGCTGATGACTATACTCTTGGTTCCTGGCAGTTTAGAATGGCTGAAAAACTTGGGCTACAAAGCTCAGAATTAGGAATTTACCACCACTGTGCTGCTACTGTTTTCTTCTTTCAGCCCTACTGAAACAGTGAAGCTAAGTTTCCTACAGTGGACTCGAGGAGCAAAACCATTACACATTTTGTCTAGCTCTATGTCTAGTTGTAAGTTCACAGCACTAAAAATAACTGTCATACACAGGCAACGGAGTGGAGTTCCTCCTTAACTACATCCAGTGTTAACAGACAGTTAAAAGCAGTCTTCCTGTCCTATCTTTCTATAAAATCTCTTCATCCTTACCTGCAAACTTGTATCTGCAAACAATTACAGAGTACATTTCATAGTGCTGAATAAAAATCAACCAGAAGTTGTATTACTTGGCTGTCTTGAGAGCCTAAAAGATGACAAACAACTTACCATCTCATAGGTAAGAGTTTCTTGTCTGCAAGCCCGATCCACAATAATTTTTTCTTCTCTCCTCTCTAAGGCCTTCTTTCTAATTCTGAGGGGCAGGAACACAAAATGTTGTTCAACAATTTCCATGTAGAATTTCAAGAATTTCATATATTTAAATGACAAAAGCTACTACAGAGCAGCTTTCAAAAAGCAGGATTCCTCTCTGTCTTAGTGGGACAGACTAACTTAAAATACTCATCTTCGGACTCTCATAAAACCTGATAGTGCAGAGGCGAGCTTAGGGATTTCAGCTCGTGGGTTTTTTCCCCCTTATGTCCAAATGACAGGTTGGTTGTGAGTAATTTTACACTCACAATAAAAAACAGCAAAATGCTGTCTGAAGAGACTGTCCTAGGACAAAACACTTCGTGTCCTTTAAGGAAGCAATTTCAACAATTCCTTCTGCTTCATAAAAATTGAATTAATGTTCAAGCAAAACACAAGGAAAAAAACAACCCACAAATATTCTTTCTCAGCCCCATAGCATAGACACTTTTTAGAAAAACCCAAAAGCAAACCTTCATTACCATTTGTAGAAGAAACAGTATCGTACGTAAAATACCTACTAAAATACAGGTATTTAACCATGCATGAACACTCAGTTCTTAACACCCAGGACAAGTTTACTTATCCTCCACATGTTCACAAGGATTTTCAGTAACAATCAGGCTTAATACTGATCACAGTCTAAACACATTTCTTTACATTAGTGCTATGTAAAGGACAGCAAGGGCCTGAACTGGCCAAGTTTGACAACTGGTAGAAATCTTACATGTATTGGTTACCTCTGAAATGCGCCAGTAGTATCAATGAATTCCATGAATGAAACAAAATTCAATAAAACACAGTGGTTCAGATAAAGAGGTTATCTGGATACAGCATCAGTACTTACAGTCTGGCTGTTACAGTGTGACTAAGAGTTACCAGAGGCATGAGACAGGCGTTTTTGGAGGAACCTCACACACATTTATCAGAATGCCTCTACACACTCCAAACTTAGGCACTATTTCAGAAGCACCTAGGTCCAGAAATCCTTTTCCAATAAGAAAGATGGCATATTCTGTATATCTTAATAAAAAATTCCTAAGCAACATTCAATCAGAAGACTCATGCCAATGACTGCATCGTAAGCTGGTGGTTTCCGCCCTTATGGTATTTTTGTGCTGTGCTTCAGAAAGCATTGCCTGTTTAGGGAAGAAGCAGCCAGCCATACTTCCATGCTGATTTTCCACCCCACCCCAAGACAGGGTACCGTGAGAGCACTGTAACAGCGTACCGAAGAGTGAGGAGACTGCTATCTTCAGGAATAACATTTGGGTCCTCTTCTTTTTCAGAAGACATTAACGTATCAATGCTAGAACAATAAAAAAAATAACAGATAGGATCACAGAATCATAGAACAGTTTGGGTTGTAAGGGACCTTAAAAGATCATCTAGCTCCATTCCCCCCAGTAGCATTGACAGAGACACCTTTCACAGGGACCAGGTTGCTCATGGGCATATCCAACCTGCTCTTGAACACTTCCAGGGATGGAGCATCCACAAATTTTCTGGGCAACCTGTTCCAGTGCCTCACCACTCTACACAGTAAACAATTTCTTCCTGATATCCAATCTAAATCTAGAGCTATCCTCTTTGGACAGGGTAATGATTTCTCAGTCTGTGTAGAATTATGAGAGGCAGGAACCTGGAGGAGGATTCCCACATGACCGCATTTATGACTTCCCATTTCAGGTTATGCACTGCAGCACACCAGATACAGAGGAATCACCATATGCACATCCCTTCCTCTGCAGTCCTTTGCAGAAGCATTAATCTCGAAAGAATTTTATCCAGCTTAAAAATAGTCTGAGGGAAAACATTTAAAACAGAGAACTTGCTTTGAATCAGACTCAACTGCTTTCGTCTCTCTGCTTTTGCAGACTATATAAAGGCAGGGCTTACACCAGTGCCTAAGGCCGCCTGCAGTCTGAATCCCAGCAAACTCTTGCACAAACCCATCTCTTTATGGGACAGAAGTACCACCAGTGAAGTCCAGGAAAACCCTTTGGACTGTACCATTTATTGACAGTAACACTTATGATTTCATTATATTCTTCCTCATTATAATCTTATAATATGCCCCATGTTAAAATATCACTACAGTAATGAATAATGCTTTGGAGAGGAACTGCATGGGAATACAAAGTAATTGAGAAATAGAAATCTGGAATCCACAATTATCAGCTGACAATAAGCAAAAGTCAGAGACAAAATTTTGATTGTGGACAGATGACTTTGTTCTGAGCCAACAAAGTCACTCTGTATTGACAGTAATACCAATATACTATTGTTTAGTTACTTACCGTTCAGCAACATACTAAGTTTTAAACTTTCTGTTTCACAGTTTTCATCTCAAACAGAAAATAATTATTTTAAAGTTGAAAATGGGATTCTTTCAGAAACACCATTTTAAAAGAAACTTTGCAGTAATGAGCCACAACCTCCTGGAAACAGAACGAACCTTATCCTTAGAGTCCCACTTGAGGAAGTAGAGGCAGAGACGACCAAGTGAATCCTGTTTTAAATGTAGACTGAAACACAGGTGAGAAATAGTAACTTAACTAACAGAAAGATGGAGAACGGGACATTGGAGAACACAGTCCAACTATTAACCTTTTAGGTGGGACTGTTCTCCAGGCAGCATAGAGCTGTGTTATGAACAGCCCACATAATTAAATAAAGGATATTCCCCTGATAGATAAATCAAATCACAACTGACACTCTCTGTAAAACTGACATGACCAAATTATTTATCCAAAGTCTTCTAGCACATGGATCAGTGATCCCATTCACAGAACAGCCCAAGTCACTTGAATATGTACAATTTTGAGAAAATGACTTTGTATTCAATTCTTTAAACAACACAGGTATTATATGCAGGATCTGAAAATGTCTATTACTCACCACTGAGAAGTTTCACTTGCATCAAAGGTGACAGTTCCCCATTTCCTTTCTGCGCCAGAATCCACCAACAAAGTCAGAACAACACTTCTGCTTTTCTTTCTTCCCATAGCCCTAGGTGCAATCCCTGCCTGTGCTATCCACACCATGACCATTAATTGCCTCCTTCAGAGAAAAAAATAACATCTCCAGAAAAGCTGCTACAAGCAGACATTATGTAAAATATGTGACATTAAAGCTGCTTCCTCTTTTTTCTTGTAAGGACTGAAAGATAGCTAGTGTAAAGGGATACTGACATTAAATGTCTAACAAGTTTCACGGAACCTTGCACACTGCCATTTCTCACTCCTGAAAAGTCAGAAATCTTCCATTTCTAAAGGAAAAGCAGAGCACCTTTTCCAGTATTAAAAATCAGTCTAATAATTAATTACATATGTCACTGTATCACGTGCACAAAGCCTGGAAAGGCTTTGCTGTGTGGCCTTACACACAGGCCGTGCCGGAGCTCCCCCTGTGTAACTCCACTGCTACCAGTGGAACCACATAAGCGATACTCGGTCCATGGTCCTCAGGAAACCAGGCTTTACAAACACGAAGTATATGCTGGTCCCTCCAGAACTTAAGGCCAAGTCAGTGTCAGACACCAAAGACACAGAGATGCATGCAATACAGTTTGCACTAGGAACACCTCACTCCTGACTGCCACAAGCTTGGGATCCTACTGTGTCCCCACAGAGACTACTCTCTGCACGCATGACAAATTCCCTTAGTGCACACAGTTACAATAGAGGGGAAAACACTGGCCATGTTGTTTAATGGAAACCAAGGTGAAGTGTAGGACAGTAACGAGGAACAACAGTTGAAAGTGTTACTTGAAAAAAGTGAAATGCAAAGTGTTATATGAATTTATGTCCTCTATAAAGATAGTTTAAGGTGATCAAAAATAAAAGGGCCAAAGAGAACTCTCTGGAAATGTAGACTTGGAAACAGACCACCAATGAAGCCTTTAATCACTGTGACTTTACTTCTCCCAGAATATTCTAGCAGCACAACAAGTTTTCTCTTTTAGAATTCAAAGATATTTTAGTATTTGGCTTGATATTTTATAATAAGCAGATAGAGTGCTCATATTACTCTTTATATTGCACATATTTTAAAGGTAGTACTTTCATCGCCTTTGAGACACTAACACCACAAGACGCTAAATACTAACACGTTAAGACGTTAATGCTAGCTTAATGCAGCTTTATAACACATCCCAAGAGATATTTACAACTACACCTTCTAATAAAACAAGAAGGTGAATTAGGGCTGAAGTTGAATAAGGTACCTGCAAGCCTCACCTCTCTTGACCTACCTAAAACCCAGAGTGATTTGAGGCTTTGCCTGCCCTATACATGCGCACAACAAATCACACAGAAGACAAAACAGAATAACAAAATTCATCATCTCCAACATTCAAGGACATCAGTCACTCAAGCACCAAATACAAATAACAAGGTAAACTTTGCTCACAGACTCCTGAGGCATTTGAACAATACTTAGAATTTTACTCTTTTGAAACCTTGGTCATTTAAGAGAATTACTGATGGAATTACTGATGGAACCTTCCAGATAAAGACACAATTTTGCACCTGTTTAAGATCTGATGAAAACATGAGCAATCTCTGTGACGATTATCAGCATACAACTTGAGCAATATGCAGTTCTTACTGAGTCAAATGCAAGTGAGTGAAGACACAAATTTTTTTCTGCGTTCTGTTTGCAGGAATGTATTACAGGAAGAAAATACAATAAAATAATAATAAAACGAAAACAAGCAAGTAAAACAACAACAAAAATGAACCAACAAATAAACCAAAAAACCAAACAAAACAAACAAAAATTAGAACAAAACAAAACTAAAGTCCCCCCCCCCAAAAAAAAACAACCAAGAAAATGCCAACAAACCCAAAAACCATACCAATAAAAAAACGCCAAACCAACCAAACAAATAAAAACCCAGAATAACCACATTGCACTGCGGTGCCCAAAGAGTTAAATAGCATTTAAACACGATACCATTTCTACTCACCAGAAGACTCCACATTGTCAGGAATACTTATATGTACACTATGTCACTACTCTAAAAAAGATTTAATGATGGATATTGAAAAACTTCATCCTGAAGCCATGAAAGGTTCTTTTAATCTAACACTATTTTAAAAATAGATGTAGGAGTATCCATATCTTCCTCTCTTCTACTCAAAGAAATCCTACTTAATTCACCAGAATTTTTCTTAGAAGTAATTTGCAATTAAGTAAAATAAGTAGATAAGTTAAAATGTCAGAAAAATCTGTGTTTATATCCATTATGTGTTCATTTGAGCACTTACATTTACAACAGTAATAAATGTGATCCCAGGATATCAGAGAACAGATCTTGGTATAGCCCAGTGTTCTCATCTCTCCTCAAGGAAGGAATATGAGCAGCTCAGAGCAGGTGAGTGAAAGTGACCAGAGATAGTAATTTGAGGTTGGCCAGTGTTACAAAAAGACTCAAGAGGTTAGGGCTATTTAATTTAAAAGCAAAAGCACATGGAGATTACGGATTGGGATTTCCAGCCTGAATGGCAGAAAGGTCACGCCAGGATGTATAGGTTTAGCTTCATTCTCCAGCAATGCCAAAAGGCTGCCATGTGAACAGTTCTCTCCCCTTCACAGATCACCAGTCTTTTTTCTCTTTTCCCAAATGACCACTGTTCACAGTACACTCAGTCTCAGACTGACAACATTGCTCTAACATCAGCAAATGCAGACAGCAAGTGAAATGCAGCAGGCGTAAACTGAAGGAAGCAGAAGAGAAGGGGAAAAAGTGAAATGAATGTGGGGAAAAATAAAGAAACCACAGGAAAAACCTCATTGGAATTCAAATGAAAAATGCAACAGGCTCAGGCAACAGAGCTGCCACAGACAGTAAGGCACAGCACAGAAGCAGTCAGGGACCATTTACACTGGAAGACCTTACAGACTAATTGTCACAGTTTCTGCCACTCCAGAATATTTTTTTTTTTAAGCCAACATCATCCTCTATTTTTACTAAGCCTAGTAATGGCAAAAATTTATGCTAGTCACCAGAACTGTGACAGCTGAAGCACAAAAATCTACAGATAGGATCAGAACTCTGGCAATGTCTTCCTTACTGATGGACTACAGATAAATTACTAACTGTTATGCTTTCTACAGGTATTACTGCCTGAAATCAGGCCTTTTCTGCAGGTGAAGGAAAATTCTCACTATCCACGTGACCTGAAAGCCTTCCAGCCATAACATGTTAGATGTTGCTGCTGCTTTAACACCCATAAAATACTTATATAACTCCAACTTCACCACCAGCCCTGAGAAAAACAAGTCAGTGGAGGCTAAGGACCAAGAGACACTCAACAGGTAGTGTATGCTGCCAGCTACCTGAACTGCTCTGAATGACATTTTTAAGGGATTCAAACTAGAAGAGAGTAGGCTTAGATCAGTATTGGGAAGTTGTCAGCTGTGAGGGTGTTGAGGCACTGGAACAGCTTGCACAGACAAGCTGTGGATGCTTATCTCTGGCAGTGTTCAAGGCCAGGCTGGATTGGGCTTTGAGCAATCTGCTCTAGTGAAAGGTGTCCCTGGCCTTGACAGGGGGATTGGAACAAGATTATCTTTGAAGTCCCTTCCAACCCAAACCATTCTGTGATTCTATGCTTCTTTGTTAAGATAAACAGATGCCTGGCTTATTTCTTTATATAAGGTATACGTTTCATTCTGTAACTGGAGTCTTCTAATACCATGAAGATGTTCAGGTATCTTTAAGTACTTAACCAGTACAATGCTGCTAAATGTTAACCAAATTAACTTTAAGCAACAAACTGTTTGTTCAAAATCACGGACATAATACAGATACCACCACTGGAGCACTATCCTCCAGAAAAACTGTTTGCCTTCAGGGTGTATTTGGCCTACAGAGATGCTGGTGACCAACTCTTCATAACGAACAGGACAAGGACCATCCAGTACAAATGAAAAAGGGGTTGGGTACTAGGAAGAAATTTTTTACTGTGACGGCGGTGAGGCACTGGAACAGGCTGTCCAGAGAAGTTGTGGATGCTGGAACTCTGGCAGTGTTCAAGGCCAGGCTGCTTGGAGCTCTCTATGCTATTTGGTCTAGTGGAATGTGTCCCTGGGCATGGCATGGGGCTATATGGCCTTTAAGGTCCATTCCAACCCTGACCGTCTATGATTCTGTCTTTACTCGGAAACAGAAACAAACGCGTGCCATAAGCCCGGAAGAGGCTGCTCTGAAGAGGTTTTGCCTGAGCACCTTCCGCCTCTCTTGAGGAACGGCCGCGGCGTCAGGCGACAGCACCAGCCACCTCCCCTCACCAGCGCCGAGCATCCCCCTGGCACCCGAGCCGTAAATCCCGGCCTGGAGACAGCTTGGCTTCCCCACCTGCAGACGGCGCGCAGCTCGGCCGCCGTGCCCAGCGCGCAGCCCAGCGCCGCCGCCACGGCCGCGTCCGCCTCCTCTGCCGCCTCCTCCGCCGCCAGCGAGAGGTCGGGCGGCCCCAGCAGGCGCCGCCAGCCGAGGCCCAGGGAGTCCACGCGGAACGCGCCCGTGTACAGCTCCGCCGCCTCGTAGTCGGGCGCTGCCGCCTCCGCCATGTCCGCGGCCATGGCCGCCACGGCCGCTCTCCGCCCGGCCCCGCCACACGCGTCACGGGCCGCGGGCGGGGCGGCCCTGCTGGGCAGCGCGGCTCTGCTGGGCGGAGCGGGGCGGCCATGCTGGGCGGAGCGGCCCTGCTGGGCGGAGCGGGGCGGCCCTGAAGAGTTGCCCTGCTGGGCGGAGCGGAGCGGAGCGGCCGGAGGAGCGGCCCTGCTGGGCGGAGCGGGGCGGCCCTGAGAGCGGCCCTGCTGGGCGGAGCAGCCGGAGGAGCGGCCCTGCTGGGCGGAGCAGCCGGAGGAGCGGCCCTGCTGGGCGGAGCGGCCCTGCTGGGCGGACCGGGGCGGCCCTGAGGAGCGGCCCTGAGAGCGGCCCTGCTGGGCGGAGCGGAGCAGCCGGAGGAGCGGCCCTGCTGGGCGGAGCGGGGCGGCCGGAGGAGCGGCCCTGCTGGGCGGAGCGGCCCTGCTGGGCGGAGCGGCCCTAAGGAGCGGCCCTGAGGAGCGGCCCTGCTGGGCGGAGCGGGGCGGCCCGGCGTGAGGGGCGCCGCGTGACCGGGAAAGCGAGTTCCGAGCTTGTCCTGCCAGGCGGGAGCCATCGGTGAGCTTTCGCTAGGGAGAAAACAATTCCAAAAAGAGAAACAGAAACGCCCCCCCAAAAAAGAGAAAATAAGCCAAAACACACGCTACCCCAAAAATAATTTCTCAATTAATTAAAAACCTCACTGCGTCAATTGTTCTAGAGAGATACAAACACTTTCACACAACATCACCGAATCTACGTGAAATAACAGATCTGTGAGATCATTGAGTCCAACCTATGATCGAACCTTGTCATCTAGACCGCCAAAACTTAAGTGCCACATCCAGTTTTTCCTTAAGTACCTTTAGGGACAATGACTGCACCACCCCCCTGGGCAGCCCATTCCAATGTCCAGTCAGGCTTTCTGTGAAGGAATTCTTTCTAATGTCCAACCTAGACCTGCTCTGGAACAGCTTAAGACTTTCCTCTCATTCTGCTACTTGTTATCGGGGGAAAAGAAAACAATCCCCACCTGGCTACAAATTCTTTTAATATGCTTAATCTCCTGGAGTGAAAAATTAATGCATTGGTACAATGAACATGGCTAATGAAATACATAACCTTTTACCTGACTAACACTGCTCCTACCAAGACTAAAAATGGATATATATGTGCTAACTATCTGCGAATTCCCCCCTGAAGCAGTGTGACAAAGCTGACACAAGCACAACCGGTTGAGGAAGACAACAGAAGTAAATTTGGATTGCTCTAACCTGAAATACCCAATGCACATACCCATTGAACCACAGCCTTTGCGCTTGCTTCGAGACAAAATATTAATGGAATCAGAGAATCAAAGTATGGTTTGAGTTCAAAGTGGTTTGAGTAGTAACTAGATGTTAACGATCATCTAGTTACAGCCCTCGCTGCTGTGAACACGGATACCTTCTAGTAGAACAGGTTGCTCAATGTCCAGTCCCGCCTGGTCTTGGACGGTGCCGGGGTTGGGCATCCATATCTTTTCTGGGCATCCTGCTCCAGTGCCTAACCCTCACAGAAAAGAACTTCCTCCTAACATCTAATCTAGACTTGCCTTCTTTCAGTTTAAAACCATTGACTCTTGTCTTGCCACTGCCTGCCTTTATAAAAACTTTTCCTTTTCATAAATCCCCTTGAGGTACTGGGAGGCCATAGTGAAGGCTCCCTGAAGGCTTCTTTTCTCCATAGAGAGCAAATATGAACACCTCCAGCTATCTCAGCTATTCCTCTTACTTCTCTAAGTAGAAAAATAATGCTGGGAAATGACGTTTATTATCAGATGGTGTTTGAAGCAGGGGAAGATAAGACCTGAAAAAGTTCATGAAAGGAGACTGGGTTTTTGCATGCTGTATGGAATGGGCAGAATGCTGAGAGAAGGTTATGAGATTTGTCTGCTAGTTTCACAAAAAAGTAACATAGGAGGAGTTCAGAATGTAAGAAAGCTCAGCCAGAGCATATTTTGCTTTGCTTGGCAATAACAATGTAAAGTTACAATGTAAGGCTAAAGCCCTTATATCTCTCCCAGGTATATTTAGACTTGCACTGCATTTCAATGCTGAATTCTTTTATTAGCTCTCATTAACCTCTGCCTCTTAATTATAGTTATTATTCCTCATTATGAAAGTTTTGCTAAGCTTCATTTTTCCTGTAAGTATAGACAGTCTCTGTTTCTTCCTCAGTTACACCCTCTGCTTTCTTCATCCATCACCTTTGTGCTTCATGACACTCCTCAGCTCTGTAAGATGCTCTTGATTAAGGGCTGTTGCCCTCACTTCCTGTTGTATCCTCCCTGAAACCTATGAGTTGTCCCGTGAGGAATCTCATTCCAGTTTCCAAGGCTGTGCCTGCCTTGTTATGTGTTTGTTGTGATTGCCTGTGCTCTGTTTACTTTATGAACATACCTTTTACCTTTGTGCACTTGCAACATTACCTGAAATTTGAAAACACCCTATCCCTTATCTGATGCAGCCATATCTAGCTAGGGTGGAAGTGGCAGGCCTGTACTGATCTCAACGCAGTGTTGACATAAACAAGTGGGAGAAATTTCAGCTAAAAGATGCACGATTAAACCCTACTCTCCCAGAAACCTATCAGGGATTTTTAGTGTTCATAGAAAGGAAATAAGGTATTTGTTTCAAAAACCTTCCTTGGAAAACCAAACACTGTGGAAATCAGTGGGCAGGGTTTTGTTGTTGTTTTTTTTTTCCATAAGACCATGTGAAAATGACATCACAGAATTCCCCAGCAGAAGGATGGTCACTGCCAACCAGAGCACTGTCACTGAAGTGCGCGAGGTTTGGAAGGAGCTAGAGGCTGCTGTGTTGTAATTATTCATGCTTTTTGGCATAATCCTGTGGGCTTAGATATATCAATTTCCCTCACTGTCTCTCTTCCTTCTCCTCATGGTAGATTTGATTTTGGAGTTCTTCTGTATTTGTTAAAAAAAAAAATCCAAGCCTGTAAAGCACACAGAACTTAAGAAGGAAGACTGAATAAGAAGCTCAAGGACCAGCTAAGTTGAAAATACCAAAGCTGGTAATTTTAACCATGAATGGATAATACACTTTCTGTTTTGTTTCCAAACTTCAATACTAAGCAATCATATACTTAAAAAGCCACTCCACTCAATCCAAATCCTCTTAAGAACAAAGAAAGCTGTTTATTTTTATAGCTTGGAATTAATCTGCCCTTTATATACTAGGCATAAGGCATTTCAAGGTTTCCAAGAAGTATTTACTTTTCTCTGCTGGAAAGAGTTCTATAATTCAACAATAAAGCAATAAAGGATGTATGAACAACTCAAGGAGTGTAAACTGCAGGCTGAACTCTTTAATAAATGCTGAGATCCAAAGAGCATTGAAAGTACACTGAGACAGAGAAGTGAAAACAATACAAAAGACAACTGGAAAACAAACTAATAGAAGTAGCGTACTTGCAAGAGGAATCAAGAAAAATTGTAACTAATGTGCTCCTAAAGTAATCAGATAGCCTCTATTTTGTAATACTGTGGTATCCTGTGAGTTTGAAAGACTAATTTTCAGAGCTGCCATGTTCACAATTACAGCTTCAGTCAGAAAACACTGTGGATATAAAACAACTTTGAAAGCCAATCCTAAATGGTCCAGTGAATCTAAGTTAAAGTCTAAACCCCTGAGTTTCAGGCTGGTCTTTTAACACAAGAAATACCCTTCATTCCTTTCTTGATTCACACAACTCCAGAAGCGCATAAATTTTTGTGAAGCTAATCACATTCCATGGCAGTATGGAATAGTACTCCCTATAACAGACAAAGCCTTAATATAATGACATAGCAATGATTATTAAAGGATAGTTTTATGGCTTAATCATAAATAAAATTTTATTCTAGTTTCAGCCCTGTCTTACATCACTGAATTTACTGGGCTTCCACTCCAATCCAGAAAAATCATGATGATCATCACTTAAGCTCCAGCAGGAATATCATGACTAACAAACTTAGTGTTTGAAGATAGTCCAAAAATACCTTTGGCATACTGGTGTTGAACATTATTTTATTCAGTGTTTTAGAATTAGCTTCATCCTTGCTCGTTACACTAAGATTGAGCTCTGTGTTCCCGCTGTACCTTGGCAGACAAGGAACACTGTCACAGTTTTTTAAGCCTGACTGTGTCAACACAGCAATTACAGAACTGTGCAGAGGGCTATAATTTTGGGAGATGAGCTTTCAGCAGGTGTCAGTTTTTTCTTTGTCATGCACTCTACTTCTGGCCTTTGTTCTGAGGATGCTGCTGACTTCTGGACAGCAGCACCCAATGAACTGATCAAACCCAATTGAAAGCAGTCCCCAAATATTTCAGAGCAAGGATTTTTTTTAACTTGGCCTATGATAAACTGTAATGTTTATAGTGTAATCTCACACAGGGTTGCATCAGGACAGTTGTTCCCACCAGGAGTGAGAACAAAAGGAAAGGCTGAGAAACATCTGTCCTGTCACACATTCCAAAATTCCCATGACAATGAAGAGCGATCTATGGATGTAACAATCTTTGAATCAAAGACTCTCAAAGCCAGCCAATAGCATCTTTTACTATTACACCTGAAAAAGAATGTTGCATTCCTAAAATGTAGCTATAGTTGGGACAAAACGTATCTTAAATTACGTTTACAATAAATACAATAATATATTAATGCATGGTAACCCATCATAATGGCTTTACATGGATCTTTGTTTAAACATGAAAAACTGCAGGCAATTTGAAAGCTGTGTAACTAAAATATAATTCTGTCCGAAGACAGATGTTTAACTCACTTCTGGTTCAGTTCACATTTGGTTCAGTTGATTTTTACTTCTCTTATCAAGAGACCACTTCCCAAGGGCAGCATGTTGTTTTGCCAGAGTATATAGTATGTCGTTTTGCTCTCATTTAAGGTAAACAGAAATAACTTAAAAACTCAAACCAAATGAAAACAAAAAAGGAAAGAAATGTATGTGGTTGGTAATTTCTGAATTTTTTCACTTCTGAATATTGCTCTTACATAACTTAATTGAGAATCAAATGAGTACAGGGTGCTTTCATCTCATCAAAGTTGAGATGTCAGAATTATTTCCCTCAAGAGTTTTCATCTATCTCTAATGCTTGTTCTTGCCTACCATTTAAACAGATGAAAGTTGAAGAAGAAAAGCTTAAGAGAAAGATGATGATAGAGATGCATATAATCCAAACCTGATCAAAGAGCGATTTAGTTTTTAGATGCTGCTGAACCACATTATGCTGGCAGCTGAATTTGGATAGACTATTGGAATAAGCAATGAAGTCAGCCAATAGGGACAACTAAATTAAAAAATTGTAAGATATAGGATATATTAAATACTTGATCCACCTTGGTGGGATCTCTTTTCAAGGTTCACACTATACATATACATATATACATATACATTTATTATATATATTTTTCTTCCGGGAAATTTCTGCCAAAATTTTTACATCACCAAAACTTTAGGTCTTCTTTTCAGAAAATTTGAACTGAATCTCAATGACAGTCAACAAGATTTCACTTTCTAAGGCCAAACTACAGGCTTATGGCATAGGAATCTTTTGTCAATCTAGCTAAGTCACATATCTAACAAAAGACTAAGAAAATGTCTACTAGTACAGTTTTACATACCCGTTTACCTAAGAAGGTGGAACATACAGAAAAGGTGCAGATTTGCAGGGAGAAGTTGCATTACAACAAAATTACTTGGCCTTTTTCCAGTGTCAACTAGCAGTGTGCTTGTACAAGACCTAAGGAACGATAAACTTCTAGCAGGCATTTTTCTCTTCTAGTTGAAGTATTTCCTAGTCAAAGTATGCAAAGATTTTATGGGACCTCAAGCAGGACTACAGCTGAGCTTCTGCAAGATACCTTACCTGATCCATCTTCTCCCTTTGGTTGAAGACTCAGTAACAATCTTTCATTTGCAAATTTTTTTGTTTGCACAATGTGTAACTGTCCCATCCAGTTCCGAACTTTCCTTTGAAGACTGTGGAGGGAACCTCCTCACACAAATCTATAATTCATTGCTGGAGTGTTTAATTTCTGTTTTATAGGTTTGAAGGCCTGATTACAGAAGTACTCAATATTTCACTGGGAAAAAGAAGTTATCTTTCAAAGAAAAGCAAGATGCATTTGATATCAGTGTAAATTGTCTTTGAAACACAGAAGACTTTATCTATCTAAAAAAACCCCCCTGTTTTGAACTGCTATAGTTTAGCCATGAAGAAATGAGCTAATTTCAACTAACTTGCTTTGATATTTTAGTAGCCTAGAAATTTAGTAGGTAATATCCTTCTGTCTTTGACTTCAGAAAGGTATTTCAATCCACCAGCTGGATAATTCCTGTAGTTATTTTATGCTAAAGTCACCACTCTAACCACTCTGGCATAATTTAAAAAAAAAATTAATGGAATTAAAGGAAAGAAGTGGTTCTGAATATAGACTGACTTAAAAAAAACAAAAAAAACCAAAAACAAACAAACAAACAAACAAACAAACAAACAAAAAAAAAAAAAAAAAAACCAAAACCAACAAAACAAAACAAAACAACACAAAAAAAAAACACCTCCAAATGAGTGTTTGGAATGTTTGCAGCCTTTTTAAGTAAGAAGAGGGTGAACTAACATATATTATCTCCAGTCGAAAAGGCTTGTAGAACCATAAATTTTGTTATTCTTTTATGGTAGAGGTGGCCACTCAAAGAGATGTGTGTAGTCTATAGATTATATTATAGTTATTGTTTTTCTGGCTTTCAAATCTAAATATAGAACTCTCTGTTGGTCTTTAGAGTATTTTCTTAATGTGATGAGGGAACAAACTATTTTTTTTTTCATAATTATCTTTTTCTCCTCCAAGAGCCTTAGTCATGCACAAGGACCCCATTTTGTCCTGTACACAGAACAAATACAGAAAAGAAGACAGGACTATAGTGCATGTTTATTGAGTAGACAGCTGTGACACAGTGTTCTGGCCACAGTGCCAGCAGTCACATCCTACTGAAGAGTTCTTCCATATTCCAGACCTAGTCACGCATGACAATGATTGTTCTTGACGGCACCTGAGGGTCTTGTCCCGATCTTACCCTTTGTACCATCTCCACAGATTACCCCCAGCAACAATTTCTGTGCAATTTAAAGGGCTTTCTATTACACCGAGTTATGATACTCCTTGTATATAACTCCTTGTTGAAAATTGGCTGTTGCCATTTCTTGAGAATAGTAGTAATGAATGTTCAGTTTTGCCAGGATGAGTGCCAGAGTCTATTCATGTACATTCATTCTCCTTCTGCCAAGAGTCAGTGAACAGAGTACATTCTGTACAGTGTTTTGGTCACAAGTGTCTGCATCTGGCATAAATTGTGTGTAAATTTTTCAGTTTGCTTTGCAGGGGACCACTTTTGCTTCTTGCTTTCTGCCTGTTGCTCTTATGATTAAGTTGTTTCGAAGTGGATCAGTGCTGTGTTTTCTGGTTTTGTGTGTCCCTCATTGAGACATCCTGAGCAGGGAGAGATAAAGTAACATACCATTGTTTAGATAACAAAGCTATCTGGAAAATTCTGCTTCAAGCAGGTTCAGGTAAGAGCACCTTTTGTGTATAGTTATAGCTTTGCTTAGTAAAGTCCATTGTATCTGTCAAGCTCTCTGCTTAGGTCAGTGAGAGGCTTCCTACCTATCAACATGAAGGCAAGCCAGTTTGCCTGTACAAAAATATATTGCCTTGTGTCCTGAAGGGACATCCAGAGAAAGGTGTTTTGAGCTTCTTAGGCTGTTTCTTATGCTGCACTCCTCATGGTCTTTGTCCCTTACATCCATCTGTTAAGGTATATTAAGGTATATTAATCTTTATATCCAGACCAGCAAATCTGATTTGTCTTGAGTTGGTGAATAAATGTAATGGAGTATTCTACTCTATGTAGTGTCCAAAAGTCGACATAGAGACAAGTTGTGGACAAGCAGTGCTGTCCACAAGAAAACTGCTTTCTGTCTAATTAGTAAACAGTGTATAAAATCAGAGGGCTTGGGAAAAAGCACTTATCTTCTAAAAAGACAGGGCTAACACGGATTGTAATGGTAGCAATAACCAAATAACATTCTACAGTATACTAGCTCTTCCTCTGGCATAAAAAGCAACCCTAAAATTGTGAGATTTTTGTAAAAACGTTTTCTTTGAAGGTGGCTGCTGCAAAGAGTAAAATGTTGATGAGGCAAAGAGAACACAAATCCCTATCACAGCATGTTGTGCTGAGAGCTTATGACTTCTGCACCTGATTATTAACAACTGCCTCGTAAGTGAGTAGTTTTAGTATTTTAGTATCCAGACAATCACAGGCAGAAAAATTTCAGCTATGGGTGGTGATTCCAAATGGGTCTACATTTCTGTTTCAGTGCCATTGCACGAAACTGAAAGCATCTGTTTTTCCATGCTGATTTTTTTTTTCATAAATTGGTTAAATAAAAACCTCACTGAGTGATTTTTTATACTTTGTGATTAAAGAATATACTGACTTGGGCTGGGGTAGAGTTAATTTTTTCCACAGTGGCTAGTATGGAGCTGTGCTTTGGATTTGTGCCAGAAACAGTGTTGAGATGTTTTTGTTAATACTGAGAGCCAAGGTCTTTTCCCCTTTTCATACTCCACTACTCGTGAGAAGACTGGGGATGCCTGGGAAGTTGTGAGGAGACAGCCGGGACAGCTGACCCCATCTGGCCGAGTGGATATTCCTGACCACATTGCATATCATGCTCAGTATATCAAGTGGGAGGAAGAAGCAGGAAGTGGGAGGACATTTGGAATGGTGGTGTTCATCTTCCCAGGTAACCAGTATGCACAATGGAGCTCTGTTTTCCTGAGGATGACTGAACATGGGAGGTGGTGAATTAATTTCTTGTTTTGCTTTGTTTGCATGTGCAGCTTTGCTTTACTTATTAAACTGCTTTTATCTCAATCCATGAGTTTTTTAGCTTTTACCATTCTGATTCTCCTCCCTGCTGGTGGGGGAATGAGCAAGAGGCTTTGTGGTGCTCAATTGCCAGCTGGGGTTAAACCACAAGCATAAAAGTGAGTTTTGAAGCACTCTGTGATTTTTTCCTGCTTGCAATGTATTTTGTTTCATCTGTGGCTTTCTCTAGAATTCTGTGTTAAATCCATCATGCTAATCATCCTCTTCATATCTTGCTGTGGTTCATATCTTTGCTGTGGTTCAAATTACTAGAGAGATTGTCTCACTTCTCCTTATGGTATGACATGAAAGCTACATCCCACTTCATTATTAAAAATATCAGCTGTGTGAGGCAGATAGACTGTTCATGCTGCCAAGCAAATTAATTTGCCCCTTTAGAGTAGTATAAAAGCAAACCTTGATGTCTTCTGAACAAAATACATGGTAACCTTCAACACAGGCTTCCCACTCCATTGCCAACAAAATAATTTCCAATCTACTAAATAAAGCCCAGCTGTTAGTGACATGACTGGCAATAATCACACACATTTTTCATTGTGCAGGCATAATTCAGGGAGGTACATTGCAATCAGAAACTGGAAGCTTTTCCTCTAAACAAATCTATTGAATGCCAGTGATGATAATTATTAGTGATTACTCACCGATTGCAAATGTGTTCTCGATTTAGACATTCTAAAATAGGGACAGCATGGCAGTTTTTCACATGGATATGAAGGTTAAATTTTTTATTTTAACATCTAACAATGAATCTTTGTTAGGAAAGAAAGTACTATTCAGTAGCTGAAATCCAGACTGCCTAAGTTTAATACTGTTTTATATTTACTTCAAAGGCACATAGTATTTAAAAAAAAATTAACTCTAGGAGACAGAGGAGGAAGTGTTGCCTAAAGCCTGTTAAAATAAAGAATGTCAGATGAAAAATGAAATCATCTTTCTAGCAGAAGAGGTTTAGACTAGGTCAAAGGAAAAAAGGAAGTTGCTATAATTCATTTTTACACTGGAAGCAATGCTGCCTGACATTTTTGGAAGAAATCAGATCTTTTGTGAGACCAGATGGCACAGCTGGAACCTGAAATGGCAGTCCGTTTGAACCATTTGAAAACTGTTTTTAATTCCTGTGGGTTTTGTTGCTGTTGTTGTTGCATTCTTTCCTTGGAACATGGAGCTCATCTTACTGTGTGATCAGAGCAGCACTATTGTCAATGAAATGAAGAGGACTGCGTGAGAAGGAGGAATGCAGTTTTTGATCTCTGTTAGGCCTCTGGGGAGACCTAATTAGGCAAAGAATTCAGGGAGAGCATTCTCTGTGCCCCTCTTTTCACTGATGTGCAGGTAAGTTTTGTAGATGTTACAGAAAATTTTGAACATTAAATAGTGTGTTGAAAAGTTGCTTCAATTTCTTACCAAAGGTAATTTGCAGACTTATGTGATGCTTCAATTAATAAGATTTTCCACAAATTAATAAAATGTAATAACTATCTCTTGTTGCTGTGCTAATAAATCTGCATTCTGTTAAATGGACAATTTCAACTCATTGAATTATTTGAGAGTTACTCTATATAAATGGACACTCTGAGATAAGTAGTATGAAGAGAACCATGTTTGCATATGGTTTGTGCTCTCAAAGAATGACTCTAATTTGGCCATCAGAGTACTCTCCTCCTTGGCTGCATTTGTACTGCCACTTCTGTGCTTCCCAGGATGTCTGCTGTCCATATTCCCTGCGGCATTGTGCCCTCTGGACAGCACCTGGCTGAGCCTGCCTCTGTCATACTGGACTTTTTAATTGATGGTGCTCTCCACATCCTCCTCTGTGCCATGGGCCAACCCAGCAATGCAAAGGAAAGGAACAAATAAACCCCCATTGTTTGGTCAACTGCTTCACTGCACTCTCATGTGTTTCCTATTATGAAAAAAACAACTTTGTGCTGCAGAAACCTCACGCGATGGCATCTTATTTTTGTAGCCAGTACGAGTAAATGAACTGGTGCCATCTCAGCTGTCCTAGGTGTTTATGGTGCCCCCATACCAGAAACATAAACTTAAACCACACATTTTAAGTTAGGTTTAAGTTAAACACAAGTTTAAGTACTACTGTTGCTCCCTAGGAGACATTTGATTATTCTTAGCTAGTAAGGCTGCAGCTGTGGTTTGACTGACCCAGGGTAAAACTGTCAGTAGCACAAGTCTCTGTGGTCTCCTCACCTCCCACAGCTCCCAGTGAAAGGAATATGTAGTTTTAAGCCAAGACTAATCTGGAGATAAGCCCATTGACCTTTGGAGGTTGTGCTATCTGTACTGACCTATTATAGGCAGGTACTGTATAAATATTCTAGGTAATTATATGGTCTTACGTGGTTATGCAAATACCTGGGACAGTATCAAACCTGACACCCTGCTTATGCAAGTCAGTCTTTTGTCCCATGTTATAGCACAGTGGCAGGAAAGCCTGGTCAGCTAGCACTATGTCATCCAGTCAGTATGTACCTGGACAGGCAGTAGAACTAGTTACTCAAGCTTCATACTAGTTCTCTATCTTCTGTCTTGTCCTTCCTATCCATCTGCCTTTTTATGCGGCTGCATCGCACTGCTTTACCTTGTTTTCCTTTATGGATGACCTTGCATACTGTCTCAAGCAGGCGTAAAATCATGTGAATACTTGAGACATGGCATTGCATTTCCTATTCCATCTTTATGAGAACATTTCAAAACTTAAATCTGCAAGGCCTTATTTGCATTCAGTAAAGAAAACATGATCAGACACACCACTCTTAAGCTTCAACTTACTGGATCTACAATTTATTTTAATTCAAAACTGTCTAATCAAAAAGATTTTATTTTAAGGACTACAAATATATGCCTTTTGCTGAGTAATCATTGCTTCAGTGGGGAATAAAAAGCCTGCAAATATATGCTTGGCTTCTCAGCATGACCTAGTGTGGTTCACAGCCATCTGTGTTTACAGTAAGTCATCGCCCACATGCATTAGTCCGTAAACAGTATCAAACCCTAAGTTTTTCTTTTTTTCTCTTTCATTCTCCATATATACTCTTGTCTTCAGTGTGTTTCCATACAGGTATAAGTGTCTGCAAAAACACCTTTTTTTTTTGAGGTCTGAGCAATCTAACTGTTCTCTGAGCTAGTTCTTCAAGGATGCCTTTACAATATTAATGTAAAGTTAATGAAAGAATTGCTAGTTGCTTGTTGTTGGTATTAGGGGAGCATTTATTAGCTGCCTAAAACTCTACCTGGTCCTTTAGCAGGGTTGTGTATTGAGACAGGCAGTGGATGTTCAAGACCCAGTCAAAATGTCAACGAGAAAAACTCATGAGTTTCCCAAGTGTGTTAGGGGTGTTGCAGACACCTCCATTTGGCATTTGGGAACTCTATTTCTCCATGTCAGTTGACTTCAGATTGCCTTTCAAATCAGTGCTGATGCCAGGAACAGCCACAAAATTTATTTTTCGACTGTTACATTTCTGCTAGCCTTACATATAGGTTTGTGATTGTGATTATATATAAGGCTTAAAACCCAAGATTTCCCATAGATGTCATTGGCAAATAATGGAATTCAGATCAATTAGGACTCAGTATGTTTATAAAGTGTTAAGAGCACACCCACATTTCAGGTATCTACATTTGCAGAACATGTAAAGCACAGTTGTTCTTACCATCTTATTACCTCCAGGACAAGGAAATTCTCTTGGGCTTATCCCTGTTCCTAAAAGACACATTGCCCACATCTGACAAAATTAAATTGACTCAACAGGAAAGGAAGTTCCATGGTTGCTGAAAAGATTAAGAAATTCCAGCATATTCTTACATCATAGAATTAATGGCCATGTGCAGCTCCTGAAGAAGTCTTGGGATTGTCCTGCATTCCTAGTCACTGCACAACCACTCCCACTGCCAGAGGGTGAATTGCTGCTGTCATGGAAGAAGACAGGGCATTTGGTGAGAGGGAATCTGAAAGCCAAACATCTCTGTGACAAAGTGTTTGTAAATGCATATTATGCATGGTGGCATGGGAAGCAACTCACTGATTGCTGTCAGCCAACTTTTTCCTTTTTTTATAAAGTCATTTGTGACCACCAGGCGTTGACTGATCTGAAAGACCAGGGTTTTGGATAGCACTGCAGAGCCTTGCCTGCTTGCCACATACTTTATTTTTTACTTCCTTGAAGTGATAAGAATAATGTAACTGCTCTGCTTAAACCTTAACTATTTCCTGCCCTCAAGTGTATTGAAAATAAAGCACTATGAATCTAATGAAATATGAGAACTACTTAGAAATTACCTTAAATGCTTGGTTAAATAAAGCAAATATGCTGTAACTCTTGAGCAGATACAAGGGCAAGTGATAGATGGATAGACAGACAGACAGGATAGACACATGCCTGTTGGCCTGATCTCAATGCCTGGATCATCTTGAGAGTGATCACATGGAATATACAGGGCAGCCAAGGGATGAGACCCAGCCAAAATGGGCTTAGGAAGGGCAGGTCCAGCCTTACCAACCTGATCTCCTTTTATGACCAGGTGACCCTCCTGGTGGATGCAGGAAGGGCTGTGGATGTTGTGTACCTGTATTTCAGCAAGGCCTTTGGCACTGTCTCCCACAGCACTCTCCTGGAAAAGCTGCAGCCCCTGGCTTGGACAGGAGCACTGCGTTAAGAACTGGCTGGATGGCCGGGCCAGAGAGTGGTGAATGGTGCTGCACACAGCTGTGGCTGCTCACTGGGAGTGTCCCACAGGGGTCTGTGTTGGAGCCAGCTCGGTTAAATATCTTTATTTATGATCTGGATGAGGGTATCAAGTCTACTATTAGCAAATTTGCAAATGACACCAAGCTGGGCAGAAGTGTTGATCTGCTGGAAAGAAGAAAAGCTCTGCAGAAGGAGCTGGAATGGCTCCTTCATTCACAAGGCCCAGTGCTGGCTCCTGCTCTTCGGCCACAGCAGCCCCAGGCAGTGCCACAGGCTGGGGCAGAGTGGCTGAAAAGATGGCCCAAAGAAAAGGACCTGGGGGGCTGGTGACAGCAGCTGGACATGAGCCAGCAGTGCCCAGGTGGCCAAGAAGGCCAAGGGCATCCTGGCCTGTTCCAGCAACAGTGTGGCCAGCAGGGCCAGGACAGGGATTGTCCCCTGTACCCAGCACTGGGGAGGGCACCCCTCCAATCCTGTGCTCAGTTCTGGGGCTCTCAATTCAGGAAGGACACTGAGGTGCTGGAGTGTATCCAATCAAGGGAAATGGTTGGGAGCACAAGTCCTGTGAGGAGTGGCTGAGGGAGCTGGAGTTTTTAGCCTGGAGAAGAGGAGGCTCAAGGGTGACCTTATCACTCTTTACAGCTGCCTGGAATGAGGGTGGAGCTGCGGGATAGTCGATCTCTTCTCACAGGCAACCAGCGACATGACAAGAGGACATAGTTTTAAGTTGTGCCAGGGGAGATTTAAGTTGGATATTAGGAAAAAATTCTTCACAGGAAGGGTGATTAGATATTGGAGTGGGCTGCCCAGGGAGGTGGTGGAGTCACTGTCCCTGGAGGTGTTTAAGGAAAAACTGGATGTGGCACCTGGGGCCATGGTCTAGCTGACATAAAACTAGGTGTTCAGTGTTAGGTTGGACCCGATGATATCAGAGGTCTTTTCCAATCCAATTGATTGTGTGATTTTATGTGATTCTACGATAGACCAATAGACAGGACAGAGAAAAGGACATATCAAACAAATGTAAACAAATTACAGGAAAGAAATCTATGATGATTTACAACATTTTAGGTAACAATCAGTGTAATAGAGAATGAAAAGCCCTACTGGCCTTCACCAGAAAATTGCCTTGCAGTTTCAACGAGTAAAAATGTTTGGATGGGTAGTCATATAATTCATTTTGCATTCATATCTCACATTAGGGGACCCATATTCTGAGGATGAGTTGGTACTTCTCGTACTGGAGTTGAAAAGGCCTGCCCTGGCTTAGTAATGTGATGCTGAATTATTTCTCAGAGTGAGCACCCTGTAAAAATCCAAAAGTAAAATCAGGGCTTTTTAAAGTGGGAAATGAGATTGGATCAGTTCATAAAAAGCTTTAAGCATTCTAAACTTTGCCTTCTAAATGAGATAAAAAGAGAAAATGCTTCTTCTTCATCTTCTTCTTAATAATTATTATGTTCTTCAGTTAAAAATTAATTTTGAAGGCATTTTTAGCTTATCAATATAGAAACTAGAAGCAGGCAAAATATCTGGTCTATTCATGCGTTGCATTCTGCTGCAACACAAAAAACCAAATCTATTCTGTCCTCTTAGAACATCTTCTTGTTCAATAAAAGTAGTTTTGTGGTTTTGAATGGAAACTGTAAATACTATGAAAAGTCTGAGCTGTCTCTTTATCAGTATGAGCCTTAATTTTCTTACCAAAAAACTGTTCTCTGTATAATTGATAGGAATACAAAATCACCTTGTCTCCCAAAAGATTTCATATCCTGCTACAAGAACATAATTTTTTTTTTTTTTTTTTGGTCAGAATACCTCTGCGGCCAGCCAGTTTATTGCTCAGATGAAATCTTCTCCTCTTATCTGTGTGTAAACCAAACTTGGAACACTAAGAAAACATTCTCTTTAAGGCTTATAAGCAGCCTACTAATCCCTGACTACATGCTCTTCAACATTTTGCTAATGCATGAACAGAAAATTTTCATTACATTGTATGTGGCCAGCAAACAAAATGCTTATTTGGGAAATACCTATCCTTTATTGTGTCACACAAGCTGAGGACATTAATCAAGCCAGAATTACTTGAGACAATTTATCTTCATTGCAGACAGAAAGCATCCATATGAATTCCATCCATCCAAGAGAATTTTCAGTGGTTTCATGGTTTTTCAAGTCAAAGAAAATGCATACCCACAATACACTGATTTCCCTATCAGGGTCCACATGTGGCCTCTAGTCAACACATGGCTAAACAAAATATTTTCCCAAAGAGGACAGGTACAGGAGAGCTTTCTACAAGATGCTTTAGCTTATTTTTCTGAGAAGCCCAAAATTAGCTACAAAAAGACTGTAAATTCACCAGACACTTGTTTCTTCTGCATAGTCCTCTGCAAATCCACTTGTCCTCAGATCCCTTTGTGAAGTATTTATCGTCATTTCTCATCTTTAGATAGTCTGCCAAATCATTAGATAAGTGAGCTCCCACAAAGTAATATGTTAACATTTTGATACAGAATGCATACTTTCAACCCTAATGGAGGTATAGTGGTGCTCACCAGAGTTGGCACAGAAGCATATTAGTTTGGGCACAGCATCATCCTAGCATGACTACTGGGCTCCTGATTAGAGCCAGATCAGATACAACATTACATTTTACAACATAAAATGTGGACAAGCCAGGCTTGGATTCATCTGTAACTCTATTCATACTCTAAATCTATTAGTAAATTCTAACTAATAAAGTAAATTAAAACATTTTGAAGAAATTTGTTGCACAAATCTTGCGTTTTTAGAGCTTCTAATATAATAGGCAGTTTGAATGAGCTAATTAAATCATGGATGCAGTTAAAATTCAAAGTAAACTTAAGAAACAAAGTACTTGAAATTTACAGTATTGTATTTAAGTTACTAATGCATACTGTTCACTCTAATAAATATTAGTCAGAGAATATACCAGCTCACATTATTCTTAATATGTGTCTGTCTGTCCATTGGCTAATGTGGAATTTTGAAGCCAGAATAGTTATATTTAACCTTCAAGAGCTCTTACTAATACACTAGCCAATGCAGAACAAGTTTTATATTCTCAGATGAGACACCTTAGGCTTTTCCCAGCTAAATGTAGGAATTTACATTAGAGACAGTTCCTAGCCAATCTGCAGCAAAATCTCTTCCCTGAAGAGGGACCAGACCTAGCATTATAGTAGGAGCTTCTGAACATGGCAGCCTACATGACAAGAGGAAGGAATCATGTTTGTTTTGTAGGTGTTTTTAGAAAAAGCATCTGTAACATGGATAATACAACAATTAACAAGAGCTGAAATACAAATATGTGAATAAATAAATCAATAAATGTATTTTCCAACAGTGTGAAGGGAAGGCCTTTGAATACAATTTAGCAACATGGTCTTTGAGTGAGGATCCTTTTTCTTTGTAGGAAGAAGAACATTGATTTGTATATGTGGCATTTTGGATTTTGTCTCAGTGATTTTATTTTGGTGGGGGGAAGGAAGGGGTTGCTTTTAGGCATTTTCATTCCCTGATGCTTGGACACATAGCAACCATCTGTTCAGCTGGTTCAATCCCGAACATGTTGTCTTCAGAGCAATGAAAGAACAACAAAATGAATAGACAAAAGATGTGACATATTTTCTGGCAAGCATATCTTTGAAAAGTTTTGTTATTTAGGCAAAGAACATTTCTGTTAGGTGCAGTTAGAGCTTTTTCCATGGCTTTTCAAATAGTAGACTATGTGATGAAAAAAGGACTCAGCTATATAAGTAATATAATTTAAAAGATGTCATTGTCTCAGTTATTGCAGGATTTACAGGAAAGCTGCTCCATTTCTTGAAGCTAATAAAAGTACTGAATGACAAAACACAGTTTAGATTGTTAATAGGACCAAAGGTTTCAAAGGGAAAAAAAGAGCCAATTAAAAATTAACCTTGGTGCAGCAATGCAGCACTTAAGGGATGTTTATCCTTAAGGGCTTATTTAACAAGACATTCTGCAGGAAGAGGTGTTCTATCATTTGCAATATGGCATTCAAACATCAAGCATCATGTTAGTGTCAGGGGTAGTGATGGCACATTAATATATTTTATTTCCTAAACAAGTACCATAGTTTAGTGTGGCTTTTTTAATATCTTAGAAAAGGGACAGTTGGATGAGAACAGTCACAGAGGTAATTTCTGACCTCCATTAATCTATAATTGCATGAAAATGCACTTTGACAAGAGGCTGGAAAAAAGAACATCAAAATACTTCCAATGAGATGAAATGCGATCATGAACAAGAAGAGGCTTAGAGATAAGAGTGGGAGAAGTACAGAGAATATCTTGCTGAAATAGCAGAAAACTGCTGAGGAGAGGAGAGGAGAGGAGAGGAGAGGAGAGGAGAGGAGAGGAGAGGAGAGGAGAGGAGAGGAGAGGAGAGGAGAGGAGAGGAGAGGAGAGGAGAGGAGAGGAGAGGAGAGGAGAGGAGAGGAGAGGAGAGGAGAGGAGAGGAGAGGAGAGGAGAGGAGAGGAGAGGAGAGGAGAGGAGAGGAGAGGAGAGGAGAGGAGAGGAGAGGAGAGGAGAGGAGAGGAGAGGAGAGGAGAGGAGAGGAGAGGAGAGGAGAGGAGAGGAGAGGAGAGGAGAGGAGAGGAGAGAATCGAGACCAAGATCAATAACTTCCATCAGTTGTAGGAAAGGAAAGGGTTAATCATCTGGCCTGATGTAAGGCATTATAGGGGAGGCTTCTTAATCCCCTGCTAGAAAATGCTTTTGTGGATAAATGAGCAGAAGAGGAGATAAACAGAAAATCAAACATAGAAAAAACTTAGAAAAACAAAGGGAACTTCTTGTTTCTCTTCTGGGTGGAGGAAAGGGAATGTGCTGGAATGGAGTAGAATGGAATGTCAGAGAGTGGAAGTGGGGTGGATCAGCACAAGGATGTTGAGAAGAGAGGATGTTGACCAGTAAAGTTAGGAGGCATGTAGGTGATGGGATGTCTACCTGTGCTTTAAGATGTAGTGAAATGCCAGGTAGATCTTTGGCTTAGTTGTCTAAAATTACAGAAAACAGAGAGACTTTTAAGCCTTATAAAAGATAATAATGCTTTGGTGTTTTGTTTTGGGTTTTAGTTTGTTTGTTTGTTGGTTGTTTATTGGTGTTGTGCATGGATTACTGATTTCCTCATGTGTCATTGTGCAGAGTCTGACCTAGGTTTTGTTTGGAGGTCTGTACTTACGTGGTGTATTAGCTGTTCTTAAAGTGTGTCCAGTGCAACCTTCTCTAACCTTGAGTTTGGCTGTACATTCAGCAGAGGGTGGATCAAGCATTCTGTGACTTACATAGTTGTGAAAGCTGTGCATTGGCTGTGGATAAATCCAATTTAAATGGTGTCAGCCTATAAATAGCTTTACTCCACATGGAGCAGGAGAAATGTATGTAAACATTGAGGGGTATTTTTTGTTTCTAGGACTAGAAAGTTTAAGTAGTCTTTCTTAGTGGTGTCTTTCTCCCTTAAGCATGGGTATCTCTTAGAAAGCTTATAAGAGCATACAGAAAATATTCTGAATATAGTCCATAGATTAGAGATGGCACCTGTAGAAATGTTGCTAGAAACTATTATGCAAATGATGTGTAGATACATTGGTAAAAGTACTAGAGGCTGCCTGAAATCTGTATGAGTTAATTGCATTATGCTTTCACCGAGGATCACTTATACAACCTGGCTTAGGTATACAGAAATAAGTCACATGGTAACCAAGGTAAACCTCTGTACCATGTCCAAAGTTCATTGTTGTCCTTATCCTGGCTTTGTAAAAGAGGCAGGGCTTCCCTGAACAGAGGAGACCTTCTCATGTATCTTGTTCAAGATCCTGTTTGGGCTGAAATGCCTAATCATTCTCTCCCAGTCTTGGGGTTTTGTATGTCTTTCCACCTCTGCAATATTTACTTCATGCTAGTATCGTGAGTGAAGGCAAATATGTCTGTTTGACAAAAAGAAGAGGCTTTACTTTCAGATGGCCATCACTTTTAAATATGGAAACGACCTGGGAGTTTGAAACCACTCTGGCTCTCTAAAAGAATGCCTAGCAGAATATGAAAGTTCAAATAAAATTTATGTATGTATATATTTGTGAAAGAAAACAACACCTAGATTCTTCACTTCCAAGTAAAATTCTTGAGAGGTCTAACAAACAGGATTTAGACAAAGCAGCCTACTGCGGGTAGAACACACTCACTCCTAAGGGTAACAACTCAGTACTTTAAGCTTTACTTATGTCCATATCTGTAGTCTGCAGAACATGAGTACTCTAGCCTGTAGTACTGACTCCATGCATGCCAGGTGTTTTGGAAAGCCAACTTTCACGTCTTTTAAAAAAATTGTGTGTTGGTGTGTTGATTCAGTTCCTTAGTTCAGCCCTTTTGGAGTTTTGTTGGGGCCCAAGGTCAGACCATGTGTTTTGAGCTTACTGACTTGCCTTACTCTAGTGTCTTTATTTGTTGCATTTACTTAGTTAGGTGGGCTGTTTTGTGTCTTGCTACACCATCCTTTCAGTTGGATATGGGAAAATGAGTGCTGGGACTGAGAATTAACATTCATCCTAGAGTCTAGGGTAAAACCCGAGACTTGTTCTTGCAGGACTAGGTAGAGTGCGTGTGTGTGTGTCTGTGTGCAGTAATTTAATTCATCACAGAATCTACCTTAGCCTTCTCATACCACTACATATATGCATCAATGCACTCTCATGTGTTTTAATTCTAAAGGGATTACTGCTGTTGCTATAGTAATGGCTGAAATACTGTTTGTGTCACGGACTAGCTCAGCTTGTGAAAAGAAATAATATTTTTGTACTGGTTCCCATCAAGAAGAGGTGTTGCTTCACCTCAATTGGCAAAATAAGTACTGGTTAAAAACCCCCTAATTGCCTAGAGGTTATGGCATGGCAGTTATAATCCAAAGGGAAATATACCGTCAGCAATTTTTTGCTCTTTGCTGTTAAGCCTTTTCTTTTTTTTTATATGAAATAGTATCTCTGACAAGTTGCTTCAAATATATATGTCTGTGGTTTGCTTTTTTTCATCTTTAATTTTTTTTTTGTCAGCTTCTCAGTGTAGCAGTAAGAAATTTCATTCTCTTGATCTTGAAAGGTGTTCCTCAAATATGCTGATTCTGACTTTCTCAAAAAATATTTCACAGGGTATTTTTGTAGGTAAAGTCACGTACAGTTTGTACTGCTCAGAGTACTCTCTGTTCTAATAGGTAGTTTATGAAACAGTAGTTCTGGAACTAGGTGGGAGTTGGTTTCTGCCTTGCTCACTTGCCCTTGCTTCATCAGGGAACCTGCTAATTGTTTAATGAGTCTAAGCTCTTCTGTTTGTTTGAATCTAAGACCTAAGAGTAACCCTACTGGAAAGTAGCTGTAGGACAGCTAGGGCAATTTCCTAGGCTTCTTTTACAGAGAGCCTATTCTCAATTATTTTCTAGTCCTCAAGAAAACTGTATTAGAACCAAGTGTTTATTCTGAGGTGGATTTTTTTCTTGTATATCACCTAATGATGAGGGGCAGGATAGGACTCTTCATCCCTGTAAGATGTGTATTTAATAGCTGAAGCTCAAAAAAACAAAAAAGAAAGGTACTCCTTTTTCCAAATTGTCCCATGAATTCTTATAATGAGGTAAATTCACAGTGAATAGCTATACTGTGAAAGGATACACTAGAAGAGTTATCAAATATCCAGATAGTGTTAACACACAGAAGCATGCAAGTGATAGCTGTGAAAATGGGTAAAATGTAGGCAGGCTTTTTCTGTGTGGGAATTCTATCCAACTATACCTGACAGAGGAGAACAGACTCTCAAGGTCTTGCCTCCTCTGTCAGATCACAGCAAAATCCTTTCAGCACATCCACTGGAATGTTCCCTGAATGCTCTTTGAAAGATTAGTAATCGGCTCATAATCTTCCTAATTCTTGCTGAAAGACACCTACAGTCAGATGGATAGAAACTAGAGCTGGCTGAGAACTGCTGCAGGCTTCTCAGAGGATTAAGACCTATTACTTCTTGTTCATATTCCTTCAGAAGTTGTGGGTTTGGTTTTGCTTATTTTTTTACAAATGGAAAACTGTAAGAAGAATTTACAAAGATTTTCTTTAATGCTTACATATCAAGTGAGAAGGGGAAGATTTATTAAACTTAACTAAAGCCAACTGGGGTATGGTTTTGAGATGTCCTTTTTTACTATTATTACAATGACTTTAGTAAAAGCAAGCACTGTGGAAACTTGTAAAAGACCCAGCAAAACTAAGTAATTGCTCTGCTATTCCCAGGGCTTGTATTCAGACTTCAGTAGCAATTTTCACACCTTAGCTACCTCAATCAGACACAATTTGATGTAGTCATCTCTTCCACAATTATTTTAGCACACATCTTTGTTCTGGCTGGAGAAAAGCCATTGATATATACAGCACTAAATCTGCCCAAGAGTATAAGAGAACTAAAGAACTTGGTGGGGAAGGAAGAATACAATAATATAGATTGAAACATACCAAGACCTAATTTTGACAAAATGATGATGAACTAGTCCTTGATCTTGAGCTTGCCGAGTTCATTAACTGAACCTCTGATTCACGGTACTATGTCTTCCACACATAGAGTAACCACCTATGACTTAACACATCTGCACATTAATGGGATTTCCCCAACCTAACTTCAGAAGTGTTGGTGCTATAGTCCATTAACAGCTTCTACAACAACTTAAGTGATCATGCTAAGTTTTTATTCTCTGTTGCTAGTGCAACTGCTTAGATGTGTGGCTTCTACAGAATGGCATAACTAGTTCTCATCCAGACCCTATGTATTAGTTATCCTACACATATACTATATATCCCGTAGTATTCTGTTAAATAATAACAGTGGTTAAAAACTGGGCTTGAAATGGAGGCATTATGCTGCTCTAAGCTAAAGGATACCTCGAAGGGATTGTCTTGGGAATTGAAAAATAGAAAGGGAATCCTGTCTTCAAAAGAGAATGATAACTTGCAGAATAATTCCTGTGAATAGCATAAAAATATGGTTTCAGGTGGAGCTGACATGTGGGCAGACATGACTGTGCTGTGAGTCAAATACAAAGCATGTATGAGCCTGTTTGCTGCTTTTGCACGACTGGTATATTTCACATGCTTCAGTTCAATCCTGGAAAAATATTAGTATCTTCCAACAAGTTGCCAGTGTAGAAACTCATTCAAGTGCAACAGGAATATGGGAGAACAGTGTGTCTGTGGTACCCTAGCTGAATTTTGCAGGAAAGATGAACATATTTATGCTAAGTTTCCTGCCCCTTTTTACTTAGCTGGGTTGGGTAGAAATACAAGATATAGCAGGGCAGTCTACATAAGACTAGTAGGGACACTTCAGTTGACAGTCTACATTGAAAGCCTGTACTTCTGCCTCTTCTTAGACTTAAGGACCTGGCGTCCATCTAGACTTGCAAAAAGTTCTTAGATGTATCTACCTCCTGGTTAGCTGATTCCGTTCAATTCTCTTTCTCTTAATCTCTCTCTGGTTCTAATGAAAGCCAATCAAAACTGTATGTTATTTTTAACAAGGTCGGTGACAGAGAACTAACTACTAGGAAGTGGGCAACACACTACCTTGCCTTTTAGTTGACATTGACCTCAGCTCGCAAAAAACAGAAAAGTGGGAATTGGTAGATTTTGAGCAAAGAGCATAATGAAACGTGAACTAAAGACAAGGCAAGGTGGGGGAGTCCAATTCCCGGAAAGCTGGCTGCTTGGTGAGCTTTCTTTGCAAGTGATGCCCAGCACGGTGATGAAGCCGTTCTTCCCCAGGCCACTGGGAGCTGAAACACTCTAAGTGCAAGTTTTCCCGGACATTGGGCACTGAATACCTGTGGCTCACGGACAGCATGGGAGCGGCAGGGTCTGCAGGCAGCGCAGGAGGCCCCTCGGGACGCGAGCACAGCCCGAACCCGGAGCAGCCGGCCGAACCGGGCACTGGAAGAACACCCCGGGAACGACTGAGAGAAGCTGTGCGGCACCTCGGTCAGGGAAGCCGGTCACGGCGGCGCGAAGCCGCAGCGTGGCTGCAGGCGGGGCTGCAGGACGAAGGAAGGACAGGGCCCTCGGCACGAGTTTGGGACGACGCTCCGCGTGCTCCGACCTGTCCAAGCGCACCCTCCGGCCGCCCCCGAGCCCGGCGGGCCCGGGACACGCCGCGCCGCCCCGGCCGAGAGGCAGCCCCGACCGTGCGGCGGGGGCGGCCGCCAGCGGCCAGCGGGGCGCGACCGGCGGGGGCGGGCCCTGCCATGCAAACGAGGGGGCGCGGCCGCCGGAGCCGCGGGGCGGCCGGGGCGGGAGGAGGCGGCGAGCGCGGCCCCGGACAGACCGGGCAGGAGCAGCGGGGCCGCGCCAGACTGGGCCGGATCGAGCGGGGGCGGCCGGTGAAGGGCGGGGGGCGGCACCGCCGCTGGGCTGTGGGCAGTGGACGGGGCGCGGCGGCCGCAGAGATCTCTCGCGGCGGGCAGCGGAGAGGGAACATGGCGAGCGTAGGAAACGGCACGGAGGAGAGCGGCGGCGGCGGCGAGGAGGTAAACGGAGGACGACTGCCAAGGGGCTCCGGGCGTGCGGGCAGCGAGCGGCCGTCCCCGCCGGCGCGACGGCGGCGGAGGAGATGCGGGCAGGGGCTCCGCTGCACCGGCCGTCCCGGTCGCCCACCTGCTCCGCGGAGGGGGCTGATAGGCGGGCGGCCGGACAGGATAGGGGCAGGCCTGGCCGCCGGTCTAGGGGAGAGTCCATCGCCTGGAGTTGGGGAGAGTTGTCCCGGCAGCGTGGCCGTGGGTGGCCCCTTCCTAATCCCTCTCTTTTGCTTGTTTTTTTCTTTTTAAATTCTTTATTTAATTTTTTAAAAGCTACGTTTTTCTTTAACGCCAGCTCCTGCGCTGCTCCGTGCGAGCGAGCCGCGCCGCCGCTCCGGTGCGCGTCCCTCCCGGCGGGCGGGCAGGAGGCGAGGGACAGGTGCGCGGGCACGGCGACCCCCGGCTCTGCGCGGCCGCCGGGGCCTCGCTGTCGGCGTGTCCGAGACGGCCCCGTGTGCGTGGGGTCTTCCTTCCGTGGGCACTTTCTCCGGCCGGGAAATGCAGTCGGTCAGAGCTGTGGTTGATGCAAGATGCATCAAAGATGTTTATAATTTCGCCGTTGTTTTATTAAAGGTCCTTCAAACAGCCCAGACAGAAATCCTGTCAAACGATCGCTTGAACTTGAAGATTTTCCATGTTACACTGTCAGTCTAGGAGAACACGGTAGCAGGATCCCTTGACAACAGCTCTCGGAAAGTGGTGATAGTAAAGTATTGTCCCATCTAGATGTGCTTTTGAGAACGGCACTGTCAGGCTGAGGCAGTTTTAACTGGAGCGTGCTTTTAAACACAGATCGCAGTCCTGGCATGCGCGTCTGGGAACATAGACTTGGATTTTGACTACACAGTCCAGAATGAACAATTTTAGTGTTGTGTGCATCCAGTGACTTCTTAATGAAGGCAAAGGCAAATCTGCCTGAATTTTGCTGAAGACGATTTATAAATGAGTACGTAATAGGTTGGGTTTTATTCAGTGCCCAGTGTTTGAGGTGTGGCGGTGTTTTGTACCATGGGACAAGTGACTAATGTCTATGTAGGACTTGCTGTGCTGTGTAGCTCAGTGGAAGTAGCTTGTTCTTGGTTAGAGAATGGGAATATATGTTAGCCTGCATTTCAGAGCGTGCTGTGAAAGTTTCGTCTTCCTAAGGTTATATGTGGCAGCAGTGAAGAGGATGTGAAATGCTTGAATTTCATTGTGTACCAGAGTGAATCACTGCAAAATGATGAAGCCATCTCTGTGAATCTGTTTTTTTTTTTGTTTCCAGACTGGGGATATAAAAGTTATTAGCTAGCTCTTGCAGCTCTCAGTAAGCAAATAGTTGGAATTCACAGTTGTTAAAACAGGTATTCAGCAATTTTGTTACAGCCCAGCTGTTCTGTATGAACAGTAGGAAAGAATATACTTCATTGAGTTTGGTGTTACTGGTGTTTACTGTTGTTACTGCCTTTTAGAGGAAGAGAAGCTGTCATGCAAAAAAAAAATAAAAATTGAAGGGTAGGCATAAAAGCCCATGAAAGAAGCACTATTCGAGCAATACTTTGTAAAAAAGGAAAAGTTTTCTCAGTATAAGCTTAAAAGACCTCATGCTCTTTGCATGTGCTTGATTTGCTTAGTGCTTGATTCTTTGGAGTCTGAAACAGAACTGTAGTGGTAATGCAGAAAGTACTTCAATTTTTCCTGGTCAGATTCCAGGGTACAGGAGGAGAGGGCAGATGGCTACCTTGGGGATGGTCACTGCTTTTGTAATGGAAGTTGTCTGGACCACTGTAGGCTGTCTTTCTCTACAGGTTCAGTGTAGTCTCTTTGCTAATAAGCTTATTGTGATTTCATGCACATGGTAATTGCTTTTCTGTATTGTAGCTTTTTTTTTTTTTTTTTTGTGTTTGCCGTGGCTGGGATGCTGAGAAAACAGTGGTACCAGAACACCTCTATAAGCCTTTTTCTTATAAGCTACATGCATCTAAATGGTATTGTTTACGCAGAACATAGCAGATGGGAGCTCTGCTTCCTGATTTAAGTGTACATGCTTAGTACTATATGAACATAGCTTTTAGCATAGAATTTTGCTTTGCAGGGACTTGTGAATACTTCACCCCTGAAGCTTTGAAGAGGAATATGTTTAGCTAAACCTTGAAGTTGTTTCCTACTTAAAAGTACATAGACCAGCAAGAATCCTTCTCCTAAGGTCCAAGCATAAGGTACCAGATAGCTTTCCCCTGCTGTAGTCTGTCCCTGAATAAAATCTGTGGTTTTCGTGATGCTCCTTGCAGCTCAAGGAAGTTTCAGACACCATGGGGTTTTTGTTTGTTTATTTGGTCGTTTTTCTTTTTGTTTGTTTGTGGTTTGGGGGGAGGTTTTGTGGGGTTTTTTTGCTGATTTGTATCTCATTGTCCTGCAGCTGTGGCTTTCGGTGGGAACAGTGGGAAAATGGTATAAATTGTAAATAAATCTTTGGATTATAACCCAACTAACGCAAGTGTATTAGTCCATTGGTATTTTTTATTTAAAGGGAAAGAAACCCACGAAGAGGAGTAACAGACCTAAGACTAAGGGGCTGTGTAAATGAAGTAGTGTTATGGGTATGCCATCTGGGAAAGTAAATAGCTGTTAAACTCAGGACTTTCCTGAGTGCAGTGTTGCTTCTGTGGTGTTGAAGTGTGTTTGTGGTCATTCTCTATGAGGAAGCAGTTTCCTGATGACTGTGTGATCAAAGTGTTCACTTGTGGTGTGGCGAGTTGTGAACTCAAACATGATATACCATCGACATTTAAACTGCTTTATGACACTGAATTCACCCCCTAAAATAATCATACTGGTATTCCTTTAGAATGGGTTGGAAATCTAGGACAGATATATGTCATGTTAAGGGTAGAATAGCATTCCTAGCCACTGGAGAGTCTTGAAGCAAAACTTTAATTCTTCTCCCCATCCCCATCTCCCATCCCTCCCCCCACCACTGTCTAAAGATTACTTAAAATAGCGGGCCAGATCTGCTTCCCATTAAGTTCACTCTTTGCTGCCCTGGTTTTTCAGTGTCTTAAAGCCAGCTTAATTGGTTACTTGGGGATTCCTTCTCAATTAAAAAAAATTAACCCACAAACCCAACCGATGTCCTTATGCATCTGAGGGTTGTGGCTAGACAGAAGGGTTTATCATCAAGAAGTGTCTAGATGCTAAAAGAATTCCTTGCTTGGCCAAAGGGAGCCAGACTAAGGATTATTTACAGATCTGAAGGTGATTTAGTGTCCTTGCTGTGTAAACTCTAAGGCTTTGTCCTGACTTTGGCTGGGATGGAGTTAATTGGTGCAATGCTGTGTTTTGGATTTAGTATGAGAGTCCTTTAAATAACAGTGGTTTCTACTTGTTGCTAAGTAGTGCTTACCCTAAACCTGGAATTTTCTCAATATCTTGTGCAGTATCAGCAGCCAGGTGCACAAGAAGCTGTGAGGGAGCATGGCCAGGATGGGTGGCCTGAACTGGCCAAAGTTATATTTCATACCCTTGGACATCATGCCTGGGGAACAAATTTGCCTGGGGACAGTCTGGGTGTCAGTCAGCAGGTGGTGAGAAATTGTATTATGCGTCACTTCTTTCTCTTGGGTTTTACTCCTTTCTCTTTCTCCCTTTCTATGCTGTTATTATTTTTACTTTATTTTAATTATTAAACTCTCCTTATCTCAGCCCGTGGATTTTACCTTTTCCACCCAATCTTAATCCCATCTCACTGGCAAGAGGGGAGAGCAGATGAGTGGCTGTGTGTTACTTGGTTGCTGATTGGTGTTAAACCAGTCTTCTTCTCATGCCCAATAAGGAGGTATGATGAGTTCAGGGAATAACAAATCTGACCAGTACATATTGGAACAAATTTTTGAAAGCATTCATTGTATTAGTGACATGTGAGGAAAACAGAGATGCTGCTCCCCATTGTAAGCAGAAAATTTGTGCATCCAAAGCTCAGCTGGAATCGAAGATGGCCAGGACTGTCAGAACAAAAAAAATAATATTTTTTTTCTTTGATATGTCAGTAGCAAAAGGCAGTGCAGAAGTGATGTTAGCCCATTACTGGATGAGGATGATCACTTCACAAACAGGGACTTAGACAAGGCAGAGATGTTTAATGCTTTCTTTGCTTCTCTTGTTAACACTGAAAGTGGGATAAGTGTGTCCCCAGCACGCTGGGAGCTGGAGGACCATGGCTATGAGAATGAAAAACTGGCTGATCCGCAGGAGTCTGTGGGGCCTAATGGGGTTCTGCCAGGAGTACTCAAAAGAGTTAGCTGATGTCTTTCATCACAAGATCTCTTTCAATGATTTTTGGATAGTCTTGGGAATCTGCAGATGTCCCAGTCAATTGCAATCTGGCTAACATTTTCCCAAGATAAGGGTGATCCTGGAAACTGCAGGCATCTCAGTCTCACTTCAGTGGCTGGTAAAAGTGCGGAGAGGATTATTCACCAGAGAATTGCTGAAAAATACCCAGACGACGATGCAGGTATTAGTCAGAGCCAGTATGGCTTCATGAAGGGAAAGTCCTTCTCAGTAATCTCAGAGGAAGAGAAGGTCTTTAAATATGTCAAGAAAGTGGCAGTCTCTAACTCTAGTGACAGGCATTGTAGCTGAAACAACCCTTACAGGCATCAGCCACTGGTATAAACAAGAAGAAACGGACACAGAAGTCAGCTCATAGTAAAGTAGGGTGAAGCAGGGCTATTATAGGAGCAGGAGGCGAAGACAGGAAAGAGACGACAATTCAATACTTATCCCCGAGTGAACTGTGGGTATGTGACGAGGCGTCAGGCATGGTCCAGATGAACGCATTACTTGCCTGCTCTGGTGCTGCAGTAAGAGGGCTAGTAACCTGGAATTTTAGGCTAGGGAAGCAGCTGGGATTTCTTTCTGCAGAAGGGGGCATTTAACAAGGGAATTAAGAAGAGGATACAAGTCATCAGCCTCTGGAGGTGACTCTGATCAAGTGTGAAGGAAAGGCATCCCTTAGAGGGAGAGGTTGCATGTACCCAGGCAAGTGGGCCACTGTGTCCAGTACCTGAGGGAATCAGTCATGTTTAAGACGATTTATTATGACCCAAACAATGTGCAGTTACCCACAGGTCCAGTTTGAATTCCAGCACACATGACCCATGGTGGTAATATGAGTGGAGCACGCCATGCACCATTGTGTGCCACGTTATTGGTGGTAATGAGACAAAGCTGGGTAGCTGGGGAAACAAAGAGACTGTGGTGGTGGGCAAGGTAGCTTGCCAGCTCTGGCAGTACTGAGTACCTATGGACTTTGCTGTGGAAAAACTGCTTGAAAAATGGGAAAAACTGTTCCAGAAGTTCCAGCAGCAAAAAAAAAAAAAAAAAAAATCTTACTCCCAGTCTGTATGACAGTCTGTATGACCCAATATTTCTGCTATTAACAGTAAGTAACACAGTGAGTTCTGCTCGAGAGAGGATGTAGAGGGTAGATACAGTGGGTTGCTCTGTGTTTTTATGTGAGGGATCACAGAGCGGGCATGAGAAGGTGGGATAGAAGACCCACCTTTAACCCCAGAGGCATTGGTACTGAGCTGTAGGAAAAACAATCCCAAGTGGTTTTTTATTACCAGGAAAGTTGTTCCTTCAGTCTCCAATGGGCACTTCACTAGAGTGGAAGGTCTTATGTTAATCCTAATTTTTTGGGAAGAAATTCTGGTCTTGTTTTCTTTATATGAAGTACGTGGACAGTCCAGTGACCAGGAGTGGAGGGGCCCTGCTCCAGCCAGGTGGAGTAGAGGGGCAGCTGTGTTCATTTGTCTTGGTGGATCCAATGGCCTAGCATGTCAGACCCATGGGTGTATAAGGCTTTAGCAGACACCAGTGCACAGTAAAGCTGTAAAGAGTCAGAACCCACTTGTACTTTCGGAGTGACAAGGGTGTCTGAGTAGTTGGCTTTGTTGGGGGCTGAAGTGAGCTTGCCTGGGAATGAGTGGCAGAAGCTCCTTACTGTGATGGCCCCAGAGGCCCTGGGCGCCCTTGGCACAGGCTGCCTCAGGAGAGTGCATTTAAAGGGCCCCAGAGGGTACCAGTGGGCTTTTGGTGTCTCTGCCTAGCGCCAGCAGAGACACCATGATGCTCACCCAGAAGCTTTTCGGTCGACTCCAGAGCCAAGGAGTGATCAGCAGGACCCGCTTACCCTCTGAAAGCACCATGCAAGCAGTTAAGTCTCAGGGAGCGTGGAGTCTGACAGTCGACACTTGTGGCCTCATTGAAGTCATGCCAGCTCCAAGTGCTGCTGTACTGGACATGGTGGGACTTCAATAACAGCTGGAGTCAAAGGCAGCCAAGCAGTGCCCAGCTGATACTGTTAATGCAGTTTTCTCACTCGCTTTGGCAGCAGAGTGTATAGGCCACAGCTCGCTTTCACTTGGAGAGGTGTGAGGTGCACCTGGGACTGACTGCTCCAGGGTTAAAACGCAGCCCTGCTGGGGGGATGTGAGGTGTGATGGGGTGAGAGAGCATCTACGTGGTATTTAGTTGCTGGCTTAGTTGAAGGTACAAGGCATGACAGGCTTGTGTTAAGGACAGCTTGGCCAATTCAGCTAATCTGTGCCTCATCTCTAAACTAAGCTATTAAGGAAAATTTAGGTAATGAAGGTCTTATGATGCATGTTGTACTCTCTTGAACTGCCCAAGCAGGGATAAACGCTATATAGGCTGGCTTTACCAGCCTGGACAGTTTATCTTCAGAGCTAATTTCAAATGAAACCAGCGTCGTCTTTAATTCAAAAGCCGGTTAGTACTTGGTTTAAGTACTCAAGAGTTTCATCCACTGCTGCTGCAGCAGCTGCTGCTCTTATAATGAAAAAAAATTACTAGTGGTATGCTTCTTTACATCTGTAGATTAATATAATAATGCACTTCAGAATAAATTATAGAATGTGCAGCTATTTTCTCTCTCATGTTTATGCTGAGGATTCTTCATGAGTCTTAGTGGTGTGAGGCGCTGATAGCTGCATTTCTACAGAGACTTTGAGAAACTGGAAGCAAACAACTGTGATGCCTTTTTCACCTTAATGCCTAGAATGTGTTGGAAATATGGAGCTGGGAAGCAGTAATGGGGGTCTCTCCTCTTGAAGGATAATTTTTTTTATAAAAACATCCTCATTCTCATTTTATGGTTTCGTTTCTTTGAGAAGTAGTTTTTGCTCAACTGAAGAATGTAAAATTTGTACTCGTCTTCTTTGCTTTTTCTGAAGTGTTGTGCTTTGGCACACGGCTCAACTGTTTTTCCTGGTTCTGTGTTGATCTTTCCTACTGTCAGAGCACATGTGCATCTAAGATAAGGACCATTCTATTTCAGCGGCATAAATGGAAAACTAAACATGACTAGTAACTTAAATAAAATTAGGTTGCTGTCTCTCCTTCCAAGATTCTGAAGTTCTTAAGTTCAAATAAAACTTTGCTTTACTTATAGGTGTGCCTTTTGAGCGATACTATGTTTCCTTGTGACTACTATTCAAAATAAGGATGTGTACTCCTATTTTATTATACCTGTGTTGTTCTGAGATGGCTTACTTTTATTTTTTGCATTTTTCCATTTCTTATTTGCTTTCTAGAGTCATGCATTTGCCTTCCTTGGTTGACTTTGACCAAATTTGAAAGTTGAGTAGCTAAAAAAACCAATTCTTTATTGATTTACTAGAGGGAAAAAGGAGTATGCAGTATTCCAATTAAACTTTCTTATTTAACAGTCACTGTTATTAACCTGTGAGCTGTTTCTCCTCAAAGCAAGAAATAAAAGGTGCAGAAGATGTGGGATAAGGTGGGGCCACTATAGAAAGCACAATGTGGCCACTAGGGAGGCAGAACTGACGTAAACTGGGAAAGTTAGATACCTATGAAGTGAATTTAAAAAGAGAAGTAAATTTTGCTTTTAGTTCTCTTTTCTGAGGTTTGGTTTGGTTTTTGTTTGAGTTTTTTGCCTTTTTTTTTTTTTTTTTTTTCCCTTGGAGGAGAGGTGGGAGGTGGTGATACTTAAATACTTACTGGTGTGTGAATGAAAACAGTATAACCTAAAGGAAGAGTTAGCCTTTCTCTTACGGTTTTGCATATTCTTTGTTATTAAAGTGCTGCTCTTCTGGTGTGGGAAGCAGTATCCAATATCTTTTAATGTAGCCTTTTCTTGGAGCAGTGGAACAATATTACAACTATAAATTGTACAGTTGCCTTGATAATTGTAGCTAAAGGCTTGCCAGCCACTGTAGAATCACAGAATGTTAAGGGGTTGAAGGGACCTGAAAGATCATATAGACTCAAACCCTCCCCTCCAGGGCAGGGACACATCCCACTAGAGCAGGTTGCACAAGGCCTTGTCCGTCCCAGCCTTGAACACCACCAGAGTTGAGTTATCCACAACTCTAGAAAGACAGTTTTGTTTCTTCCACAAAGTGGGTGGTTTGCTTCTTGTAGTTCCAGTCAATCTGTGTTAGGATTATGGCTTGCAAACATGTTTGGTTCTGCAAATGTTTGTTCTTCTTTTGCTGACATGGCATTAGTGCCAATATTCTTGGAAAAACCTCTAGACCTGATGAGCTTGTCGAAACTGCTGAAAGTTGATGCCTTGGCTTGGACAAAGGCTCTTGCTGGGCCCCTCTCTTGGCAAAGAGGTTGTGTGTTGAAAGAGGAAAAGAACTTAGTTGCTTCTTGTTAGACCATGCATTACTTAGCAGCATGGACCAGGATGACTCAACATAGGAGTTGGTGATAGGCATGCCTGATCTTATGCCTCCTGTCTATAGTAAATCTCCTGTAACTTGCCTAACCCTAGGGACATATTTGAAACTTTCCTTGCTATTTCAACTAGTAGAGCTTTCTTCTCCTGTGAGACACTATTACAGGAGGTGGAGATAAGATCACAGTTGTTGGTGACAGACTGGCAGGAATAGAGCCCAGCACACTATGCCCATCTGGTGGGCAGTAATTTTAACAAATGATGTTTCATCTGAATTAATAGGAACAGTGTTATATTAGAGGGAACAGAAATGATGGATCACTGCAGTCATTTTGAAAATGGAACAAAACTGTGCAGCTAAAGACTTGAGAAGCAGTCTGAGAGTTGGAAACATGCTGCTGTTGGTGTGTGTTCTGATTAGAGCCTGGACATGGCCAAGATGTGTGTTCTGCAGTTGGTTGAGTGTCCATTTAAGGAGTCAGAAATGTGAGAATTTGTGAGAGCTAAACATTTCTACTGCTTTTCTGAGCCCCCTCAGATTAAAAAAAAGCAGTAAGTAAATATCACAGATATGTGGACTTATACCCAAACACCAGGTGCTAATGGTAAAGTTTTATCAAGCAAGTAAAACTTGCTTGTCATCCTATTCTGGAGTAAGGAAGTAATACTGTTACCACATACTACCTACTAAGATAGCACTAAGGCAAGACAATCTAATATCTTAGTAGCAATGGCATTTTTTGTTGTGATGCAGAGAATTTATCATGTTTTAATTCCAGTTCTCCTATGCATTCACTTTGCAGTGGAGTGGTATATAAACTTTTGCAAGCCTGTGTTTGGGTATGCAGCATTCCTTTGATTTCTTGTCATTCCCAGAAGTCAACCTCACACACACTCTTGCTCTCCAGAAATCCTCTTATTAGAGGGTGTACAAGGACAGTCTGTCGTTCAAACAGAGAGGAGGTTTGTGGAAAACCTGGTTCTGAAAATAATCGTGTGTCTGGCAACTCTTGGCAGTCCTGGTTCTTCTGAAATTGTAGTGTTGGGTAGGTGAGTGGGAATATTTGTCTGTAGTCAGTAGTAGGCTAGAGGAAAGAAAAATATTCCTATTAGCTTTAGTGGAGTGAAGTGGGATTATAGTGATGATAGTATATTACACTGGCTTTTATTTTCACCAAGAAGTAATAGGCTAA
Source organism: Oenanthe melanoleuca (assembly GCF_029582105.1). Lineage (NCBI taxonomy): Eukaryota > Metazoa > Chordata > Aves > Passeriformes > Muscicapidae > Oenanthe > Oenanthe melanoleuca. The sequence continues at coordinate 45,474,629 of NC_079362.1, forward strand.
GGTGAATACATTTTATCTGGATTCTCTCCCTCAGGACTGTTGTTACCAAATCCAGTGGGGCAGTTAGTTAAACTTAATGACTTCATGGCTGTGTCATTTTGGTTTTTGCTTTCAATTTTGGGTTTGGTTTTTTTGTTGGTGTTGTTTTTTTGTTTGGTTTTCTGTGTTTGGTTTTTTGTTTGGTTTTTGGGGTTTTTTTTTTTGGTTTTTTTTTTTTCAGTTTTGTTTTTTCCCCTTTTCTGCAAACTTACTTGGTTTCCAGAGCTGGAAAACACTTTTTTTTTTTTTTTTTTTTTTTTCTCTTTAGTATGCATAGTAATTTGTGGTTTAATGCCTACTCTAAGGTCCTGTGGCAAAACCTGAGCTTGCCACTGGAAATATGATGGAGAAGTAGAATTACCAGTTATGGATTTTGTAAATCCATCTCTTTTTAGGTGAGGGTTATGGTTTAAACCCAGTTGACAGCTCACACAGCCACTCGCTCACTCCTCTACCAGTGGGAATGGGGAGAAAATCAGAAGGATAAAAGGTAGAGAACTCATGGGTTGAGATAAAGACAGTTTAATAGGGAAAGCAAAAGCTGCACACACAAGCCAAGCAAAACAAGGAACTAATTCACTGCTTCTGATGTGCCAACAGGTGTTCAGCCATCTCTAGGAGAGTAGAGCTCCATCACAGGTGACAGTGACTTGGGAAGACAAACGGCACCACTCCATAGATTCCCCTGCTTTCTTCTTCTTCTTCTTCCTCCCCTTTATGTGCTGAGCATAATGATACATGGTCTGGAATACAATTCTGGTCAGCTTGGGTCACCTGCCTCCACTATGGCCCCTCCCAACCTCCCATGTACCTCCAGCTTTCTCCAAAGACTGGAATACAAAAAGCAGAAAAGGTGTTGGCTGTGCGTAAGACTCTCTTAGCAATAACAAAAGTATCTCTGTATTGTCAACTCTTGTGTTCAGCACAAATCCAATACACACCCCTATACCAGCCACTGTGAAGAAAATTAACTCTACCCCAGCCAAAACCAGCAGAGTGAGACATCTTGCACAGATGTTCTAGCTTAATTGGCTGAAGAAACGTGCAAAAATTGAAGTGTTCCACATTTTTGACAAAACCATCCCAACTTAATTTGGGGAAACAGTAATTTGTTACAAAACAATTTAAAATAATGATGTTGAGAAAATTCATATAAGTGCTTTTTGACTTTTTTGATAAACTGTAGCATAACCGAATACTTCATGAAGTACTGATTTTTTGGCTCTTCCCAGTAAGAGATGTTTTGAAAAGTAATTCTGTTAACTGCATTGCACGAGAACAGTGGTGTTTGAGCCATTTTAATCTAAATATCATATTATTGTTAATAGATGAAGATGCAATCTTATAATGTTAATTATTATGTTCCTTATCAAGAGAAGTGTGAAAAGCTTAGGAGCTAAGCTTTGGAGACAAAGCAGTCTGCCTAAATTTAAGTGTGTGGTTTGGACCAGAGGAAGAACTTTAAGGTAAGACTTGGTAAAGCATATTTAAAGCTGTGTCATGTCCAGATGGAGAATCTTAGCAGGAAAAACGTGCAGCTCTGGGAAATCCAGTTACATGTACTTGCCTGTATAGTCCTACTTGACACCACTGAGGCAGCTGGCTCTGTTAAGGTGAGGTCTACCAAGCTTAAGCAAAGTTTTCTTAAAACCTTGGGAAAGAGGCGTTCAGTAGCTCTGTGTCTGTTTCTTAATGTCACTTAGATTAAAGCGTCACGCATGGTTATAGTTCTGGAAAATATGGGTAGCTCCTGGTCATTCACTTCTAGAAGCCAGCATACTTGGTTTGAAGCTTTGCCAAAGTGCTGTATCTTCTGGTAAATGTGAACTATGTAATTTCAAGTTTTGCAGTGTTGAAGGGATGGCTTAAGTTGTATAGTTAAGCTTCAGAGTGAACATATTTCTCTGCAAGTGACACTAAAGGAGTTTTAAAATTCAAGAAAAAAAAAATTATGGTAGGCTGTTTGAAAGTCCATTTTACTTATTTGAACAGTGGGATTTTTAGTTGCTGAGTTCATTAAGTTATGTTTGAAGTGGAAGTGCAAAGTAAATGGAGGTTTTCCCGGCTTTGTTTTTTATTATGAGCTGGAAACAGAAATATAGGGTCATTTCAGTGTCACAAATCAGGTCTCAGGTAGGAGGGTCTTCCTGGAAATAGTGCTCTATATTTATTCTCTCCTGCAGTTCAGAGTTCCACTGTGAAAGGCTCCTCCTAATTGCTTTCTTAGTTAGTGGTTGTTATTAATTTGTACACAGGAGCACTGAAAAAAGTGCATGTAATTTTAAATTGTAATATGTGTGAGTGAGGAGGAGGATGCTCAGGTCTCTAAGGGAAAGTAGGCAAGAAGTCACTGGGTAGACTGTACAGCTCTGCATTGGGGATTTCATGCCGAATCAGTCAGGATTAGAGGAATAGTAAAGAAAACATGATGCGTACAAAGACTAGAGATTACATGGCTTATGTGCTTTCTCTGAATAGTTGAGTTGCAGCATGTAGTTTCTGGTCCTGTGTTAGCTAAGTTTCTCTACAAAGAGCAGCTTGTCTTGGCCAATGCGATTTGAACAGTTGCCTTGAATTCCTGTCAGTGTTTCTGTGTGTGCATGCGTTCTTCTGGCGGAGTAGAGAAAGGAAGTCACCTGACATCACTGAAAGTGCTGACATCTAGAGTGTCTAATGTTTGGCTTAGTTTCTTTTTATTTTTTAAACCCACATAACATGTTGCTTTGTGTTTGATGTTTGTGGAAGTCCTCTGATGTTAGGAGGACAGGTGGAGTGCAAGAAGGGGAAGCTGAGGTTACCTCTTGTGATGGGAACCAAGGATATAAGGCTTGCTTTTGCAGTTCTCTCTGAAATACATTCCTCTAGTCCTTGATTGAAAGTTTTATATCTGATCCTTTTTCTTTGTTTTATGTCTGATCTTTGCTGTAGATGAGATAAAGCAGTTTTATGCTGGGAAGCTAAACTCTCTATTAGTTTTGAGGTTTGTATATTTGTAGATCATACCATAGCACTTGGTCTCTTCAGTTTATGTATATGAGGTCTGGTAGCTACTGACCTTAGATTTTAATAGTTGCAGAATTTGGCCTAAATGGTATCTTTCTAACATTAAAAAATACTCACCCTTTGGTAAGTGTTTGTGTGGTCTGAAGAAGTAATTAAAAAAATACATGTGAAATTTCAAAAGCTTTTGCAACAGCATCCAAAAATTGATAACAACTTTCTATAATAATGAATGCAATGTGGGCTACAGTGAAAATGTGTAAGGATACCAGCAACGGGTAGAAATCAGCCATGACATTAGTAGCTTCCTGGCAGCCTGGAAAATTGTCTGTCTGATACTTCACTTTCCATAACTTAAAAGACGTTCTCTACACCTCATGTTAACATGTTAGACTTTTTTCTCTTCTGTGTCTCTGGGTGCAGGCGGAAGGAGGAAGCATGCAAGGGGAAGTTCAGTACTTTGGGTTGAAGTAGCTTGTGGTCGGGCAGGATTTCCTCTGGCAGTGTGTGAGTCACGGGAGCCAGAGACGCTCACTGCAGCCTGGGCTTGCTGTAGAGGAGCCAGTGCTCTGATTGCCCATGAGTACTCAGAAGCGGGAGCAGGAGGGAGTGTGTGTGTGTGAACAGTTGCCTAAAGGCACTGGCATGCTGTCGACTTACATTTGTGGTCAAGTGACCCTTTGGGTAGAAGGAGTGACAGATCTGGTAGCAACTGTGCATTAATCCTGTCCTTGTTATTACATGCCAGCTAGAATTTTCAAAGGCTATAAATTCCCCATGACGTCAGTAAGCTGTGTGAGGGTTGTGCATGCTAGGAGGTGGAACTACAACAGTCTGTCAATGTCTGTCAAATGCTACAACTTCCGACTGGGAAGCACCTGCTGCTTTCAGTGCACCTGTGCAGTGCTCTTGGCGTCTCTCTTCTGGATCCTGCAGCTGCCCTGCAATGCCTGCAGAAATACTATGCTCTGCTTGGGGATGGACTGGATGAAGAATTGACATTGGAGGAGTTGTGACAGAAGAAGGAAAGCTGTAGACTTTCATGGACACTTGAAACATTACCAAAATTTAGGGGGACATTAATAGGCTAACTATTGCTTTATGTTAATGAATTTTTTGTGTTACTTGTAGGATTTTTCTTTTTTATTTTCTTGGTAAGAATTATTGTAACTTCAAGTGAGAATGTGTTCTTTTTGTGTTTGCCCTGTAATTAGCCCAGGAAAAAACTAGCACTTTAGCTTACTGACTGGTTAAGTCAAGATCTGATTTTGCTTAGTATAACTTAATATGACATTTGATCTGAATGTGACACTGTATTTCTGCGTTAGGTGTTTGTCTGGCTTTTTTTTTTTCTGGTGGAAAGAATGAGCTCTCTAGAATGCATATGTAAATGAGTTAATAGTTACTTAATTTTATACTAGTAATGAAGTTGAATTGCCACAACGTTGAGATAATGCTTTTCTGTTAATGAGAATGTATAAAATGTTTTCCAGAAGAGATAGAAGACAATCTTGCACAGAGAGAACAAGCTGTGCTCTGGACAAAAGTCACTGCTTTAATCTTCCATTACAGCCCCTTTTAACTCTAGGTAATGTTGACTTCTAAAGGTCTCTTCTGTCACTGCAGTTAGCACTGCTAATGAATCAGAAAATATAGAGACTTTGAAGTTCTGAAGTAAGAACAACTTTATCAAAAATAAGATTGTTGGAATTGCTGTTACTGCAGCAATATCTACTTTCAAAGGAAATGAAGCAGTTAAGAAAAATAACTTAAATTGCTTTTCATTATAAAACAGAACCTTGTGGTGCTAAATATGCAGCAGCTACTGTCACATTCTTTACAAATGAGTGACCTGTATAGTCAAGATGGTATTTAACCTGAGGAAGACAGGAGAAGGTTAAAACGTGAGACGTTCATTTTAATGCCCATTTCATCTTTTTTTATTAGTTATAGGCAAAGCTGGCCTTTATTAATTACAGGGAAATTGTTTTTAATAAGCCTGTTCTATTCCCCAGCTTGGGGTCATATCTGGAAAGTACTAATATCACCAGTGGCAAGATAATGTGTCTTTAATGAGACTTGCTTAGGATTGTTGATTACATTGTAGTTCATAAGCATTCTGGAACACTGTCAAAATATCCCTCTAGGGAAGCTGTAATTTGATTTTGTCTGGGTAGTCTATATTAAGTGCATGGTGAACCATAATTAGGGTTTTTCCAGGTAGCTTTACACATCTATTGGAAGCAGTAAGTGTCAGGCATCTTTATATGAAATTGCTTAGTGAAGTCCAGGATAACACAATCTTTTCCTCTTAGCTATCTATGTTTTACTTTAGCAGGACATAGACTCTACAGTGTCTGTTTCTTATGCTGATTCAAGACTGTCTCTTAATTGTAATCGCAGTTTGACTTTCACTATTCCTTTGTGTCTGATCCATCCTGATATGTGTGAGTTACGTGTAACTAAAAACTGTCAGGTTCTGCCAGGTTCAGTCACATCACTAACACTGAAGTATGGGAATGAAAGTGAGAAGGTTAGATGAGACTGCTAAATAGACCTACCCTTGTGAGACAGGAAGCATGATATTCCACCTCTGAGAAGAGCTCTGTTTTCTGGTGTTTATTAAATGGATATTCCAAGCATGTTTTTCTTTACTCTTCACATAACTTATTTCATTTGGCAGGTTGTGTTCACTCAAGTGAGGGCAAAAAGTATCTTTTTCTTCTTATCTACTGATACCCTATCTCTTGCAGTAATAACATTTTGTTATCAGCAAACTGTCTAGTGATCCTTTGACTGCACTGAGCTGAAGTTTCTGTGCATGTTACTCAGTCATGGAAAGTTAAACTTGATGAGAGAGACCCAGTTCTGAGCTAGAACAGATGATAAGTCACTGGCTGGGAAATACTAACCTTGCCAGTTTGGGAAAGACCAAGCTTTTTGGTTTGAGTTGCAGCGTGTCTAGTGACTTTCAGGTTGCTCATGCATTTGACTGCCTACCAGCCTTTTAAGAGATTAAACACTCTGTTTCTGCTGCTCTACCTTCAGTTAGTGTCTGAAAGTACTCTTTGTGTCTCTGAAATTACATTATGTCTGCCTCTGTTACCAGTAACTGAATATTCTTATTTGGAAGCCCACAGAAGTTTACTGCAAGTGTATTGTTAGGCCGTGTGGCTGGAAGTAGGAGAGTATCAGATTGGTCTTGCAGCAGTGGTATCTCATCCACATTTGTGTTCAGTGTCCTGGAAAATACAGCTGTACATAGCTGTAGCTAGTACTTTTATGATGTTGGAATTATTAGGGCTAGAAAGATGTAGTAGAACTCTGGCTAACTTTATAAACATAACAGATAGCATCCTAAAGTTGTTTTTTATTTCAGTGGGGTTTTATGCAGTTTCTGTGTAATGACTGAATGATGGTACAAGATTTTACAAAAATTGATGAGCTTGACACAAAGTTCTTGCAATACTTAGAGATTTGTCTGCTGCAAAAAGAATTAATTTGATTGAATAATCTTTCTTATGGCTAGGAAGGGAGTGCTTGTATCTTCTATTCTGTCTTCACAGGCTCCTTGGTTGCCTTTGCATTCTTCTCAAATCTCTCTTCCTACAGTACAAAAAGGAAGATGGTAGAAGGAGGTAGTTGTTTGTATTTGCCTTTCGGTTTAGCATTGCTTGGCAATCAGTTTTGTGTAATGAAGTTGACCAAGAATAGAGTCATATGCAATATTGGTAGAGATTTTCCATGTGGAGTGCACTTTGGTGCAAATATACTGAATGGACATACTCTTGGTTGAGTATATGGTTTGTTTGTTCTGTTGCATTTTGGTTAATCTTTTTCTGGTACAACTTTCAAACAAATGGAAACTACACGACACTCCTTTGGTCTTGGGGATGACCAAGGAGGTTTGTGTGAGACAGACAGGAAAGCTGATCAGTTAGGAAGATTCAAGCTTTATTGCAGCAGTGAAATTCTATGCTACTACACTGTTCTTCTGCCTCTTGGAAGTGCTTTCTGTGCAGAACCAACTGCAGGTTGAGTAGCAAGAAGGTGCTGCTGTAAACAGTAAGAAAACTTCTCTTGATGTTTAGCCAGCTTTTAACTGAAACTCCATTCTGCTTTTTTGTGCAGCATGTTGGATATGAATCTGAACATGGATAACTGTTGACAGAAGCCATTTGTAAGTGAATTAAAGTAAAGTAGTTGTAATGCTTTACTTGATGAGTATGTAACTGAATCTGCTGATTTCCACTTTTCAGTCACGAGAGAGAGATGCCTTTTAAAACAGTAGAAGGCTGTCTGGTTGTTCACAGCAGGTGGGAGTGATGTGAATTTATTAAAACGTGACTGTCTGGTGCCCCAGCTTTACAAGTAGATTCAGAAAAACAGTCTTGAGGCTGCTTCTGGTAAGCAACCAGCCTGACTGACAACATCTTACTGCAGTTCCTTTGGCTGAGGTTTGTTCTTGGTGCTGCCCTGGTTTGTACAGTATGGCTGTCTAAGAATTGTCTGGCTTGTATGCAGCTGAAGGCAGAGTAGGAATTGCCTACTTTCTGTAACATTAGCTGCTCTAAATTATAGCAGTTGTTTCCATTGAAAATGTCCTTTGTAAAAAATGGAGGGTAGATTTTCTTTAAGACTCAATTTTCTTATATCTTATGGAAATTTTTGGGTGACTAGCAGCATCAAAAGGCCACTATTTTCCAGACTGTAATGGAGAAACCTTTATTCTTGTGGTTATTGACATCTAATTTTTGAGCTAAATGACACTGAAATTTGTTTTAATTTCTAATTGTTCATCAGCTCTGTAGTTAACTCAGCTTCTAGGAAAAGCCAGTTTTACCTTACTGGTTCTTAGTTTCTTATTGGTGTGTTTCTAGGGTTGTGATATTTAATATCTTGGTTTAATTTTGTGGTTTGGTTTAGTGTTTTGGGTTTTTGTTGTTGTTGGTTTGGTTTGGTTTTTGTTAAAGCATGATTCCCAATCATGTCTTGAATGTGGCATGTTCTATTTAGATGACAGTGAATAAGTAAGTCTGAATTGCTAAGTCTGATCTTTGGCTTCTGACTTCTGAAGTTCTTCATCTGCAGTGGAAAACACTGCTTTGTCAAAACAACCACCATTGTCTGTCCACACGGCTCTCTGGAAAAACAGTGGCATTTTAGGCAAATAATCCTGAGAATTTTTAAAAAGCAGATGAGTTATATTTATAGTTCAAACCAATAAATCTGAAATAACATGTAACTACAAAAATATGTGCATTTTTTATTTTAGACAAATGAATTTCACTTTTTACTTTTCATGTGAAAATTAGTTGTGCTGTGTAGAGCAGAACTTGTGTATTTTCCATTCCATTCTTGCTGCCTCAAGGCTATTTCTGTCTCTGGCAAGGGGAAATAATTTTCCTGTTTTGTAACAGCTTCATCATCTCCTTCCCCTTTGAACTGAGTGTTATTCATGTCTTTTTATTCCTAGGCTATTAATTGTTAATACCAGGATCTGGTGTTGAAGTGTCAAATAAAGCATGTGTAGGGACAGAGATGAGGAGTTGGAGATACCCTTTCCTTCCTCTGCTACCCCAAGTTGTTTGTCTGCCAAGACAACCTTGAAATGATGTTTCTCTCCTATGTTGGGGTTTTTTTTTTGACAGTAAACATTAAGATATAGCTTAACTTCCGTGTTGTTTTCTGCTGGTTTGTAGAGTAGGCTGCTCTTTTCTGTAAGAAATTGCTATGAAGTCTAATGAAGCAGTAGCTAAAAAGTTAGGGTTTTTAAAGCACTTCATAATACAAAGCACTTCATAATACAAAGTATTATAAATTCTGCAGTAGTATTAGGAATCTTTTTGAGATGAAACCTAGAATTTATTTGACTCATCAAAATGCTTACTCTTTACATCAATACTTTGTAGATTAGCTGAAGATACATGACAGATTAGCTTTTGCGTCCTGCTGTAATGCTGGGTATTTTTGTTTCTTAGCCTGTGAGAAAATACGCAGTCCTGAGTTGTGTTTTCTCATGCAACTGCCCATTTAAGCAACAGTTGAATTCTGTGACACTGTCTTATGTCACTGTCATCCAGTTGTTAATATGCAGGAATGGTGTCCATGAGATATTGTTTCATATGTCAAGTTCTCAGAAATATTTTTTTTTAGTTTGTGCAGGTACTGTCTGCATTTTGTAGGTGTATGTAGCTGTGTCACCCTGCTTAACTGCAGATGAATCAAACCCAGTTTTGTAGCTGTTTGTTTTGGACTGCGCAGTCTTACAGCTAAGCTTTTGTAATTTAAGACCAGTGAGTTGCTGTTCATCATCATCAGAGAGACAGGTCATCTCTGTCATTCCTTTTTGTGAAGTAGTAATTTCTGATACTTGATGCTTCAGAGTATTGAAGCATCAAAACAAAATTTAAAAAAATCAGATTTGTTAACTGATGTGCAACAAGCTAGTAATTACACAATAGAGACATGGATTATTTATTTCAGAGTAGCACAAGCCTGGGTGCTCCGTGGCATTCCACAAGTAAAGCATGCCCTTCCAGACTTCCCATGCCTTTATTTACCCACAGAGTTCAGTGTCAGCAACCTCCCAAGTACAGCCCCTCTATTTTGTTTTAGTAATTTCCATACAAGTTACATAATCATAGGGATGTGTCTTCACCTGAGCAAGGGTCTTCTTGGCTTGTACATCTGGGTGTTTCACTAATGGTGTTGCTGTTCATTGTTTTCCAGCTTCTGTTAGCTGTTCTCAGTTCAGTCAGATCTACTATGGGGAGAGATAGCATGCTGTTGTTTGGTATCCTTGAGTAATGTTCTAATCTTTCATATTGCTGTAATGCTTGGTAAGTTTTAAATGTGCAGTTGGTTTAAGTTATCACTTCTGTGGCCCTGGAATGTAAAATTCTTAGCCACCAGTTTCTTTGAATCATTTTTAATGCAGTCCTGGCTAAGGAGAAACAAGTATTGATAAAGTTACATAACAGAAAAGAGGTAAAAAGTGTATCTATTTATATTCTGTTCCATTTGATAATAAAAGCGTCTGGTGACTGCTGGCTTTGAGAAGCGGATTGGAAACTGGTTTCCTTGTTGAAATGAAGACCGTATAGAAGGTCTTTCTTCTGTTTCTCTTTATATTATAAGCATTGCAGGTCAGTTTCTTCTTATGCATCGCCCATTGTCTTCCTATGGTTCTGTGTTTTTTGTATGTGCAGTATTACCAAAGGAAAAGAGGTTTAAAACATAGTCCCAGATAGCACATACTAGTACTGTTTTGGCTGGGTCTGCCAACCTTTAGCCAGAGTCGATAGGAAGCCTCTCCTGTTATTTTAGAAAGCTGATTCTGACTTGTCAGCTAAGTTTTATTTAAAATCCGTTAAATCCTGTGAATCCACATGCAGAATGATGATTTTAATGTGAAAATTTTAAAGTGAAAGTTGTGTTATCGTTCCTTTTCAGTTGAGAAATTTTAGACCTCTCAATGAAGCCTTTTTTTTCTTTATGTAGAATCCAGTCACCAACTCCAAAATGGTAACTGAGCTTTCCATGGGCAGCTGCAGGCAGTGAGTGGGCAGGGTAGCATACCTGAGGCCAGAAACTGGGTTTCCTGTCCATCATTTTCACCTGTCGTTGATTTCTTTTTTTAAAGAAGGACAGTGTGGGACTGAATTACAAAAGACAGAAGAGTAAAAAAGTAGCTAGATGTACCCATACTTGAACGGAAGCTTTGGCAAAAGCTTGAAGTTCATGTGCTTGCTAAATATGCAACTGTCTTCATACATTCACGTGCTCTGCAATATCTGTTTTTTTCAAGTCACCTTAAAACTGTTGTTCCTTTAGTATTGACAAAATAAAGCCATGACAAGGCCAAGTAATATGGTGCAGCAATAATATTAAATTCTGGGTAGGAATTCATGATCATTTTATGTGATCTCATTTATCTGTTGAATTAATAGGGACCTTATTCATGTTATGTTTTTATTTTTGGGATAATGGTTTTGGTGGGGCTTTTTTTCCTTTACCCAAACATTGTGGACTCTAAATTGTGGCTGGTATATCTAGATATTATTTGATTTAGTTTTTTGAAGTTATGTTGTTTTCAGTGGGGAGAATCTAGGTGTTTCATACCCCACTTGGTAGTCATACTTTGTCATAAATCTGAATTTTAAAGGAATAGTTTAGGTTGATCAAATTGGCCATCTTAACTCAGAAAAGAGCAGTGTTTAAACGCTTAGCTTGATAAAACATTTAGTTATCTTAAAACAACCCTTTAGGAGTTACAGGATATAGTCTGAAATGACAGTTGATTTAAGATTAATGTAGAAGAAAGCAGAGTTCACATTGGGTGCTAGGATCTCCAATAAGCAAGGTGGAAGCTGTTTCTTCTTTCTTCCAGTGCAGTAGAACTAAAGTGTAGGTACTGATAGATGTCCTATATTAGTTGAAGAAACCTCCCCTACATAATGCTTTTGTGAGGCTTGAGAGGTGAAATTTCTGCTCTCATTGCTGGAGTGCAGGTGCTCTTCCTTTTTTCTGCATTAGTACGCTGTGTCCATTTATGTCTGTCTGACTTTGGCTTTCTTTGCGTCACAAAATATTAGTATTTCTGAGTTATGGAAACCTAATTGTTTTTAAGCTTGCTTATCTTGAAAAGGATACATCATAAAGATTTAAAGAAATAATACAATTATCAGACGAAAAAAGTGCATGATTTAATAAACTTAGTTTTGAGACAGCTTTATTTTGCTAAATCTTATGCTAAAGATTTTCTGAAATCTGTGGAAAAGTCTGAGTCATGCCATCTAGTGGCAGTTTTACATATATTTGTGTTTTAAATTCTTAGATGGACATGTACTCTGGAAAAAGTGTACTGAGTCTGTGGATTGCAGCATTAACCAGTGAAATAGTCATTAAACTGTTCCTCTTAGTACTAGATTATGTGTTTATATATTTCTTTTTCTGCGAAGAATGTCTGAAAAAAAGGCTTTGTTGTACTTCTTGCGCATTTAACTACAGTTCATATTTTCTGAAGATTTGTGGACAGGACACCATTATAATAAGGGCATACTGGAGCAGGAACTTTGGGACCTGCTGCAGGTGAAGGAAATGAGTGTAGGACTGCGTCCAGCTCAGTCTCTTCAGCCATGTAAATAATGGAAATGGTGTTCTGTGCTAAAGTGTGGAGGAAACGTGCAGTCTTGAAGGAACTTGCCGTGGCCAGTGCCTTACAGTGCCCTTCCTTGGTGCTAAGGAAAACACTTTCCTTGCATTAAATAACCTGCTTTGCTGTAGACTGAAGTGAATGAGCACCTCTGGAAGCTGTTGTGGCATCTCAGCTGTGTCAGCTGCAACATGCAGCACTGGAAGGAGTGCTTGAAAATAGAAACTTTACTAGGCCTTCATTGAATGCACAGTAATGTATCTGTCTATGTTTTTGATCTCCTTCTGTAATCTGAAGAATCAAACTTTATCAATCACTTGATTTTATTTTTTGTATTGACATATATGCATACAGGTACGCATTTATATATTAAATACCGCCTTAGGCCTTTATGATTTTATGTATTTTATGTAACACTTCACTTAATTTTTTTTGTTGAATGGACTTAATTTACAAGTAGATTTTAACAGACTACTGGATGAAAAGTTAATATGTTCTGAGTACTTTTTAAATAATTTGTTTCTTGGTAGGAACGTGATCATTCCTAGAACTTGATCAGGGAAGAGATATTCTAGTTATCTCTGTTGCAGTCCTTTTCTTTACCTTAGGATGATGTCACTTTTCTATTGTAATGGGCATGGAAAGGAGTAGAAAATGGCTGGGCTTTTTTTCTGCTGCCTCCAGCTTTTTTCTGAGGGTCTGTAGAGTCAACTGCAGACTCATGTAAGTCTGTGGAAATGAGGCCAAGATATCAATTTGAATACTTTCTGATACCCATTTTGCATGCAGTCAGAATAGGAATACATGGGAAACTTCAGGAAAAAAAAAAACCTATGGATTTGGTTTATTGGCTTTTTTTTTGTTTGTTTGTTTTTGGTTGGGTTTTTTTTGTTTGTTTGTTTTTTGTTTGGTTTTTTTTTTTTTTTAGCATAGAAGCTGACTTCAGTGATGTTGTATTTAGAACATTTGAGGAGTCCCTTGAAAGACTGTAACTATTCCCTATGCCTTGGTGTTTGGGGAAAAACACTAAGGTTGTACTTTATCCTGTTAAATGTTTGGACAGCCATTTGACCAGTGTGAATGACAGGAATCAAAATTCAGAAGCCATCAGGCAAAGGAGTCATTTATCTAGACAGAATACAAATTCTCTCTGTATGTAGGTGCTGCTCTTGAGTGAGGGTTAGAAAGAGCCTGCAAAAGGTTCACATCACAGATACTTTTTCATGTAAACTTCTAGTCATTACTATTCTTTATTAAGTACTTGACAGTAAAAAGTATAATGACTTCTGCTTTTGAAGTTTGTTCTCTTAGGAGAAAGTGGAATTGTGTTCAAAACCTGTAATTGTATTTGGCTTGTTTATTCTGCTGAATTTTTTCTTTTGTCTCTAGAAGTGTCTCAGGAGGCAATTAGTCTTTAGTGAAGGAGTTTATTAGAAGACTGGTGACTTCTATCAGTGTCTGGGTGAGCTGTGGGTTTTCTGTTCAGGATGTTCCTGTTGGTTTCTATTCAGCTTTTTGGAACTCCAGCCTCAGATCAGGAGGATCATTTAATTGGCTTTTTCTGAGTTAAGTTCCCCCTGTACTTGGCACTGATGAGGCCACTCTTGAAATTCTGTGTTCTGGTTTAGGCCCCTCATTCCAAGACAGACACCGAGGTGCTGTGGTGTGTCCAAAGAAGGATATGGGACTAGTGAAGGGTCTGGATCACAGATCCTGTGAGGAGGGGCTGAGGAGAAAGCCTGGAGAAAGGAAGACTCCAGAGAGATCTTATGTCTCCCTACAGCTAACTGAAAAGGGTTATACGGAAATGGGGATCAGTCTCCTTCAAGTGTCTTCCTGGGATTTGTTAAAAATCTGTTCCATCCTGCTTCCAGTTGTTCTTAAAGAAAAAGCAGAAAGCAGTTACAAGTAGGAAATAGTTTGTGTTTGAAGAGTGACTGAGTATGATACTTTGGCTCAGAAGAGAGATGAGTTGGATGATGTAAAAAAATTTTAAGTGTCAAGGAAAAAGCAAGTACGAATTGATTCTTTAATGTTTTTTAATAAATTTAGCTAGGGATTGTTAAGCAAAGGTAGTTGGAGCCAGGTTCAAGTAGAAGTTCTTATTTTGCTCAAAATGTGGTGTCAGGCTCATGAAATTCTTTACTAATGTTATAACTGTGAGTAAAACAAAGTCTACGTAGGATTGGGAAAATCAGACTGATATTTGGAACAGAGATCTACTGAAAATTACAGAATGGCCAAACTATTTAGACTTGGAATACCCAGAGTTGCCAGAGACTGGAAAGTGTGAGGTGGGGAGGGATATGTGAGGGAGGGTTGCTTGCCCATTTGTCCTTGCAATAAGTCCTGGAGCCCAATTTTGGAAACCAGATACAGGAATAAATGATCTTTGTACTGAACTGTTCTGCTCATTTTTACATTTGTGCATTTCTTCTTTATTTCAATTTGAAATTTGAACCTAGGTTGAAAGAGCTGTGAATCTAGATGGAAAGAAACAACTTCTAGATTTCTGGACTAAGCTATTCACATAACCGCTTTTAGTGTTTGAGCTGGCTGTAGGTACACACTGTTATGCACTCCAGACCTCTTGTATGTACTCCGGCCAACCTGTGTATCAGGTTTTGTTTCCGGTGTAGATACACTGTTCAGCTAGTGCATCCTGAATACCTCACATGTGCTGCACAAACTCTTGAAGCGTAAGCCTGTGTTGCCTTCTGTGATTTGCATGGTGGAAGTTTAGAATTAAAAAGGAAAAAGATCTTTGGTTTAATGTAGCTGTAGTCTGATGTAGTAGGCCCATAGGAAATCTCTCTGCATAATGATTTTTAGTGAAAGCTTAGCAAACAGTCAGTAGACTGAGAATATTCTGATGATTACTGTCTGTTGCAGAAGTAAGTGCTGTCTGATAGTGGTGAATTTCTGCTGTGTAACAAAACATGTGCACATTAGATTGAAACTTTTTCTTTCTTCTGCAGGAAAACTTTGAAGATGCCTATGAGAGCATCCCCGTGTAAGTAGAATTTTTTAAAATGTGTGTTCCTTGAAACTCCTTATACAGAAATGGAATACTGTGTGCACGCCATTCCAGGAAAACATAATTTTATATGCATTGGCTACATTCACATTTTTCAAAACAGTTAAAGTACTCAAGACATTAAAAATGGAAGTGTAATTAGGTTGATGTATGTGATGAAATATTTGTCAGCAAATGTGAAAATTGTAAAGAATTAAAAATACAAAATCTAATAACTGAGTTACATACTGACAGCTCTAGGCATTTTTACGTGGGGAAAAAATAGTCACTCAACATTATTAGGAAAACTTTAGATCACACATTATGCAAGACTACCTAAGCAAGATTTTCAAATCAAAATTGCTATATCTTACAATATACTGCTTCACAGATGTTCTCCCATAATAAAGTGATGTACAGTCACTTCTCTGGTGTAAAATCTTGTACCAAAGCAATTATTAAACTGTGATGAAAACACATTATGCTGTTTGTGTTTTAGCTTTTCTCTAGGATTTTATTGCATTTTTGTGCCATGAAACACATGAGAAGGGGACTATTAATATCGTCAGATTGCTAAAACACTGGCCCAGCAGTGGGTTGGATTGAACTTCATGGCTGAAACATCCATGCTCTTGGCAATTGTATTTTACAGATTTGCCAGACACTCTGTTTGTATGCCAAGTGGAGTAGTAAGGTCTGATCTGTGTAGAACTGAGAAAAATTAAATATTATTTCCTGACACTCAGAAGGAAGCAAGAAACTGCTATGTTCAAGTTGAGAATTCTTCATGTTAATGATTGCTTATTCTTCCTTTGACTGCCTAGAAGTTTGTGTATGATTAACTGATCTCTTTGGCCACTGATTTTCCCTGGCACAGGGACAAGATAAACTTTGAAATACTGTATGAGAATATTTATCCAATATTCATTCCTTCCATGAGAAAGTGGTTTTATTTTTTTCCATTGATGTCTGAACTGGGCATGGTTGTTTATCTTTGGCATGCACAACTTTGATTAGTTCTTCCTGAGTGTCTCTTCTGTGTTCATAAGTGTCTTACAGATGCAGTTTTTATGTTGGAAGTTAAGATGTCAGTTTATTCTGGCTGGTATTGCTTCTATCTGCAGTAAGCATTATATAGAAGAGTCAACGAAAGATGATAGAGAAAATATTAAAGGGACTAAAAAATTGTTGTTGTGTAACATGCTATTGAACACAGTGAATGTGAGTATATTCTTTTGTATCTGGGCAGGATTCGTCACTGGATTAGACTCTCTCAAATTCTTTTGAAGATATGACTATTTAAAAATGTGTCTAAGGAATTAAAAAAAAATCTTGGAATGTTTTGTGAAAGTCTTCAGTCTTATCTTTCTTGAAATGTTTTGATTTTAGTTTTCAAATAATGCTAGTAGTTTGTGTGAGGGAAAGCCTTTTATAAATCTAATGCCATTCTGATTATTCCTGACCTTTCTCTATGAATAGAGAATTAATTGTAGTTTTTTCATTACTGTTTTGAAGCAATGAATGGCCAGAGGTTTAAGCTTCTGAGAAGCTGTCTCTATTTTTTTGATTTTTATTTTTTATTTTTTTGATGATAACATTGACTTTCATAATTTTTGTATATCAGTGTTTCATTCTTTCTTATTTTGGGTAGGAAGGTAGCATTGTTAGAGCTCTGTGATGATATGCCTGGCATTGATTTGAGTGCTTTGTTGCAGTTAGTTATATCCAGTTGAATTTAACTAAAATTAACCTTTTTTATAAGGAGTTGTGTCAATAAAACTAACATTTACTTTTGAGATTAGTTTTGGTTCAGATTCTGTCAGATCATCATGTTGGTTTCAGGAATTGGGAAAGAATGTGTAACAATCAGATTTTCACAGTATTCACTGTGCAATTCTTAGTGTAAAATACGTATAGAGTAGCACAGCTCTGCATTTTGCTCCAGTAGATGCTAGTGAATGGTTTTGCCACTCCAATTTGACTTTAACTGTCTTTATTCTTTAAATATTACTGCTTATCTATAAATACCAGACTGTACAGGTTAGATGTTGAAAGGGCAATAAGTTATCTTAATATGGTAAAATACTTTCCTAAATCTCGTGTACCTGGCTGTCATATCTGAGGACAGGCCCAGGATGAATTTAGTCTTTCCACTGGTTTAAATGTATTAGATTCTCTGTCTAGACTCTTTTGTCATCTTCTGCTCATGGTAGCTACTGTAGATATAAGCAGCAACTCCAAAACATGCAATGATCACAAAATATTTGCTTCATAGACACATGAAGAAACCTGTAAATACAGTTATTTACTGTAAATTTTGTTCACTGTTGCTAAAGCTGAAGAAAGGCTATTACAGGAAGTCACTCTGCCATTTTACTTAAAGCAAGAACTAGCATTTAATGTCTTCTCTGCCAACAAAAGTAAGTGAGTTTTCAAAGTACTGGTTTGATAGTAACACTTGATAGACCATCTTCAACCTTTCAAAGATAACAGAAGGAGTATATGTCAAAATAAATTCACCATTACCTGTTTGTCTTAACTCGGGGCTGCTTTGATTGGCATATTCTGTTGTAAAAGAAACTGAGTAACTGGAGACAAACTGTGATTTCTGTTGTGGAAGTTGAAACCTCTGCCAAGAAGTTTTGTGGTGGTAGGCTTCTTTTTACCATTTTTCCACTGAAGTGTCTGCATCCACGTTTTGAGCTGGGCAGATGAGTATGGCTTAAAGTTACTTAATGCCTGCCAAGCATCTACAGGTTCAAAAACATATGTAGATGGAACAGATTTGTGTGTGGTTTATTCTTATATTTAATGCTTGTTAAAATACCTAAATCTTACTGTGGAAAAACTACAACTTTAGTTTTAGTCTTGCTGAACAAGATGATTAATTCTCTACTTCTTAGAATTCTTTTCAATTAATTGCTGCCATAATTTTTTACTCAAATTATTCTGAAAGTCTCTTTCTAGAATGCAGATATTAATGTTTTCTGTTGCCAGAGTGTAATTTTCAAAATTATATTGTCTTTGGCTTTACAACTAGATTGAAAGTGGTTTGGGTTTTCAACAGTTTTTAACCATCACTGTATTATGCTTAGCATGTACTGACCTTGCCACTGCTATTTCAATTTCTGTATGTATTTTATTCTCTGAAGTTCTCAATTTTTTTAGGACATGTATGAAATATTAATTCTGTTGGTATTCCTGTCTGTTGCATTTTATTTACTGTTCCTTAAAATGTCATCTGTATGTGAAAGGAACGAGTAGCCATCAAGTTGCTATGTTTATCCATGCAATCTTCCTTAAATTGCCATGCAGCCTTTCTCTTTGAGGTAAAGGCAACAATAGTGCCTTTATTTACTACTACCCCAGTATCAGAGACTTGTGGAAATGAATAGCAGCATTTAGAGCAACTGTATTATGACAGCTGTGTGGGTATGTTTACAGAAGATGCTTTGTAGTTGTCTTTGGTAAGAAATACAGTAGTCTGCCTGACTGCTGCAAGCAGCTCATATGCAGAGGAAGTTGTGCTATTTTTATAGAAATTTCAGACACCAGAGCCTGAGTTATGTCATCAGTGGATAGATAGCGAGATCTTACTTAAACACTTCTAAAACATGAAGTATTGAAAAAAGTGAGAGCTTGTATTCTGTAAGCAAAGCAAACAGATGATTTTTGATCAAGAATGAAACTCTTGGGATTTTTGTCTTTTTCAATTTCAGCAAAAAGAGACATACTTCATTGACTCTTTTGCATTTTCTTTGCCTACCCGAAGCTGTGTACTGTTAATCCTTGATCCTACCAAAGCAGCTCTGTGTGGTATTACTGGGGTGATAGATTAAGGGCCAGAAGTGTTTAAGGAAAGTGTTAGAGCAGGTTATCCTTGTAATCTTAGATGTGTAGTTAAGATTTCAGTTACACCTGCACATGTGAGTGTTTTGTCAGTGAATGAAATTGAACAGTTAAGGAGATGCCTCTAAATTCAAATTTTAATTTGAGAAGCCAACAACTTTTAGGAACTGTTTCTGTCTTCATAAGTTTAAACTCATATTCTGCCATTGTCTTGAGATGGTGAGAAGCAGATGTGACAATTTAAATGATGAAAATTTTATTTTCTTATGTTTGACCCTCAAGATTAGTTGAAAAAAAATCCAGTAAAAACAGCTTTTGTGTCTAGAAATAAGTACTTTCATAGCTGCATAAATATAAAAATATGACACACTACCTGCTTTATAGTGTGTTAAAAAATGATACAGTAGCCTTATCTCTGTAATCTTTCCCCACCCCAAACAGTTCTAAGATTATGAATTTTTAAACTTGGAGAGATTTTCATGAGACAATAATTGCCATTGCTGACACATTTATTTCTGCTACACATTTTGCCTTGTGCTGTAAGCTTTTCTCTGTTTCTGTATTTCAGTAGAAGACTTCAGGCTGCATTGTGCTATTGTTGTTTGTATTGGTATCTTCTGTTCACTTTGAAATGTGCATTTCCACGTGTTCATAGCCTCTTAGAAAGCAAGGAGAGGAGGTAGACAAAACCCAAAGCCAGACAAGCCATTTCAGAGACACTGTACACAGAAATGCCCAAAACTCTGCGTGCTTTTCACACCGTTACTCTTTTTGCAAGCCTTTGCTGAAAGGCTGGTGTACAGAAAGATATCACAGCATGTTTTTATGTTATCCCATGTTCACCAAAAGAAATGTGTCCTAATTGAGCTTAAATATTTCATTTCTGCTCTGTGGCTTGTTTTTTCATTACAAATTAACACTGTGGCTTTGAACACTTATCATATTTTTGGGGTGGGACTTTCTGGGACTTCTGGAATATATTTTAAGTATCATGTTGAAATTCTGATTTTATGCTGGAATGCAGGATGGCATCTGTGTTTTCTTCTTTAAACATCTTTCAGGAAAGTAATGTTTGTTCTGTGCTTTAATAAAGACTGCATAATACTACTTGTAGTCCTGCAGCTCAAGAACTGCCTTCTCTGTATAACTTCTGAGACTTGGAAAATGGTGTAGACTTTTGGATTAGTGGTCCAACCATTAAGATGTAAGTGCTTTAGATAAGAAACTGCAAGGTGAGTTTAAACTCATCGATGAAGAAAATTAGTCGATGTTGAGAAGTAGGATTTTTTTAAAGGAAAATGGATTGAAATCCAGATTTGCCTGTTTATTTAAGCTATCAAACAAACAAACAAAAAAAATCCAGGTTTTTAATAGTTTTGATTTGGTTGTGTCATGTCCACCCCTCCCCTAATAACTAAATGCTGTCACAGAATGTTTTGGAAGTCAATGTGAGTGGAGGGTGTAGTGAATGTGTATTAGTTCATTTTCCTTTAAGTCAGTCCAGGGAAAACTTTTTAGCATGGATTGATACTTGCAGACAGACAGCTTACTTTTGTCAGCTTTGTGGAAATGTTCTCCTGACTTACTCAGCTTTTTCTAGAGAATAGTTTCGGAGCCATCTAATGTGGACTGTCTCTAACTTACCTGTGTTAAAACCAGAACACTGTATGTTTTATGGTGAAATTGAGTTGGCTTCTGTGTGACTGGGCAACATTGATTGAAACTTGTCTACTCTTCATGTATAGGCAACGCCACAGAAATTCTGACACTTTTACTTTCCCTACCCATAATACCGTTAGTATATTAACTGACAACATGCACATAAGTCCTGCTTCAAATGACATGGTGCAGAATTTGGATATGTATCTCTGACCTCCTTGGTCCTTAACACTACTGGTTCAAGTTTTATAGAAAAGGTAGAATGTCCTGATTTTAAAGGTGCTATTGTCCATAAATTACAGGTGTCAATCTCATCTCTTTGAAAGGTTTTTAAGATTTGCGAAAACCTTTTCACCTGATCATAGACCTTGGTTCCCACAATTGTTGTAGGAAATACTGTGCAATTCTTTCCCAGTATGTTACAAGTAAGAATGTTTTAACAAAAGTAAATTGTTTGAATAAATTGGTTTGAAGTATTACTGCTGAAACTACTTAGCATGCACCTGAAATAAGTAAATTCAAACCTGTGGTTTCCTGCATTTTGCTTTAAAAGATTTGTTTGAGACATTTTTGTGAGTAAATCTCCGTTTGTAACAGTAAACATAGCTGGAAATAGGTACTATTAGTCCAGTTGGTACAGCTTTAAAGAATACATTTTGAAGGTAATAGTGGAGGAAGGGCATAGTTTAATTTTCTTCTGCTTAGCTCCTATGTACTGAGCTTTCAACATATCTCATCTAGAGAGATTAGACCAAGGGGATGAAACTATCTATATTGTAGCTGTTCTGCTTTTGACTCCTGCTTTCTTCTACTGGAGCTGACATTCATGAAGAGAACTGTTGATTAACAGCTCTCTGTGTTAGTGATTTGTTTTGGCCATGGAGCTCTAGCTAAAAATTTGGATTTCTGGAGGAAAAATGTCGAAGGGTTAATTAAAAAAAAAAAAAGATGTTTGAGTACTGTCAAATAAAGAAAATCAGACATGAGCTAGTTATTTTTCTTCAGTGTTGCTTGCTATCAACTCTCATATTTGATCTAGTTTTCCTGCAGTTGCTGTAACATACTTTACTGCAGTTTCATTAGCATACTTTTCCTTTTCTGTCTGACTTTAATTGTGGCTTCTTTTTTTTATATTCAGGAAATGCTAAGGTGTCTCCTTTTTTGTCTTTAAATATAAATTACTTTGCATTCTTTATGTCTCCATTTTCCCCTTGCAGTTAGGAGTGATGGATTAGAATTAGGCTGCAGCACAGATTGGGAGAATCTCCCAGCATCCTCTTCCTGCAGAGGCATCAGCTTCCAGCATTGACTGTAGCTGCTGCCACTCTCACTGACATTTCTTTTGAATTCGGCTATGGAGAGTGCCTCTCTTGCCAGCTGCTGGCATGGAAACTTTTATTCTTTTTGCTTGATAATTCATTAATGAAACCTCATGGATATTGAGAAGTAAAACAGAATCACTTTTCTTTTTATGCTTTTCTTTGTCTTTTTGCCTTTTTTTTTTTTTTTTTTTTTTTGATGTGTGTGCGCACGGAGGAAAAAGAGTGAAAGAAGCAGCACTTATTTTTACATAAGGACTATTTACATACCTGAAGTTAACTGAATTAGTCCTGTAAGTACATTGTCTCTGCCTAATAGTCCTTGAAATCATGAATTTGGTAGTAAGATTTGTGGGATTTTGTCTGTGAAAATTTGCTTTACAATGTATGTCAAACTAAAGCATTGTTTTTTAATATAGATTTCCTTGAAAATAAAGGAAAAACAATATATTCACAATGGGGTTATGAAATAATTGTTTCTCCTCTGCACTTTGCAGTGAACAATGCTTTAGCGAGCAGAAGCTTCTCTGCTGATGTCAGTGCTTAATCAGCTCAGATACTGTAGGTTGTAGAACACTGCAAGGTGTATATTTTGTGATGCCATTCTTTAAAATGTGGTAATTTAAGGACAGTAACAGACTTACAGCTACTTTTTCCATTTATAGGCTATGTCTTCTGATCCTGGTAGCTGTGCTGATTTAACCATTTGAGGTTATATAATTTTTTTACTTAAACATAAATAATTTATTTCATGGGATGCAATGCAGTGCTGTCAAAGTATTAAATGTTAAGTATAATGCAGTGCTTTTAGAGATTTTAGTTATTTCAGAATAGTTCCTGCATAGGCTATAAGTTCACTATGTAATGAATTCAAGTAAATTGGTTTGAAGTTTAGGAAGAGTGTCTTGCTAGGATCATGGTGTCCTAATTGTCTCTTTGGATCTGGGCCAATATTTGTGTGACGCAGTGTTAGTCCCATAAACATCTGGCCTGATCTGGTGTCCTACTTGCAGCATGATTTATTTTTTATTTTTTTCCACATCAAAATAAGTGAAATTTTTATTCATTTCATGTAAAACTGCCAGCAAGTTGTCATTATTATTCATATATGCTAGCTCTTCAAGGAGGCTCTTTCTCAACCTATTTTCTTGTCAGCGTGGCATATTTAGACCTACTTTCTAGCAGAAATGTTGAACAAATCAAAATTATGTATTTTTTATAGTGGACATCTATTTGTATTGGCATGCTGTATATTAAGTTTTGGCGGTATCACTCTCTGCCATATTCAGGTGGTCGTTTTGGTACACCGTATTGCATGCATTGACCTCAGCTTGATTATTTGATACAAACTATTGGTCTGATAAGGAGTATTCAAACATAGTAAATTCTCAGTTTACCTGTAAAGATCTCCATTTAAAATTTACATCTAAAAATACTGTCTAACCACTGAGTTCCCTTTAATAAATCTGATAACCTTTTATACTGCTGTGTGTTCCTATTAGTTTTGAACAGAAGAGAGTAAATCAGATTTTCCTTCTACCTGCACAACAGTACTGACACTTACTTGATTTTTTTTCTGCCTTCTCAGTCAGACTGTGGTTAATTCTAAATGCCTCTTATCTGATTGTTTTGCTGGTAGTTTTTATGCATACATATTTTTTGTGTCAAATTCATACTGGTGTAGCTTGATATGTTTAAATAGGATTTATCTGGTAATCATTTTAGTGATCAGATGAACTGTGTATGCCTGTTTAAGTGGGTAAATAGTAACCTAAGGAGTTGGCATGTCTTGCTTTCACAATATGGCTGAGTTCTTATGGGAAATTTGGGTCTCCCTTTCTGTCCATGTGCCGTGCAGTGTGCTGTTGAACTGAAGAACTTGGTGTCAGATAAAGCTGCTGATGTTTTTCAGATCATAAAAACACCTGATTTGAAATAAATTGATTATTGGCTTACTGAATCTGAATAATGATCAGTCAGAAACTGAAACATTTGGCTGTGCTCATGTTTCTTTTCAAAAATACAAATAAGATAGTAAAGTGGCTAGAAATGTAGCTTGTGTTATTTTCAGAGTAGTAGACTGTTGGCAGTGGTGGGTTGATGGTGAGCCAGCAGGATGAGCGTCATCTTGGCACTATATCATGTGGCAACTAAGATTTGAGCAGATGGTCAACTTTGTCTAATTTTCTTCCTTTGTCCTTATTCTACTGCTTCATTGCATCTGTAGAGTAATATTTGAGGATACACCAGTCAGTATTTTTTGTGGTGTTCAGATGCTACATTCTAATAGATATGTAGATAAGCAAAAATGTTTTAAATAAGACAGATACTTGGAAAGTTCCTTACCTCATAATCCCTCCCTTCTCCCTCAGTCATTGAAATTTTTGGAAACTAAACCTCTTGATCACTTTCTTGTAATCAATTATTGGATTCCCATGAGGCAGCACTGGGGGTGCTGGACTGCTTTCTGACTAGAATGCAATCCAGTGCATGCCCTCTTAAGCTGGAGAGAACAAAACTTACATGCAAACTGTAAAGCAAATTAACATTATTAGTCTCCTGACACATGGTGATCTGACATTTAAATTTCAAGGTCAGATGAGACTTGTAAGAAGGAATTTTTGTTTGTATAGGAAATTTTTGTTTATTTAATGGTCTTTTAATGCATTTCATTTGTAGGACAGGATTACAAATATTTTTGTTGCTGTGAGCAATTATAACTCCAAAAATAGAACATTGTCACTTGTAGGTAAATCTGTTTAGTTTAGAAGAGCTAGGACTGGAACTTCTAGCTCTAAAAAGAGAGGGCAAACACTTTTCCTAAAATATTAGCTGGTTTCCCCTCTCCCCATCTTCTGGTCTGTAAGCCAGCTGCATCTGCTGCATCCTTGCCCTTGCTTCGCTGTTACATTACATGTAATATTATACCTGTTAATGTGTAGCAGTGGATCAGTTAAAATCCTCTCTTAATGAATTCCAGTAGCCTATGAAAAGCTGTCAGCTTGACTGTTTTTTTGTCAATGCTAAGGTATAGATAAAAACTGTAAAGTCATTCTCAGCTCATTTTGGTGCATATTATCTTAATAATTTTTGGTTTTCAATAGGAGCAGCTGCCTCCTTTTTTCTCCCACAGTTACCTCTTCCATTTTCACTGTTTTTCTGACACCTCTTAACTACTTTTCCACAGCTGTTCCTTTTGAAAAATACTTTTCAGTGCTTTCTCTTAATGTATACAAATGTGTAATACTATCTTGCTTCTGTTTCTTTTTGCTCTACATCGTCTTTCCTGCAACAGCTGTAAGGTGAGGGAGAAGAAATAATTTTAAAAATCCTAAGCCCAACAATAAAAAAACCCCAAAACAATGAAAAAACCCCCCAGTGCAGTCAAAGGAAAGGCAAATGACCTAGTGGTGAGTTGACTTGATCATTCAAAGGATTGTATAGGCAGATCCATTGGTATTGCAGCAATGAAATTCACTGATACAGGTTTGCAACTAGCTGGCTAAATGCTGCAATCTCTTGGTCAGTTAGTACTGAGGAGGAAGGTGCAACACCACTGATCTGAATCGCATTCTGCCATGGTGTTTGTATCATGTGCTGTTGCCAGCTCTGTGGGTGGACAGGTATCTCCAAGAATTCAAATGGAAGCTACCCAAGGAAGGGCTTGGGTAAGAACAGTGCTGTTTGTCTCTCTCTGCTATAGAATTAGATTTCAAATGCAGTGTAAGGAAGTCCTAAGGAGGAATAAGTGAAAAGAAGTGTGTTGCCATGATGGTTTTGCCTGAATACCAAGCTATGTAACCTAATGTAATTTAAACTAAATGACTGTTTAGGGGGTGTTCATCAGTTGTGCATTTTCTGGTGGTTTTTTTGACTTATTTTTGTTTGCTTCCTTCTTTCTTTTCAGAAATTGCCTGATGGTGAATGTATTTTATTATAGTGAGCTTTTAAAGTAATTTTTGCCTGTTTGCCAATTTGGCTAGCACAGTACGGCATAGTTTTGCTGCCAGTTGCATTTTTTAAAAATGATTGTTCAGTATGCAGAATATTGCATGCATTGGTGAAGTTCTGAAACAGTGAAGATAGTGAGCCTTCAAAGGAAGTCTGCCTTGCATTGGTAAGAAATTTGTTTTGGTGCTTACCATAAATACTGCATTTACCTAAAATTAATGCTTCTCGTAAAAAGGGATGTGTGCATCATGAATGCAGAATTTGGTGTGACTAGTGGATTTAATACATGGGTAAAATAAGTTACTGTTTACTATACTGACAGATTGGCTGAAGTTTTCAGACTTTCTGTATTAATGGTAATAGCCTAGGATAGGAAATGCTTTATATAAATAGCAAATAATTTCAAATGCCTAGCACATGCCTTAAGGTGTTTTTTTTTTTTTTTTTACGGTGTTTAGCTATTTTTCTGTTATGTGATTGTAAGTGGTGTTAAAGACTGAGTTTTAGATTAATTGTTAAAAGAGTTTGCTGCAATTTTTCTATTTTCATTGAAAAAATATTGATCATGTAATTTTATATTTCTCCAGAATTACTTCAAACTAACACAAAAAATGTAAGAATCCTTTTTGTTCTAAACTGGATGTGATTTGCCACTTAAAAATACTCTGATCCCTTTAATGTCCAGGATGTAATAGGCTTTAATATCGTAGCAGCAAGAAATGTTGAACTGTGAGACAGGTTACTAAATTTGATTCTGCATTTCTGAATTATTCTCTGGGTGAGAGGTATGCGTAGCATGCCTGTAGGCAAAAGAATAAAATTCAGCTTCATGAGGCTTTCCTGATGCCCTTCAGAGGCTAAGCCTTGTTGCTGAAAGACATGTGCGAGCTCAAGTTTAGTGTGGGATTGAGATGTGTGAGATGTGTGTGTGTGTGTGTGTGTGTGCAGTTTCTTATGTATGTCAGTAGTCCCTCAGAATAACTCACATTCATGAGAATTCCTTAGTTTCAGATTTGATACAGGAATTGTTCCTGAAGGTCATGCATTTCTGCTTGTATTTGTTTATAACCAAATCATACAGAAGTGTCTCACTTGTGAGATTTACGAGAAAATCCAGCACAACTTCTTGTATAAGAAAATATAAGAATATGTTTTTATAAGAAAAAAAAACGTTTCCTGTATGTGTCAGTGGATTGTATTACCTTCAGTCATTCTTCACTAAAAGATCTAGAATATAAAATGTAGGGCTAACAGAATATCTCAGTAGGATTTTTCATCAAGTTATTTTGCTTCATTTTTTGATGCTTTTCATGGGCATTTGCCATGAGAAGTAGTGTAACCATTGCTCTGTGGTAGGTAGGTAGTAGTTCTGCAAGTATCTCACCTTCTGTTTGATAACTTCTATTGCAAGTCTATGTCTGTGCAAATAACTAAAAAAGGTGACAGCGTATAATGCTGTTCTTAAGAAGGGATCAACACTAAATTTTGGCACAGCATGAGACAGAAAACTGGAGTATTATTGTTAGCTCATTTATGAGTGGTGGATGAGAGGGATTAAGATGCAAAACCCATGTTTCTTTTCAAATTACAAACTTAGTGGTGAGGAGTCCAATGCTTTCAAAACATGAAGAAATTTATTTGAAGAAATATTTCCAGATAGCAGAAGTCGTATCTGAGTTTTCTGTGTGGTTGCTCAGATGTAGTGAATACACATGGATATATGCTAGTCTTAATATGAAAATAATTCCTGTTGGACATTTCAAATCTTTGCAGTTGCTAGCTGTGCATATGAAAACATCAAATGCAGCCTTAAAATAGATATTTCAAGGACAAAACATTAAAAAAATCTTCATGAGGAGCTAAGCAATCCTTCAGCTTTTCAGATGTAGGAGACTGCCCTCTATTTGAAGGAACGTTAAATAGGTACTAAGAGCCATACTTTACTGGTGTTTCCTTAAATAAACGTGGTAGAGATGTTTCCTGTTACCCACAGAGAGAAACAGTTTGTGTTTTCTGCTTAAGGTTTATTGAAAGAATATGACACCTTACAGAGGTGTTGAATCGCAAGAGGAATTGACACGTCTTGGTGGAAGATAAAGTATTCAAAGAAAATAAGATATATGGGGTTTGTGCTAATATTTTACAGGGCTAGGCAGGAAGAAAGTGTGTCTGCCATAGCAAAAGATGACTCTTTCCACTTCATTGAGACTGAAGTAATAGTAGACTAAGACAGGACTTTCAGTGTATGAGGACTGACAGAAATCAACAACAAAGAACCTGTTCCTTAACAATTTCACTTTTCTTAATATATGATTTTTAAATGTCGCAGAATTATGGATGTTGTCCTAGTGACATAATTCTAATGTAAATCATATTTTAAAATTAAAACACAGCAAAAAGAAGGATGCCCAGAATAGACTTTTGCTACAGTAATGCAAGGTGTTTGGGTCAATTATATCTAAAAAAAGAGTAGTAATGTGGTGGTGACAGTTTTTCAAATATTTTGGATCTTTGCTATATTGTAAAACCGGAGAAGAGGACATCAAGTGCATTTTGGCAATGTAAAGCTATGCAAGACATGAACGTGAAGTGATGATTGAATAATATGTCCATGACCTGTGAACTGTGACCTTTGATACTGTAGTTTTAGTACAGCTTTAGATGTTGGCTGGGAGGAAGTCTTCCAGAGGGACAGTGGGTTCCAGCCCTCAGTGTTGGACTTGAGTTTATTTTGTGATAAGCACACATGGAAGTACATAGCACAGGGCCACATGTGTAGAAAAAGCATAGTGTGGTCTAAGCGTAGTCCCCTTGATACATGGACGGAATGGAAGAGGGATCCTAGCAATTAAAAAGCTTTAAAATGATCACTGTTATTATGCATTCCAAAGGATCAGTAAAGTTGAAGTAGAGCAGTGTACAAAAATACCCAGCGCCTTCTAGCCAAGAAAATGGAACTATGAAATAGATTCTACTGAGGCTCAACTGTTACTTGCCATTAATAAGTTGTGGCTGTTTAAGACTGACAACAAGATAGTTACTCTTTTTGATATGGTAGAACATAAACAGTTCAATATTGAGTTTTCTTGAACCAATTCATTGCTGCAAAGGGAAAGATCTACTTCACAAAGTACATAAATGTGACAGTATAAGATTTTGACAGCATATGATGATGACTTAACAATCTTCTTGCAGAAGACAAGAGCCAACTGAAAGCAATCCATTTTAAAGCTGTTTTGTCATCATTAGTTTGGCAGTAAATACTTTAGCAGATGCTTGCATAAATATTGTTCAAGAAGAGTACTATAGATGGTAGCTTCTTGGTGCCTTATCTGTTTATACTTTAGTTCACACATGAGGTGATTTTTATTTAAGTTTATGGAAGTAAATGCCTCTGAAATGCTTTTCTTCTGATTAAGTTTCTGTAAATGTTAAGGATCACTTGTTTCCTAAAGTACTTAATTTCTGGGAAAATGTTATCTTAGTTGAATCTTGTTTTCTTGATAGTTATACTCAAAATAGCATTCTCTACATATCTCCTACATTTTTTAGAGACTAACTCCTTTAGTTTGTCTCAGATTTGCATCTTAATATGTTTCTCTTAAAACTGCTATTGCTAATTTCATTTCTTGTGGTCTTTATTACTTAAAATTTTGCTTTACTCCCTCTTTTTCAGTAACTATAGTGAAACTTCCATTGGTAAGAATAGCTGAACATAACCAATTTGCTGACAATTCAGTGTTGTTTATCAGATAAGGCTGATTATTTTGGCTGTGTTGTAAAAAGAGCCAACAAAATGTTTTGTTATGTAATGTAAAAAGCAGAAAACATTGGTGTACTACAGACAATTTTTTTTTCTGCAGTTCTCCTATTTCTAACTCTAGAATCCCCTTCCAAGAGAAGAGTTGGTAAATCACTGCACCTGGGTTGATTATTAAAAACTTACTAAATCTTCTGCAAATACAAAGACAGACACATATACCAAATTAAACATAAACTTTAGCTATATAGTGGCTTTTCAGGAATACTCTTACACTGAGCCATGATGTAGATACGAGTTAGGCATGACGTCTTACTTATGTTTACATAACTATTAAATACTAACACAGTGATTTTTCCTTTGTTTTAGGCTAGGAGTTATGCTCCTTTTTTATATTAATCTGTAGAGGAGAAAAAAAGGAAAGAAACTTAAGCTGTAAATTATTTTGAGATTTTAAATAAATAATGTCCTTGTTCTGTATACAACTTAAGGATTGTCATCCTAAGGGAGTACTCCAGTATATCTGAAGAGTTTTCAGGTTGTATTCTTATGCTTTTTTTCACTGTGGTTCCAAGTAGTTTGTTAGAAGAAGCTACTTAAAGTTGCTAATAATTAATTTGTTTATCAACAGTATATCCCCACTGAATTGGAATAATTTCATGAGTAGTTTAGTACCAAGCTCAGGTTACATAAACTATTGCTGGAATTCACAACATTTCCTCTTTTTTCCTAAAAGAAGTTTGAAATAGTAGTGAGAGGAAAACTTAAATGCTGTGTGTTGGGGGAAAAAAATGTCAGGACTGTAACACTGTAGTATGTTATTCTCCTTGTGATGTGTATCACACATCACATGTGTATCTTTGTGTAACATTCAGTATGGCACATTTTTCTGTTCCTGTTTATTTCATTTTGGAGTGATTGAGATTGTACTGGTTTTGGCTGGGGTAGCTTCACAGTGTCTGGAAGGGGGCTGTGTTTTGGATCTGTGCTGAACATGGGGTTGATAATACAGAGATGTTTTTGTACCTGGTGAGCAGGGCTTACACAGAGCTGAGGTCTTTTCTGCTTTCTGTAATGCCACAGTGGTGAGGAGGGTGGGGGTGGATAGGAGATCAGGAGGGCACGCAAGAGGGATAGCCAGGATGGGTTTCAGAGGTGCAGGTCCTGCCTGACCAACCTGGTGGATGCAGGAAGGGCTGTGGATGCTGTCTGCCTGTATTTCAGCAAGGCCTTTGGCACTGTCTCCCACAGCACTCTCCTGGAAAAGCTGCAGCCCCTGGCTTGGACAGGAGCACTCTGTGCTGGGTTAAGAACTGGCTGGATGGCCGGGCCAGAGAGTGGTGAATGGTGCTGCACACAGCTGTGGCTGCTCACTGGGAGTGTCCCACAGGGGTCTGTGTTGGGGCCAGCTCGGTTAAATATCTTTATTTATGATCTGGATGGAGAGATTGAGGCTACCATCAGCAAATTCACAGATGCCACCAAATTGGGTGCAAGTATTGATCTGCTTGAGTGTAGGAGGGCTCTGCAGAGGGACTGGACAGGCTGGATTGATGGGCCAAGTACAACAAAATGAGGTTTAAAAAGGCCAAGTGCTAGGTCCTTCACTTTGGCCTCAAGAGCCAGCATCCTGTGCAGCACTACAGGCTGGGGCAGAGTGACTGGACAGTGGCCAGGCAGAAATGGACCTTTGGGGAAGTGATTGACAGCAGCTGAACATGAGTCAGCCCAGGTGTATTTCTGTACCAGAAATAGTGTGGCCAGCAGGATTGTCTGCCTGTACTCAGCACTGGTGAGACCACACCTTGAGTGCTGTGTCCAGTGCCGAGCTCCTCAATTCAGGAAGGATGTTGGAGTGTGTTAAGAGAAGGGCCATGGAGCTGATGAAATGTCTGGAGCACAAGCCCTGTGAGGAGTGGCTGAGGGAGCTGGGGTTGTTCAGCCCAGAGAGCAGGAGGCTCAGGGGTGACCTTGTCACTCCCTACAGCTGCCTGGAAGGAGGGTGCAGCCAGGTGGGGATCAGTCTCTTCTCACAGGCAACCACTGACAGGACAAGAGAGCATAGTCTTAAGCTGCACCAGGGGAGGACCAGGTTGGACACTAAGAAGAATCTCTTCACAAGAAGGTGCCCAGGAAGGTGGTGGAGTCACCATCCTTGGAGGTGTTCAGGAATCAAGACTGGATGTGACATTTAGTGCCATGGTCTAGCTGACATGGTGGTGTTTGGTCATTGGACTTGATGATTTCAAAGGCCTTTTTCAACCTAGCTAATTCTGTGTGATTCTGCAGTTCAGGTGACCCAAACTGACCAAAGGGATATTCCAGACCTTATGACATCATGCTCAGTATATAAAGTGGGGGGAGAAGGAAGAAGGGTGGAACATTCAGAATTGACAATGTTTGTCTTCCCATGCCACCATTATGTATGGTCGGGCCCTGCTGTCCTGGAGATGGCTGAACACCTGCCTGCCCATGGGAAGCAGTGAGTTGATTCCTTGTTTTGCACTGCTTGTCTGTATAGTTTTTGTTTCCCCCATCAAATTGCCATTACTTCAGCCCACAGATTTTCTAGCTTTTACCCTTCCAGTTCCCTCCCTGATCCCACACTCATTGTGAGTGAGCAGCTGCATGAGGCTTGGCTGTTGACTGGGGTTAAACCACAAGAGTTTCTTCTGTTGCTCAGTATGAGGCACAGAGGGTTGAGACCAGGTCAGATCTTACTAGAGTGTGTTAAAATAAAATTGTTATAAACATTCATTGTATTGGTTTAATAGTTGCTGGTTACAATGTGGATTTACTTGCTCTCATACTTGTGGTATTTTGTTGGTATTATAGCAGTAATTCCTTCCTTGCAGTACATGCTGTGTGTGATGTATTTTACGGGATGGGCTTATTACATGATGGTGTCACTGGTCACCAATCTGGTGACTGTATTCAGTATTGCAGGCACCTTGCTTTGGGAGTCACCTACTGGGAGCAGTTAATAATCATATCTTTGTTTTTTGGTTCCTCAGAGGAGCAGCCTATGGGGGAGATACCTTCCTGTATATTTTTCTCCTTTTTTTCCTTCCTGGTCTTCCAGGCTGGTTACAGTAATCAAGATTTTAAAGATTGTTGAATATTTTTTGAATGTCCTTGAAATCAGACCGGGCTTTCTTGCTAGGAGCCAGCATGTAATAACATTCCTCAGAGATCTGCCAAAAAGCTGGATAATTGAGAATGGTAGGGTGTTTGGGATCACATGGCCAGTACCTAGGGCAGTGAGTGTCTTCAGTGTACATTCGCCTTACTCCTGAACAAGTGCAGAATCCAGTCAAATAAAGTAAATAAAGGTGCGATAAAATATTGACCCTGTGATAGGGTCCCCTACTGTCCTGGAGATGGTTGAACACCTGCCTGCCCGTGGGAAGCAGTGAATTAGTTCCTTGTTTTGCTCTGCTTGTGTGTGTGGCTTTTGCTTTCCCTATTAAACTGTCTTTATCTGAATCCATGAGTTTTCTGACCTTCTGATTCTCCCCTTTATCCCATGGTTGGGGGAGTGAGTGAATGGCTGTGTGGGGCTTGGCTGTCAGCTGGGGTTAAACCATGACACCAGGTGTAAAATCCATAGTAATACCACTGGGTGTAAAATCCATGATAATATCACTGAAGCAGTGTTAATTTAATCTGCTCTAAGGTAAAGTAAAGAATAAGCTCATCTAGTATGGTAAAATGTTTAAAGTTCTTGTTCATTCCAGGAAAACTGGAGATGGCGGGGGGGTGGAAATTAAGATAGAAGGAAGAAAACATGAGTCAGAGTGAGAGTCAGCGTTACTAGCTGAACTGTTCGTCAGTCTGGTAACTTGCTGTAGAAACTGGTTTGTGATGTTTTGAGAGTAGAAGAGGAAATGTGCTTATTCTAAGCCTCTGCATAGAAATGCCAAGAAAGATAGCCAAGTTGCTTCTGAGTCAGTGTGTTCCTTTCTTCTGACTATTCTAGTATCAAGTTATGAATCTTAGTTGATATGAATCCTTCTGGTTAAGTTCCTCTGCTGCAGGATGTAGGAAAACAGTAAAAAATGTACGTGAAGTGTCATGAAACAGAAATGAGGAATTCACTGGTAGAGAATGTGATTCACTTGTCAGAAATAACAGTTTGAGAAAACTAGCTTGCCAAGTTTTATATTTGACGTGGCAGAGTAACTTCATAAGCATGTTTGATGCAGGGAACAGTAAATACATTAACTTAAGGAATACTGTTTGCATTGTCTGCAGACTTTGGTCACATACAGGGAGCATCAGGGGAACTAGCCTGTAAAAGAGAGAAAAAACATGATTGCCAGGTGCTGCTTACCCATTTAACTGGGAAAATAGTTTTGTCATGATGCCAGGTTGCTTAAGGACCGTTGTATATGGAATCATTTTTTAAATCGTAATACGTACTGTGGTGGTGCTTGAGCTGGTTGTATGATGGGATTTGGGAGCCTGATTGCATACTGTCTGCACCTGCAGAAGAAATGCTATCATGTCCATGGGTGTGTTAAATGAAAGATTAGATTTTTTTTCCAGGGGAAGTTCCAGCACTTCCTGATTGCAGGGTAGGAAGTGTGTAGATTTACAAAATAAAGTGCATACGAAAGTATTTCTGTTCACTAAGAGGAGGCTTAATAAAGCAATTGAAAACAAAACATCGCTCTTACATCTTGCTCCTTGCCTTCAGAAAAGTGCTACAATGGTGGAGTAATGTAATACTATTTTCTGCTGTCGTTTCTCACATGGGAAGCATACTCTTTGAAGGCTGAACATAAATATTTCAAAACAAAGTGTATAAAGCAGTCATCAGTTGTTAAATTACCTGTAGTTTCAAGAGATCTGCCTTCCCTCAAGTTGTTTTATGAACTCTGTGGTTATATATGTCTTGCTTGCCATTCTCTTCCCTCTCAACTTCAGATGACTGTTTGTATTCTCCTTACTCCAGGAAGTGTTGCTGTTGCCATACCCCATTGCCTTACATGGGTTTTTTCTGTTTCCGTAGTTGAGAGCTCTTGGCCCACTACCAAGTTAGTAACCATGCCTGCAAGGGGGAGAGGAACAAGCAGGCTGTTTATCCTCTGTAATTTTGAAGATTCCACTCACCTTAGTGTGGATCCTGGCATTTGTATGGGAAGAGACTTGGAAGAGACCTCTGCTTCAGTGCTAGTCACAAAATAATTGTAGTTTGCACTACAGTTTGCACTATGAAAAAATAAAAACACATTCTTGCTGTCTAGTGAATGTTACTGGTGTGGTGGTGCTGGTTGTTTTTTTTTTTTTATTTTTATTTTTTTATTTTGTCACTAAAGATAACCAGTGCCAAGTTGATATTTAAAGGCACAAAAATTTCCCTCCCCCACTCTCCTCCCATCCATTTTTTTTACCTTCTTGAGAAACTTCTGGAATAAACTAGCCCATTCTTCCTAGCAGGAAAAGCAGAGCAAATGAGTAATCTATCTAGGCATGGACCAGGTGAAAGAGTTTTGTTAAATAGAAATGTGAAAAGAAGATACAGAAGCATGAGAACACCTAGGGGATAGGGATGATGTATTTTAAAGGACTAACTCAAGTCCTTGCTTGTGTACTAGGAAAAAATCAGCCTTTAAATTTAGCTAAAAATGTTTATTTGTCATTTTTTTCCTAGCAGATGGTGTTCCTGGAATTAACTAATAAAATTGAGTGGTTTTAAAAAATTTTGGTCTTTATAAGCAAGTCATTTTTAATTTTTTAATACTATTCTTTGGAGGGCAAAAAAGCCTCCTGTCCACCTCTCTCTTTGTTTGTTTTGTGTGTGTTCCTGTTAGATTTAGAGCAGCTGCACTCCTCTGTTGTTCTCTTCTTAAATTCCTCCTTTAGAGCTCTTCTGGTCAGTACTTAAATATTTATCTCATTGACATGATCTGTTGCTTACCACTGCTTAACCTTACTTGGAGAAAGCCCATTATCTAGTTTAAACCTGTTGTTTTAAAGCTGTAGAGAGATTATCTTTTCAAGATCCAGCTGTGCATATTGGTGTAGCTTCCAGCTGTACATCACTACCATGATTGTCAGTTTGTCCCCAGTTGAGCCCATAGAATAATTTGTGAGTATATGCTCCTGAGTATTTCAGGCAGAACTGGCCAAAGAATGGGTTTGTTCAGATGGCTTCTGCTTAAGCAAGTGCTTTTACTTGAAGTGAATTAGGATGAACAAAAGCTATTGGCATATCTGCAGATTTTTACAGGACTATTTGTAGTATATCTGTTTGCTGTATTGCTGTCTGTTTTCTGCTTTTTTTGTATGAAAATACTGTCTTGTGACCTCTTTTGAGATTCTGATATGAATACAGAGTCTGGAACAGCATTTGTACTGATGGGAAAGATTGAGAGCTTGACACAGTGATAAGTTGAGAATTTCTCTGATAAGAATAGGAGGACAAAACCATAAACATCACTTAAATAGGCAGAGGGTACATCTGTAACATAGATAAAGTGTTAAGCACATGATTTGGTTCTGAAAAGCTAAATTTTGAAAACAAAATAAAACAAAATCACTGCTAAAGACCTTCTGTGTTACATAAGGAGAAGGCTTCTTTTTTATTTTTTGTTTATATTTACAGTTTGAGTAAACTAAGAATCTGTTTTTTAGGGCATCCAAGATGGATCTCAAGTGTGCTCTTGAAGAGTGTTCAATGGCACTGAACTTATTTCTAAACAATAAGTTTTCTGAAGCACTGGAACTACTTCGTCCATGGTAAGATTGTTATTTCTGAAGTTGTTGTATACAGACAATATTTGGTGCTGGAAGATTTATTTAAAGCCTCTGAAGATAGTAGTTTTAATTTATTCTCTTTTGTATGAAAGCATTTCTCCATATTTGGGGTTTATTTATTTATTTTTTTGGTCATTAAAACCATCTCAAAAACTGTTGATGAAGCACTGACTTGTTATGCGTGAGCTTGTCATTCACACAGAGGAGAAAAGCTGCGGAGCAAGACCTTATTCAGTGCGTCTTTGATCAAATAATTTGCACAATGAAACTGTTTTTGACAATACAAAAAAGCTGGAACAAAACTCCAGAATACTCTTTTTGTAGTGTTTCATACTATGTTTGAGTTCGGTGTTTATCTTTAAGCTCATCTGCCGATCTTCTGACTATTTCTCCTTGTCCCCCTGTTGCCTTTCTTCCACTGAGAAGAAAAGCATGGCAGTGCTGATACAGGGAATTAAAGAATATGGAGAGGTTCACAGGTGAAACCTGTCTTACGTGTGACTTTGCGGGGAGGCAGTCTGGATGGCTGATCTTTAGGACTGAGATCTTAATCCCATCCACCATTTTTCTGTCTGTGTCTGAAAGGAGCACGTGCTATGGAGGGGTGTGTTGGCAAGCGGGGTATGTAGCCTGTGTTAATAGAGTGGAGGAATGTTCCTGCTCTCCAGTTTGGTGCTTGTAAGGATGGATTAAGAGTGATGTGTTGGTGCTGTATGAACAAGTTCAAGGACAGCTTTAAATGAAACATCAGATGGATGACACAGCTATCAAGTGTTTGCTTTTTGTGCTCTGGAGGGCTCAAGCGAGGAAGACTGTAGGCCAGGGATATTATCTCTTAAAATCAGCTGCAGTTAAATTCAGGCTCATTGCAAGATGATATTACTAGGTGATATTCTCAGGTCTGTTACTTTCCTGCTTAATTCTTCTGTCTATTCACAAATCAATACAAGTGCCTCTGCGTTTAATTTTGTATTGCAGTGTAAAGTGTTGCTTAATGTTTTCCCTAGGTCCAAAGATAGTATGTACCATGCACTTGGATACAGCACTATCTTAGTTATGCAAGCTGCAATGACCTTTGAACAGCAGGATATACAAATGGGAATTTCTACAATGAAGGATGCTTTGCAAACCTGCCAAAGGTAAGCCCAAGCAAGTCCAACTGTTATGAGATACTAAACCCAGCAAGCATTCTTTATGAAACACCCCAGTTCTCTGTATGCTTTTAAAGCAGACTCTTTCTGTAAGATAGTGGCTTAAATTTATAAAGGTGGAGTAAGTCCCACTACACAGTTACTACTGGTGAGAAGCTTTTTCCACATATTGTGGAAACAACAGACTTGTCCTGTATTCTGTGTGTGAGTGTTGATAACCAGTAAAGTTAGTTAAGTGGTTGGTTCACTGTGTAGACCTAAACAGAAGTTGACATTACATGATTGAACTATCTGAGCTATTGACAAATGTGACTTACTGTTCTCCAACAGTTTAAAGGCCTCTATTTTGAATTTTTCCTCCCAGCATGAAAACAGTCTTTTTAAAAAAGTTGATTCCAAAGGTCGAACCAATAGTCTGATACAGTTAAGCTTGTACTAAGGTTTCTTTTGAAAACCAATTAAGTTTTTTTAATTATTGTTACCAATGTGTTTAGCTTACCTTAAAATTAAAGAGCTATGATTCATATCAGAAATTATCTGAACTGAACATTTTGCTTCAGGTCTTTCTTTGAATACCAAAAAAAACAATAGAAAATGGGTTGTGAAAGCTAAAGTTTTCGCAAACCTCTGACAAAAATAGAAATTATTTCTCTTTACTGGTTCCTCATAATATTGAATAGGTTATATTTTATCACAATGATCTCCCAAGAAATGACAGCCAAATATTAGTTTAGACATTTAACATCATCTTAGCCATGGCAAAAAAGAAAAGAAACAAGAAAACATTATCAGATATGAAGAAGAGAAGGGGTCAGCAGTTTCTGCATCTTTTTCAGGTGTGCTGTCAATTTGCATTTTCATCTGAAAATGCTGTTTAGTGTGTCTGAAGATTAGATCTCCCTCCAGTCTAGACAGCTGCAGTACAGGATTTCATCTCTGCAGGATATAAACTTTAATTCATAAATATTCTGGTCTAGTCTTGAAAAACTCATAAAAATGCAAGAGAAAGTCAATTAAACGTTCAAAAGACTGTAACTACATGTACCCTAACTGATTCTTTTCTTGTTTGCATTATGTGAATGTATAGTGCCATAATCTTGTTGCCAGCATCCCACAATTGTCAATGTGAAGAGTAGTATAAACAAATGATAAGCTAATGCTTAGTATTTATAATCAGTGACACCTTAGCTTACAGAGTGCATTCATTTTCTGAATGTGGAATTGTTTCTCTAGCTTCTTCATAAAGCTGAGTTGTTTGTAATTCTTTGTCGAAAATTAATTTTTGGAATTAAAACATATACAGTTGAGATCTCTTGGAAGTAGAGTGTGTGATGGTTTTGCATTTTATCTGGCATAAACCACCCTAAAATACTGAAATTTATGTTGAAAACAGAGCTCCTTTTAATTTTTTCATTCTAATTCTGAGTGCAAATTTAAGAAACAGAAAAAAGCGATTCATAAGACTTCGAAGTCCAGTTCAAGTGTCTTGCCCAGCATCAGAGACACTTCTGCAGCTGGTGACTGGTGGTGGAGTTGAAGCTGTCATACATTTAAAGGAGATGAATTGAGGTTGAAAGCATGCATTTAATGTTGGATAGGCTTTTTAGCCTAGGGACATACAAGTCTTTAGACTACTGAAAGAATTGAAACAGTTGACAAATGATCATTTTGATAAGACTCTCTGTAAATTTTGGTTAGAAATTTTTATGAATTCCAGTAATTAAATTCAGGTTTGTGTTGAAATGTATGGCTTTCTTTTCTTCTATGCACAACTTATTTAGATTCAGGAAAAGAAGCACAGTGGTGGAATCCTTATCCAATCTAGTTTCTAAGCAGACAGTGGATCAGTTGAGTGAAGGTAAGTGATTAAATAATACAGTTAAAATTAAAAAGTGGAAACAGCTCAAAATTACTTCTACCAATGTGTATAAATAGGCTTAACTCTGTGATTTGACTAGTGTCTTACAGTAATAAACATACAAACCATGTATATAATCTTCTTTTTCTAATTTGAATGCAAAGCTTCAGTGGAGAATTCAGCCTAATTTTTTTTTTGTCTCTGAGCATGCATGAAGTAAGAAAGGAATGCCTTTCACAACACATTATAGGACTGAAGGGAAATTTCCTTTTTTTGACTTAAGACAGCTCCCAAAAATTTAAGAATCATTGATGCGGTGGAGAACGTCCTTGTCATTAGTTGCATTGGAATCTGAATATATTAACAAGTTTTGTGCTTGTCTGTTTTGCCTTAAGGTGTTTTGGGAAATGGTATCAGTACATTGTTCATGGCTCTGAAAATGCTGATCTCCTATTTCTGATTCAGGCAGAATCAAGTATGCATTTTTTTCTAACCTGGCACAAGAATCCTCTTTAATACTTGGACACATCAAACTCACCACGTATGCACTGTACATACAGCAGCCTTGTGCATGTGGCTGGTCTTGCAGCATGGGTGCAGAGCAACTCGTGTAATGTGTGTTAAATCAAATGTACCTTAATGCATGAAGACAGAAAGTCTGCCTGGAGCTTTCAGTTTGTTAAGCATGACTTGGTGAAAACCTGTTCATAATGTCTCAGTGAATGTAGGAAAAGCCTGAACCTCCATGAGAGTTACCATTCATCTACAGAAATTTCTTGTAAGACATGAAAGGAGGGCTGAAAGACTGACTTGCTGTGGGCTCTTGAGCTTAGAATCAATAAAAAATACAGGAGACCATCTACCAGTATGTCAAGTAGCTTTTGCCATAAACTGAGGTCAGCTCTGACAATGTTTTTGTCTGAGAAAAAGGGAAGGAGAAGAATTCTGTTGGGATTTGCGTGTTACAGCTGTTACTCAGCAGTTATAAAAATGGCAACAGCAGAATTTTGCTTTTTTTTTTTTTTTTTTTCCTTGTCTTGGAAGCATTTTGTTTGTTCCATTGACCCCAAGAAGACAGTATTGACAATGACTTTGCTGATAGTAAATAACTTTTCTTTCTTACATAGAGGAAATGCATGCTGAAATCTGCTATGCTGAATGCTTGTTACAGAAAGCAGCTCTCACCTTCGTGCAGGTAAAGCCAATTTTTTATTTTGTGTGACAGTGTAATGGAGAGAGATTAGTGCTTGTAAAACAATAGATGTGATATTTAAAGCCAATTGCTTTTGCTAGTGAATGTTATTTTATGGCAGTGATTGAAAGTGTGGTAAATCCTGTGCTGCTCAGCAAAGTTCTCTCTTTGTATGAATAACCAAAGATGATATTCAGATGCTAAGGTATCACCCTAAGGTGCATTACTGTGTTACACAAGGTGATCTGTTTAAATGATTTGCATCACAAATCATTTTGTGATGCAAATTTTGGATGGTGTCCAGTGCCTGTATAAAAGTAT
Organism: Oenanthe melanoleuca; assembly: GCF_029582105.1. Lineage (NCBI taxonomy): Eukaryota > Metazoa > Chordata > Aves > Passeriformes > Muscicapidae > Oenanthe > Oenanthe melanoleuca. The sequence goes on from NC_079362.1 coordinate 45,515,663, forward strand.
GTTCAGGTATGAGGAAGTGTGTTGTTTGAAAGTGCACATCATTTTTTGCGTGGATGGCTAGAATGTTTTCCAACTAACAAAACTTCAGCTGGTACACACATGTAATTTCCAGTTCAGTCTTGCTCTCTGTGCACATGGGGTCAGCAATAATATAGTAATGAGTGTTTATAAAATGGGTATGCCTTAGGATTGCTGAGGTAACAATTCAGCTCAGAAGGATCTGGTATTTTATACTGTGTGGTACTATTGATTTAGGTTGTGGTTCAGGGACTTCATGCTACAGAGTTTTCAGATTCAATTTGAAATTTGATTACTGAAAACAGGAGTAGTCTGTCATACTTTTTAACATGTGTGTTTAACAAGTACTTATTGAATATATTCTAGACAATCTCTTCCAGTATAACTTACGAGAAAGAAATGAGGCACATAGATACTAAGGTCAGATTAAGTTCCTTTGGCAAATACTTATAAACTACTTGATACAGTATTTGGCAGAAGTGTCAGGAAATACTATTAATGAAATGCTAGTCTTTCCTATAATTGGCTTGTTCCTTTACTAACCATGTGAAAGCAGCCCTCTTTATTTTTGTTGGGTCAGTAGAGTCTGTTTTAACCATGAAAAGCATTTTTAAACAGTTGTTGAAGGAAATGAGTTAGGACTGTATAAAATAATAAAAAATCCCTTAGATGTATATTTTCTCTAAAACACCAATCTGCATTGCTTTTGACTGTAATACCCCTCTCTGCTGATGGCTGTGTTGCCCTATATTTTTTTATCTTTCGCTGACCATGATACGTGTTAGGATAGTTATGATAACAAAAATGTAAACACTCAGAGGGAAATAGAATTCTTATACTGAAACACTTGCATTTGGGTGTCCAGACAAGACAGATGAGGTCTTCTGGAATGGTGATCCTTTTATAGAAGCCAGAATTTTCTTCGCTGGATCGTTCTGAGGCCTTTTTTCAGTGCTTTTTCATTTTCCACGTTGTATATATACTGTCCCTTAAATGTGCATTTCTGAAATGCCAGCACATGTTCCCCTTTTGTATGAACTCTAGGAGGAAAAAAAATTCATCCTGTTGAACTGATAAGGTCTTGGTTTTCAGGAATCTAGTTTTGATGATAAGTACATTGTGGCTTTGTTTTGGTTTTTCTAGAGGTTAGTAAGTACATAAACTGAATAATACATGTTGTTACTTTTGATCAGCAGTGGAATTTCATCTGTTCAGGAGATTCTTCATTTTGTCTTCTGCCAGTTACTGTAGGTTTCCTTATCAGAATCCTATGTCAGAATCACCAGTCTCAAATATTCAAAACAGTTCCTGCAGCACCATCTGGTGGAGAGCTTTCTTGTTTCATTTATATACATTGCAAATTCTGCTAAAAGTAACGCATTCTGACTTGCTCTTTCACTTCTCTCTTCAGTTTTAAAATTTGTAACATGCACTAAAGAAATGTTTTCCTGACAACTTAGAGCAAGTGTTAACATCAGTCTTAGAGACAGATCTAGTAACTAAAAAACATTTTCAATGTTTCCTATGACATTAACTTATAAATAAATGTAAATGTAGCTGGAGGATTTTTTATGTATGTGTAATGTATAATATGAATGCACAATATTTTACAGTTAAATCTTCTTCTTCCAGGATGAAAATATGATCAACTTTATCAAAGGTGGCCTCAAAATTAGGACAAGTTACCAAATATACAAGTAAGCTATTAGAAAACATTTGGCTTCAGCATTAATATAAGCAGTTAGAGTGGCATTAACGCCCACAAAATAGAAAGGAATGTTTTTGTGTCAATCATAGTCATTAATATAATTTCTATGTCGTGTTTCCCCTTCCTTCCCTTTTTTTTCTGTCACAAGGGAATGTCATCAGGTGCTACAGATGACTCAGGCAAACAAAAGCAAAAATGAAACGTACTACCAGTTTGAAGGAGGAGTAAAACTTGGAATTGGAGCATTCAACTTGGTATGACTTCTTGCAAGCCAAGACACTTCTTCTACTGCAGAAAGGCCATTGGGATAATTCTCCAGTACTGTCTTTCTTTGTGTATACAGTACTGTAATTGATTTAACATTTAAACATTTGTTAAATAGAGACATGGGCTTTGTAGGTTCTATGCAGTATGAAATCTGCAGCCAGCTTCTGTCATGCATGCTTTCATGGATATATTATTATCTGGGAATAACTATTGTATTTATTTCTGAAGAGAAAAAGCAGTTGCATCTACCTGTGTGTAGCAGGATTTTTAAAGATGCTTATGCTGTGGTTACAGAATATCTGGAGGGACAGTTTAATTCTATCTCCCCCATATATCCTGTTCTTTTGATTCAGTGGCATACTCTAGATTCACATAGATAATTATAGTTAGAAGATTAAGCAGTAGTTTACCGAGTTTGTGCAAAAGAAAATTGTATTTCCTTTTCACGTCTGTCATGGCAATGGTGAAAGTTGATTTCTGCCAGTATGATAATTTCTGTATCATTCTAGATTGGAGATCGCAAATTTTGAGTATGATCAGAAGAATTGAGGTCTATCTGCACCAGACTTTTAAAATTCAAGCAACTGTGTTCATAAGTGCTCTGAATTCTCCTATTCTTCATGGAGTCTTCTCAGTAGGAGGCTTAACAGAAAAAGTATCTGATGGACAGAATGTATTAGGGGGTGAATGGAGCTTTCTAAAAACTGACCCTCAAGTAGACCTGCTTCTTGATGCTCATTGAAAAGATGGTTATGGTGTTTGTACATTTTCCATGTGTAGGATGTGGAGGATGCATCTACAGAGGGAACAAAAATACCTATAATAGAGGGCTAAAGGATAATAGTAACAGCTAGTATTTCTAAAACCATTGTACTTGCTGATCTGCTGATTCAGTGCTCCCAGAGAAGGAACAAGCTTCTGTGAGACTCCCAATAAGCTGGAATAATGGTAAAGGAAGATGACACTTGTAGGTTTTAAGGAATACTAAAATAGACAAGACTTTCATTCAGAATGACTCACGTTTTTCAAGCAGTTCTGACCAGCTGAAGATAGAGCATCAAAAGAAGCACAGCTGGACTCTCTGTATTTTCTTGCTGGATGGTCATCAGAATTCTGAGCATGCATGTTTACTTTCAAGTTCTTTTGCACTTTACTTTTTTACTAATGTGTAATAGCATTTAACATGTAGCTGGCCTTTTTGGTTAATGTTTGTACCAATAGAACTCCTTTTCAAAGTCTCCATATTTTTACTTATCCTTTAATTTTTGAATGTATTTCAGATGCTGTCACTTTTACCAGGAAGGATCCTCCGACTTTTGGAATTTATTGGATTTTCTGGCAATAGGGTATTTGATTTGATACTTGCTTTTTCAATCTTTTTCTTAGAAAAAAGACTGGATGGATTCATATATTCCACACTATAAGTATAATCTTGATTGTTTACCAGTATTTTAGGGTTGTTAAAAAGATAAATGGGTTAGATTGTTCAGGCATAAAAGAACACATGGTAATACCTCACTCTGTAACAACCATGGGAAATTACTAGTTTACTTAAGAGATTTTGCCAATGCAATTTCCTTTCCTTTTGCTGATCCTTAAGTAGAGGATATCAGCTTTCTTTTCTAGTTGATGTACTCAGAAATTGACATTCCTCACTGGTAACTGAGGGAAGAATCACAGTTCTACATTTTTCCACCCGAAATCCCAGCCCATTTTTTTGGAAAAAAGAATTTCTGAATATCATGTGTCATCCTGGAATCTAGGTACATCTTTTTTTCATGTATGAGAAAAATATTTGTATTGTAGCTTGTTTTGTAAGTTTTTTTTTTTTTTCTTTTTGATACCCAAAAGAAATGAAAAAACCCAAACAAAACTCAAGCAAAAAACCCTAATGAAATAACCCACAGAATTGTACATGACTTAAACTCAAGTTATTAGTGCTACAGTCGCTATATGGTCCTGTTGCTGTTAGATTATCCACAGTATGGTTCTCCTGTTGTAAAATTACACTTCAGTAGGGATCTGTTCATTCTGTTTCTTCCTCTGAAAAACCTGGTTCATGCTGGAGCTCTTCCAAAATACACATTTTTCCCTGACTCAAGTGCAGTAAAGGCTGAAAGAAAAGGAACGATTTTGAAATATCATCACAGTTTTTTGTGTGGTGGTTAAATTTTTCTATGATTCATCAGGTTGGTATGCAGTAAAACTGACTTACTAATATTTGTTTTGAGACAAAATTATGTTTCTGAGAAGTCACTGCTTTTGATCAGGAGGCTCTGAGCTCGTCTCAACCCTGCCCAAACAGGATGTTATGTAATGGGTCTAAACAGAAGCATAAGGGAAGTCTCATGTGTTAAGAGCTGTGTAAGGCTCCATGCATCTGGATTTGTCTTTAGACGTTGATGTATCAGCAGAGGTACTATTTTGGTTAGAACCTCAAAGTAGTGGCTGATTTGATGGAAGAGAATTGAGGATAAACCAGAGTTTTCTGTGAAGGGAGACTCACACCGACAAGTATCACTGGAACAGCTGGGAGAGTTTCCCACTGAACGTAGGTTGAAGGATGTTATTCCGGAAGACTCATAGTCAGAACATAATGGGGAAGGGTTGGAGACCTGTGTGTCTGCATGGTTCATGTGGTGTTCCCATTTCACCAGAGCACTGAAATGCATGATTTTATTAAGAGTTAGATTAGTCTTCTTCCTGAGTGCTGTTAGCTGTGACAGAAACGTTGTGATAGAGGGTTGTGTTGGATTTGAGATAAGTGCTGAACTATGAAATACTTACATCTGAAAGGAAAACTGAATTTTAGCCAGAAGAAATTAATAATAACTCTGTATACTCATAGTTAATTCTGCATGTGTTTGTGATATTTCTTAGGAGTTGGGCCTCTGCCAACTACGGGAAGGCGCATCTGGCAGCAGTTTGAGGGCCATTCTGTGTACTTTCACCCTGTTGGTTTATCATACTTACGTCTCCTTAATCCTTGGTGAGACCCACTGTGTAGCTTTACAGTCATGCTACACCTTATAGATATTGTGGTTTATTTTTATAACTGAATTTCAAAATTGTGGCCAAATAGGAGTTTGCTGTATACTTAATTATGATTTAAAATTAATATCCATAACAGAGCTGTGTCTGCAGAAGCAGTGAGGGTAGATAGCATTATATCAACATCTTGCTCCATTTGCAGGACTATCTCAACAGCAAAATGTTGCAAAACAGTATTAAGTTCAGAAAAGTCATTATCCCTAAATCAACATCAGATGTTGTGAACACTATCTCCAGAAAAAAGGCCTATACACTCAGAATTAATTGCTTTTGCCATTTAGAAGTAAAAGTCATAATTAATTCTATATGCTTCTTTGCTGTATATATTCACATTCTTTAATATTTAAGTATTTTAGTGTTTGTCCCTCTGGCTCATCAGGAAATTAAGGAGAACTTCATTTCTTCCAGTATCACTTGTATTTCATTACTGAGTTCAAAATTAAGAGAAAAGGCAGCTGAACAATGTTTTCCTGACTTGCTAAAGCAATTAAAGGGATCTACAAATATAACTAGGATCAATAATGGAACAGTCTAAAAAATATTCCTATAATTCTAGTCTGTTTCTACTTACAGACATTTAGTATTTTTAAAGTACTCAGTATCTTTGGGACAAGAATTTATAGAAACACAGTGTGATGTAATAATCCTGCTTTCACATAAAGCAATCATCCACTGATATATCAAATATGATTTGAAAACAAAATCTTAGTCTATGAAACATGGATTTTTTTAAGTACATTGAGGCTGGTTTGTTATGTTTCCTAGGTACAGGGGAAGCCAACCTTCAGGAAGCAGACAGTCTCCTTGAACCCTACCTCCAGAAATTTCCGAATGTGCGTATTTTTAATAAATTTTGTAACAGAAGTATACTTCCCTAAGCTCAAACTCCTAACTGGTTATTTTTCTCATCTCTTTTCAAGGGTTCCATTATTCTGTTTTATGCTGCCAGAATAGATATACTGAAAGGAAATTTTGAAAAGGTAAGTCATTTTTTCTTTCTAAGGTTTTTATTTAGTGTTTAGCCTGGGGGGAAAAAAATAGCTAATTCATCTGCATGTCAGTTGGACTGATCAGTATGCTGTTATCCCTATTCACATTCACTGTCAATGTTGATTCCAGCCCTCTCTCTAAGTGAAACTGAAAGGGAAGTTTATCTCATTTTACTTGTCAGGTGTTCTCCAGCTGGGTGCTAGGTAAGAATTTCCTCCGTAATTAGAGATTGCTTTCACATGGAGCTGGAATTGAGCCAGTTTTCATCATTCTTTCTTAACACTCACAGGCACAGTTAAGGTTCCAAGACTGCATAGCAGCCCAGCAAGAGTGGAAACAGATTCATCATCTCTGTTACTGGGAGCTGATGTGGTGCTACACCTTCCAGCAGGACTGGCTTCAAGCATATCGGTATGCAGACCTGCTCAGCAAAGAGAGCAGGTGGTCTAAGGTAAATGGACATTGCTGTGATATACCAGTGGTCTCTACAGTTAAAGTTACTTTTCATTTTGCACAATAAGTGTAATGTTTGCCTTCCTCATAAGAAAGACATAATGGCACCAAAATGTTTTAACTGGGTGATTAAGGATGAATTTTTATTTAATGTTTTGAAGAAGTAGAACCATAAGCAGCAATACCTTGGATCCTCCAAAAATGGAGGTACTTACCTGAACTGGGAGAAAAAAGAGGGATAGGAAAACTGTAAACTTGTCTCTCAAGTCGATTTCTAACACTCACTAGTAAAATTTGGCTGAAGAAACTGTTTGATGTTTATAACAGACATACCTACTCAATAGATGCTTTGTGACACAAAATGAGAAAGGCTGCTGGAGACAGGACCTCAAGAAAAGCTGGGCTATCAAATAACCTTTTCCTTGTAAAAAGCTTTTCAGAGTATGAGCCAAGCATGACATGTCAATATTCTTTTACAATAACATTTATTATTGTCTGTTCCTCTATAGATTATTCTGTTATTATCTTAATGAAAAAGGGTATACACCTAATTCTTGGCAGAAGAGGAAAAGAATAGTATATTCAACATGAGGTGCAAGTGTCTTTATGTTTGGGGTTTTTTTCTGCAAAACCCGGTTATTAAACTTTCCTTGAATCAGTACTCAGATATTTTCTTCTGTTTTTTTTCAAGCATGTATCTACATCTAATCTATCCTGTAATAACAGTGATGGACTTTAGAACAGTTACCTTTAATTTTCTGATTAATATAATATATTAATAATACATTAAAATAAAATTACAGCATAAACTGTTATGTGACAAAGGGCATACTAAACTTTTATAATTCTACCTGCTTGAGAATTATGGAAACACTTTGCTGCAGCAAGTGGGGTGAGAGATTTGAGTCTTTAATGTATTGATCAAACACAGAAAATTAGGTATGGTAATCTGTTGCTGTTTCTTTTTGAAACAGGCAATATATGTATTCCAGAAGGCAGCAATTCTCTGTATGCTTTCAGAGGATGATTTGAAGACTACTGGTGAGGACATAGTGTCTTTATTCAGGTAAACTTTTATAAAGCAGCTGAATGTGCACTCTTTCTCCCCCCATGTCTTTGTCTTGTGTGACTTACTTCTTGCTTATAACCATTATGTCTTTCCATTTATTCTCTTTACCTTTAGCATTAGAATGGCTTTTATCAGCAAAGATATATCCTACAGCTCTGGTCTCCATTGTGTAAAACAATTTTAAGATGTTGTATTTCAGAGGAAAATAGTAAATCTTTGTAGCTCAAATGAGATTAAAAAAACCCACACCAATATACAACTTCCATTTTCCCTTCTTGTAGACAAGTGGATGGCCTAAAACAGAGAATTGCAGGAAAATCTATCCCTACGGAGAAGTTTGCAGTAAGGAAAGCTCGACGCTATGCATCTCCTCAGCCAGTGAAGCTGATATTACCTGCCTTGGTAGTTGTTCATGCTTTGTTTTTATTCTTTTCAAAAAGGGAAAAAAATCAGTATACTTCATTTTACAGGGAAGAAATAGTGTTGTCAGTATGTGTCTGCATTTTTAATTTTTTAAAGAAGTACTGCATTTATGCAATGTGATTTTTGTGAAAAATATTAGGGACTGGATCATATTATCAGCTAAGCAGCAGCGTGAAACATGCTTTTCATGTGAAAAATTCAGCATACAGAAAACTGCATTCATGTTCTTTAGGTTGGCATAATTTTAGCCCTTGTCTTCTAGACTCATTAGGAATTTAAGTAGTACTTTGGTACTTTCTGTTTTTCTGATGAAGATGAAGAGTGGTAGTTGGTTTTTGTTGTGTTTTTTTTTTCTTTTTCCCTTGTATTGAGTCTGATTAAAACATGCAGAAGTTAAAGATACTTTATGAATGCTACTGTAATTTCCCATATTTTAACATCAGAGTCATTAGTATTGCACAGTCTGTCTATAGGTGCATAGCAGCTTTTCATATGTGTATGTTAAAACCTTTATACATGCATGATTTACCAACAACCATACATGAAAAACCTAATTCAAGAAGGAATTGCTTATGTTAAAGCTCATTGATACAGAAAGAGGTGTTCAAAGAAAGCTAATCCACCAGTTCTAAAATTAATTCTATATTAAATTGATGTAGAGGACTAAGTAAAATTTGTCTTGGGCTTGTACAGCAGAGTGCTTATAAGTTGTGAGTATATATGTTTGGTCTTGATGTCAAATCCAGTATCTTTTAATTTAGAAATTTTTTCATCGTGGATCAGGCATAACCAAACACAGTGTATGGTTTATTTCAGTAGCTATAAGTTAGACAGGACTGCAGCATTGAAATAAATCTAGCATGATCTAGCTGATGATGTTAATAACACCGTTTCAGACTTTGATAGAGCAAGATGTTTTCTCTGTCTGAAAATTTACATATTTACAGTACAAATACAAGTGGAAATAGTTCACCAGTATATTGTATCAGCTTCAGAATGACATTACGCTTCATATTTCAGAGATGTAATTTCAATGACAGTAGAATAAATGATACTCTCGTTTGTGGTGACTGGGTAAAGGTGCTGGCAAAGCTCCTTGTTGGTTAGCATTAACCCTCATTCTCCTTAAGTTTTACAGTGTAATAATGTATCAAAACAAGCTTATTGCTTAGTGTTGTACTGAGGCATCTGGGAAGATTTGTTTCCAGGATTTGCCTTGGCTTTTTTCCAACAAGATTTTGTAGAAATTATAATGAAATCATATGTTGGTTGCGCCTACTGGAATCACATTTTTATCCAGTAAAACATTTTTATCCAGTTTTACTCTGTATATATATTTTTATATATAAACACACAAGAGTGTGATTTTGGGTGCATACTTACACAGGTATACTCTGTATACAAGCACACACTCAAATGCAGACCAAATGTACCTATCATCCTTTAGAAAGAAAATACTTTTAGTTTGTCCTTTAGTTCATGTGGCTAAGGCCACAAATTGAACCTAAAACATCCAGTTTTGCTGATGTGTTATGTGGGTGATGGTGAATTGTCCTGATAAAATCTGTTTGGTTTAATTTTTGAAGATCTGCAAAAATACATGATAGCAGAATCCATTTAAAAGGCATCAAAACTTATAAACCCAGGTTAGCTTTGTCAACACATGTTCAGTGTAATTTTCTCTTTCCTATTCATAGATGTTTTGTAGTAAAAGCTTTGGTAGTGTTTTTATATAGTCAGAAATGTTCCACAATAGCCTACTCAGAGGCACTCTTTAGTTAAATATTTTTGCAATTCTGTGAGTTTTTCTTACCTTTTTGTTTGTTTAGTTGGTTTGGTTGTTTTTTTAATCAGGAAATGATGTATGTCTGGAATGGATTTGCAATTGTGGGCAAAAGAGCAGACCTCACTGAAAACTTACTGGTTACAATTGAAAAAGAAGAAACTGCTCTACAAAATGAAACTAGTAAGTGATCAATTAAGGCAGAATTAATAATCTTGTAAGAAATGCTGACATTTTTATATTCTCCTATCTTCTGATATTGTGCAATATCAGAATATGCAAAGTCAATGTTGGCTTTGACGATGTGCTAATTAAGTCCAAGTATGGAAATTTTGGACCCACGTGAAAGTTAGGGGTAATTCTTCAATATGTTCTTTATGAAGTTCAATTGATGCTGCAGACGAATTCAGAAAACTCAAGGACCTGAAGTTATTAGTTACGGAACATAACTGGTCTAGCTTAGTTTTTCTTGTCTTTGAGAGTGTTCTTGAACCCTAGCCTGCTAATGTCTTCAAAGTCTGAAAAATATTTTTTCTAAACCAATTTACATCACGCTTTATTAAAGAGGACACATGCTGCATAGAATATGACAAAGTATAAAAGATATGATGAAGTGCTATGCACAAATTAGTCTGGTTTTCTGTTTTATTTTCCGGCAAAATAAAACATGTTTGCTAGTTGTAAAATGTAACATACTTAACAAAATTAACAAATAAACTTTGACCATGGTTTTACATCTTGGGGTAATGTTTAGAGAATCAGCCTATAACTTACCCCTAAAAGAATTTAAATTCAATTATTGCAACTGGTTTACTGCACAAGTACTTGTTTTTATCAGGGTGGTTCTTTCACCTGTCATGTGATTTTTTTTTGTAGAATTCTCTTTTGAATTTTTCTAGAATAAATATTACTGTTTTGCATGTGAAACTTCTGAAATTATAATTCACTAAAATAATTTATATTGAACTCAGATTTTAGTCAGACTTACGAAAAATTCAGCAAATTAGTTTTACCAGTGGTCAAAATAGCAATTCTGAAACGTAAGATACATCAAAGTATGATTTACTCATACTCAAGTATAACTTGAGGCGATGCATAAGGAATTATACAGGGACATAGAAGAAATATATGACATATAATCGTCAAATCTGGATTGTATGATAAATGGAATGAAAGTAACCTGCATGGCTGTGTTATTTTCTGTGTTGCTCTTCTCTTTTCTGCAGAATCAGTAGTGTGCCTCTTAAATCTGAAGTATTTTCCTTTTTTGGTTGTTGTGATAGTAAAACAAAAGTGTAGTGATATATTTGCAAATAAAGTAATTCTCTGAGCTCCATGGAGAGTTCTGGCAGAATCTGTTGGAAATCCAGGGCTGTTTTGTGCAGAGGTTTGTACAAGAAGTGCTTATCAGTTGTAACAGTGAAGTACTGTTTACAAATAGGATATAGTCTGGAAATGTATGTATTTTCTGTGTCTTTTTTTAGTAATAACTTCTGTCAGATGTAATTTTATTCTAGACTTTGCATATGTGATCTTGATCTCCTTTTAAAAATATGGGATCAGTGAAAATAAAGGCTCTGATTACCAGAGTTACTGCTGAGTCCCTAAAAAATAGTGATTAAGGTTGCTAGCAGAGTGTGACAAGGTTACAATATAATTTTAAGAGACAGTTTTTGGTAGTAGTAATGTCTAAGGATAGCTAAGGTGCTGTGAAAAAAGGGTGTTGATTATACACGAAGGTCACTTAGGGATTGAGACTTCTTAGAACTGTTTTTGCTTTATTTCCTTCACATGAATAGGCACAGCATGGAATCTCTCAAGGACTGAAAGTAAATTTTATGTTGTTTGGAGCTGAAAATAGAGATGGTAGGAAGAACAAATGAAAGAAATTAGAGATGGGTTCTGGTTTCTTTTTTTTCCCCACAGGATTTCAGGGTATTTTTTATTTTCATTTCCAATATCTAAAATGAGATATGTAACTTAAAGAAAAAAAATATTTTTTTCTTGTTTTTTGTCTTGGTAATGATAATTCCTTTGGTGTAGAGCACTGAAGCTGCTAAGATGGTTCTCCCACATTTATTGCAAGGTTGTCTGTGTTAAATTGGCCTGTGCATTTGTTGCAATTTAGTGTTAATTTTTGGGCATAATAGCTTTTATTCTTTTGGGAAATAAGACTAGTAGTTGAAGCTGTTAGAAACTGGTGAGCCTTTACTGACATCAGTGTGTGCCCCCAGTAATTTCAGTGAATGAGTCCTTCAGGACACACAGAATGCAATGCTTTAGCCTAGCAAAACAGGTTAGAGAGAATGAATGCATAGTACTCATGTGCTGCACTTCTACTGTCACTAAAAGCGCAGTCTGTCAGTTACAATCTAGCAAGACTTTCTGTGTTTCAACACAGACAGAAGTAAGTCTGAGCATGGTGGCAGAGCACTTTGCGGAATCCTAAAATGAATTTGTCTTGCATGTTTCAGAACTGTTTACGTAGGATTTCTTTGGCAGACTATTAAGGAAAAATTAATGTGACCTTAGAGAGCTGGTAATTAGTTGTAAACAACATGATCTGAAGGGAGAGTGTTTTGCTTCCTGAATTGTTAATGTATGTAGTGCCATCTGTCTATCCATATGTGTTTTCTTTCCTTTCTTTTCCTTCCTTGTACCCAGCAAATGCTACAAACTAAGGGAACTAAAAAGGATCACACTTGTTAAGTAAATTTTGAATTGATTCAAACACCCTCTTTCATCTGGTATTTTTAATCCTATTGAACATAATACTTTATTGAATTTTTCAAATGTTATACACTATTACTAAGGCTTATCAAACATTAGAGATGATAAAATTACTAGTAAACATGGTTTCTTGAATTTACGGCGAAACGATTATTCTGAAGAGTTCTGTAAGAGTCATGGTGTGGTTTTGCAGGTTTTTTTATTTTGCTAGTGCTACTGGAGGTCTGCCAGTGCTCTGTAACAGGGGAAGCTGTTAAGATAATGTGATGGTTTCTGTCTCACTGTAGTTTTTGCTATTGCAAGTAAGAAATCTTTAATTAATGTCTGTTTAAGTAGAGAAATATATTTAATTAATGACTGTTTAATCCTTGATTAATGAAGTTTATACCTGTTTGTTGGATGTTTCAGTTTCTTCTTACTTCTTCTTTGTCTGTCTTTTGAGGGAAAGATACAGATGTCACGGATACATCTTCTTTAGTAGACAGTATTTTAAATCATGCCTGAAGGTTATGTACATTTTGAGGTATAGAACATGAGAAACAACATCCTGAGTCTGAATACATACTCCCTACTGAAAATCTAATTTTCGTTTTCATGGTATTTTCAAAATGTTTGACATATCTCACTTTTACTGTTAGATCACAATGAATACTATGTGGATGATGTGTGCATGTTGCAGCTACTGAAAGGCCTCTGCCTGAAACACTTGGGAAGACTCATGCAAGCTGAATTATGTTTCAGTAAAGTAATTCAAAGGTAAAAAAATAAAAGAAATAGATTTTCTAGCTTTTGGTGACATTCCTGATACCTCTGTTGCAGCTGTTATGTTAGAATTTTGAATAATTAAACATTGCATTTAGTTAAAATACCTTTGATAGTAGTTAGAGAATCAGAAAACTTTGCTTGTATTTTTCTGTAGCAATTTTATACTTACTGTTGCTTTATATATGTGGTGTTTGAGGCTAAATAAATCAAACTGCCAGGTAACATGCCCAAATACACTTGGAATTGTATTTGCAGAGCTACCTGTAAGTAAGGACAATTCATATCGGTTTCCTGTTTGTTTTTGTTTTCTTAAATTCACTATTTAGTACTTCAGTAGTTAATGCTTCCCTGTGCAGATGAGAAGTTGTTGTTACTTGTTTTAGTTGAAGTCTGATTTTTTTCCTGTGTTACAGATATTCAGGTGTCAGATCCATATTAGCTGTAATAGCTTTTCTATACAAAACATGAGTCAGGTACTAGCTGTAGTTGAAAATTTCTTATAAGTTTTTTAGTATTTGGGCTGAAGAAGCGTATTTGCATGTGTTTACTTGTTTCTAACAAGTGATTTAGAATAATGAATAATAGAATTCGTTATTGAAAATTATGTGTGTTTCTATTCTCTTGCCCTCTTGTTTTCTCTTACCATTTCTAAGATCCCATGTGAGTTTAGTCAAGTACAGTGCAAGTTACAGGGCAGAGGGGTTTGATTGGTTGCAAGTTAAAGGAACACTATTCCTGAAACATTTTTTTCAGGAGGTAGTTGGCAACGCGCAGGCTTTTATAGCTGAGATATTTTTAAAATCTAAAGACGACAGTTCTTCGTAAAGTGTATGTTTTGCATGGATTAGAGGAGAAGTTTCCTGGTGAATTGAGTACCTGTATTTAGTTCAGCTTTATTTTCTACATTTTAGGGCTGCTATAGTCCTTTAAGACTGTTTATCAGTGTGTACAGAATTATCCAGTAAAAATGGCTTTAGAATGTTTTTTTTGGTTGAGTGCTGTTACAGGCGGTTAAAAGTTAACTAGTCACTCAAGACAGGGCTGTATGTAACTATTTCTGTATTTTTCTGGTTTTCTAGTGAGAAGCAAATAAAATATGACAGTTACTTGGTGCCATTCACGCTGTATGAATTGGGTCTGCTGTACAAACAACAGGATGAGAGAGAAAAAGCAATAAGATACATAGAAACTGCAAAGTAAGTGGGGTTTTTTATCACCTTGTACATTATGAATAGATGTGTATTTGTAGCAATGAAGGCATGTGTTTTTTCTTCCTGACAGCTTCCTTGCAAAATACAAGTAATTAAAAATCTCTGTTCTTGATTTGCAGAACTTGTCCAATATAGTTGAATTTTGCAGTTTCATGAAACATCAGACACAGTAGAGTAGACAGATTCTAATAAGACACAATATGAGGGGAAAATGTTTTCTTCTTGTGTGGGCTTCAGAGGTGCTGAAGGTCCACTGCATGCATGGGATTCACAGAATTCACAGAAATCACAGAATGCCTAGGTTGGAAGAGACCTTCAAGATCATCAAGTCCAACCCATGCCCTAACACCTCAACTAGACCATGGCACTGAGTGCCACATCCAGACGTTTTTTTAAACACACACCACCTCCCTGGGCAGACCATTCCAGTACTTCATCACTCTTTCCATGAAAAACTTTTTCCTAATATCCAACCTGTATCTCCCCTGGCGCAGCTTGAGACTGTGTCCTCTTGTTCTGTCAGTTGCTGCCTGGAGAAATCTGGAGAGTCCAGAGAAGGGATATGTACCATTCTGTCCCAGAGGGCGGCTGTGGGAATTAAATCAGCTCCACTAAAGGTGTTCATAAGAGTAGGGTAAAAGCCAGTACACCAGTCTGACCATGCCCCTTTTTCCTTTCACATGTTGTCACAGATGACCAGTTGGAGGTTTAATTTACTGTAGAGCAGCATATTTGCATCATCTGTGGATTGTGGTATGAGATAGAATGCCCCTTGTGTTTACAGAGAAGTAGGCCAGTCTTGTAATAGTGAACCCTCATGGGGTTTTGTTTATTTGTTTGTGTTGGGGGCGATGAGATTTACAGAATATGATTTCCGTAACTATGTTTATTACTCTGGCTGAATTGTGTTCTGAGTTGGAACATACATTTTCTAGTAACACCCTTTTCTGTAGTATTTGGACTTGTCTTTTCACAGCAAATTTCAGTAATTGGTAGAGCTGTTAAAAGTATCAAGATAAGTGAAAGAGATGCTAAGACATGGGTTCAGATTGTCAGGACATTTAATATTAGTACCGGTCTAAATCTTGTTTGCTCAATTTGTGGATATAGCTTTAAATGTCTCATAACTCACTTGTGTGTCAACCTCTGTTTCCTGTTGTAAGAATAAGGACTGTTAACTTACAAACGTATGAAGTAGAAACAATCCAATTCAAACATTTTTCTCAAAAGAAGTTGTCTGTTTTGCAGAAACAACTACAAGGAATACTCTATGGAGTCCAGGTTGCATTTCAGAATTCATGCAGCGCTTGACAGCTTGAAGGTGACACCTGCTTCAACACCTTGAATGAGGAGGAATGCTTTTCATGCATATAATAAATAGCCTACACAATCTTTTTGCAATTTTTTTTAATCATAGAGAGGAACGTAATGATTGTTTTCTGTCACTTCTGATTTGATGTATATCATTCCTTTAGATGTTTTCTGTATAGCGCCTATACTGTATCTACATGCTGTTATAAAGAAGACCTTATATTTTGTTTGATAAAAATAATTTAATATTTGACTTGAATGGGGGATATTTTTAAAAAATAAGGTGATGGTGCAATAAAGTTTAATGAAAATACTTTATTTTTTTTATATAAGAGCAGATGCAGGTGATGCAGTGGAATTGGTGATAATTTCTGCATTTTTTTAAAGTTTGATTTTCTGCAGTACACTTGAGACTATTTTTCTCTCTGGAACAAAAATGCAATGTCTGCAGATAACCTTACCCGCATTTTTTGCCGTACCATACTCTGAAATTTGTGTTCCAGAGGAAAGAATTAGCCATCTTTGACTTAATTTCATTTTGGGAACAAAATGAATCTGTCTGAAGTGCAATATTTTTACTCTGTCAGATGAAGCTAAGCAGGGCTTCAGATGAAGCTAAGCAGGGCTACAGTTATAATGTCTTTGCAGGTCTGTTTCACTCAAAATAAGTGCTTACAGGGGATATTTTTCACTTGTAGAAAAGTAGAGCTACAAAGGACATTATGTTCTTGTTCTAAAGTAGAATCAACAGTCTTAAGTTGTTCCTGACAGATTTATTTCACCTGTCTAACAAAAATAAAAAAAGCACTGAGAACATTCATTTTGGAACTTACACAGAATGTCTTTCCCAGTGATAAAAGACTGGGAAATTTTGTCTGATGTCTACCCCAAATAATTATTGGCACAACTGAAACTGATTGTTTCCCATCTTCCCTGTCATGGATCTGGAGAAAGGATTGTTCTTTACCTTTTTGAAGGGATCATTTAATATTTGTAGACTAGCACCCTGGTTGGTATTCTCTGTTCTTGGATCCTAACCAAAGTAAATAAAAATTGGTGGATTAAAGCATTTTCCTAATGTAGAACTTGGTTGTGCATCAAAAAGTGAATCCATTTTTAAACTTGCAGTTAAGAAAATATAAGAAAATATTCTAGTCTAATTTCTACCAAAAATATGCAGTAAAATTGTGATACCTGCATTTTTATTTTCATGCTTATACGCAAACAGCAGTATCAGATTGAATTTCCCATTTATTTAGATACACAGATTCTAGCTGTCTGTTCTTAAAAATAAAAATATATTTGATTTTTATTTAAATATATACCAAATAATATTCTTTTACTAGCTGTTGCAAAACTTACCATTTCTGTATTTTATCTGGTATATTTACTTCTCCACAGTAAATTCATAGTACATATGCTCATGTGTGTGATTTGCTGCCCTTATCTACTACCCAGGCAAAATCAGGACAAAAGAAATAGGTGAAAAATGTCCTCAGTGAATGAGTAACTGAAGTTTCTAATTAAATGGTCAATATAATCTAAATGCTATAACAGTTATTCTCAGGTTACTGAGAACACAGCTTTCTTCTATGACTTATAAATAACGGGGTCATTTAATTGCTTATAATTCTGTAATACAGTGGTATATTTCCAGGAGAAGTAAGAGGTAAAAATATTAGCTAAATAAACATAACAGGTCTTTCAAAATGGAAACCTGATCCAAAGTCTTTCTTTGTTGGTTTGGATTTGTGCCTATTGTAAATGTCCAACTAAGTTATTTTGTAAAATTAATACACATGTGAGTTTGAAGCTTAGATACCTGAGACACTGAATTACTGATAAAATAAGCATGCTTATTTTCAAATATATTTAGTTGACTATAGCTAAACTTTGAAGTAGAGTTTAGCATATGCTGTCAACTGACTTTGCTAAAGATTTGCCCATTTATATATATGAGTATAAACTGTAGTGAGCATAAACTCATATATTTTCAGGAAATACTTTTAATGCATCTGTGTGCATTGTATGTTCAGTTTAGGATTATTTTGGTCAATCTGATTAGTGGATTGGAGTCTGCTTCATATTTCTGTGGAAGGTGATGGGAACAATTGCCAGTAAAACTTCTGTAATTTGTGTTCCAAATAGTATTTGGAACTATTTGTAGTTCCAAGAGTAATACACTCTAGAAGAGTTATAACTGGGACTACAGACTCTCAATGCAGAGCACAATGTAGTCTCTGATCTCTTGTTGTTGTGGGGAGCATCTTAAAGCTAATATTTTATGGGTGATTTGAGATAGAAATCAAAATTAACAAAATATGAAGAATGAAACTGATCTTTTCAAAATTTAGTGCAAAATTTCAAGAAGCAGTGTACTTTTTTCCATGAGTGATGTTACTGACTGAAGAGCGAGTAAAAAGAAATACTTTCTTCAGCTTTCCAAGGGTAATATTAGTTCTCGGTGTATGTTATACTGTGTTTCTTTTGGGGTTGGCCTTTTTGCACTCCTGCAGAGAACAGGCTCATCAACGCAAATTTGCAGTATCCTCTGTAGTGTTTTGAGGACCCAATATTAAGTGCTATTTAGAGCTTGTCTCCTTTCTGTGCTGCTGTTCCAAACTTTACTAGAAAGATTGATTAATTGATCAGGATTCTTAGCTTTAAGCTTTATTCTGGATGTTTTTTCCAGGTTGTTAACAGTGGAAATGTAAATGTGTGAGAGTGATTTGTAACCTTTCAGTTAAGGTAGGTCTCCACATGGCTTCAAGAGATGTTTAGTTTTCCAAATGCTGCAGAAAAGTGCATGTCTCCTTGACACAATGCATCAATGATGCAGTATTATTTAGGACATTATGTCTGAGTTAAGTGATTTCTGTTTAAGAGTTCGGACAAACGGTCTGTGGCTTTTTGTTTTTTTGGTGTTTTTTTTTTTTTTTTAATCTGCTGTATTCTGTACTGGGCCTTAAATACAGCTCTGATTTAGTCTTAACTGCTGTTTCTAACATTCACCGCACATGCTTATCCTCCATGGGAATTTTGAATATTGTCCTGAGACTTAACTAAGCAAAGCTGATCATTTACCTATGATGCTATAGCCTCTCTTGATAATAGTAGCAATTATAATATATACAACAGCAAATTTAATTTGTTAGTTTAAGCAAGCAAGGCTAAGCTTACAGTTATATTATGAGAAAAGGTCACTTAGTTGTTTCTGATAATAGATGTCTTTTTTTAAGGTAAGCAATAATAGATTAGCCTGGTTATAGGACAGAGCTTCTATTTGATTAAGAATTGCCTACTTAGGAACTAGTACAAAAAAACTTCTTGTCTGCACATATCAATCAAATGTTTAATCTGTTGAAAGATCATTGTACTATGGTTTGTAAGTCTCTATTCATCAGTTTTTAACAGAAATTGAAAGCAAATATACGTTAAAAGAAAGCTGATGCAAGATTACATATCTGTTCTAATACACATGGAGTAGCAGCTGTATGTAGCACTTTATGGCGAGAGAAATGTACAATAATCAGATCTTGTTATGTTTCTAAAACACCTTGCAAAATAATGTGTAAAACAAATAATTTCTTGTAACAAATTCAGCTGAGACTTTGCTGTCATTTTATTACTATTCCTAATGTTTCATGTCTTGTTTCTGTATATTCTTACACTGCCTAGTTCAACAAAGAATGTTTATATTTGCCCTGGTGCTGCAGTCTTTTTGCTTCTAATTGCTGAGGTTTGCACATGTTTTTATTTGGTACTTGATGAGTAAACAATGTGGGCTGAAAAATAGAAAATGAAGAATGAAGTATGTTCTGGTTTAAAGAGCATGTAGATTTCTACATTGTGAATCATTCTACATCATTCATTGTGATGCACTGGAGTAGATTTTCACTTCAGAGGAATAAATCACATATGCTTGTGCTACTGAGTGCTTAATTTGGCACTGTATTCTAGTTGTACATCAAGAACCTTCAGCTGAGAATTACCAAAGCATTATCATCAAAAAAGACCTGATCTCTAGTTTAAAAATGCTCCCTTAGGCATAGAGCTCTTATACAGCCTGTCCAGACTGAAAGGTTGGACAAAGCTTTCAAGGTCTATTGAGTGAATAAAAGGTCTTTTGAATGTGATAGCAAATACAAAACAAACTACAGCAGGGTTTTGTTTGGTTTGGGGGGGGTGGGGGCGGTTGTGCTGCTGGTGTTTTGGGGTTTTTTTAAATTGTGTTTTGGGTTTTGGTTTGGTTTTGTTTTCCTTAATCTGGTAATAAACGCTATAGGACGGCTTCATAAAGGAAAAGTGTGGCTCTTTGCAATTGATAGAAGAGTACCTCATGGAAAAAAAAGTCAAGAGTCCATGGTTAGCATAACAAATTTAATGCTTATTGATTAAAAGATTAAATACTTTATTTTTTGTAGTAGTGTATGTGTGTACTTGAAGTTTGTAGAGAAGCACATGTCAGTTAGTAATCCCAGGTAGGGGCACCTTCCTAGATTTAGCCACTTACCTAAACAAGATAAGCAGTAGGAAATGTTTCTGTTTCCTCTGTCAGGTCTTCTGTTCCATGAAAATTACAGTAGGCCAGATTCAATATCTGTGCCACTGAAGCATGGTGAGTGCTCAGGGTTCATGTCACATGACTGTGGCAAAAGTTAAGGTTTTACTAAAACCCCTCCTCAGAGGTTAATGCTCTCGCCTGCTTGAGCATGTAAATGTGGACCTCAAAACCCATTTTTCTTATTGTAAAGTGGATATAAGAGTACACAAGGATAATTTTATTGACATACTTAAATAACATGTTACTTCAGTATTTACAGTCAGGGTGGAGGGATATGTAAAATTAGGTTAATGCTACTTAGATAGCTTATGTTAGGCTTAATTTGTTCCAGAGCACTAGGTAATCTTCAGAATTAAATTCGGTTGTAGAAAAGAGGGTAGTATGAATTTAAGTATGATTTTATTTTCACTACAGTTTTGCTCAAGGTTATAGACAGGCAAAATACGGTGCCTAAATATACTCAAGTACAGATAGAAAACTTTCATTTCTAACACCCAGCCCACGTTGATTAGATTGTTTCTCTCTCTTTTAAGAGAGGTTTTGTACAGCATTCATTGAAGAACTTATGTAAGCAGTATTCTACAGAGGAATCTCCCTGTAGTTTAAAATTTCATGTGGTGTAGAATATGCATGCTCAGGCTTTACTTGGAAAAGATGCATGGCTTAAATCTCCAAATTCTGATCATACCAGTAAAGTTGCTTCAAATCCATCTGTATTAGTTTTTACTAATAGGAGCCTTGAAAACTTCTTGTTGGCAATGGGAGAATGCCAGATGTTCCTTCACCTGCTATTAATTGTTTGTACACTCTGAAGAAAGTTTAGACTTTTTTTTTTTAATAAAATGCACATAAAATTCAAGTACTCTTCCTATAGTTTACATTAATTTTATTAGACTAGTCATATGCTGAGGAAGCAACTTCATTTATTGCAATCAGTAATACTAATAATAGTACAATCATTGTGTCTACTTCATAATGAATCTTTGAAGTGGAAGCTGCTTTAAATCAGGCTTTTGTGAGTTGAAAGAAAAGGAAAAAAAAAGGGAAAGTGAAATGTGTTGTGGGGAGTTCAGAGTGGCTGTGGGAGATAAACAGTTACATCGATATTACTTGAAATGCAGGGTACTCTGGAGGCCTATGACAATATATCTAGTGAATATCAGCTTACAGCCTGTTTTTCTACAAGCTAAGATTCTAATAGTTTAGGCAGAAAAAAATGAATAAGCCTTGCCTGAAAAATAAAACCTGCAACCCAAAATGCTGTATGCTGTGGAGTAATAACAGTTCTTCTTACTGAACAAGTCAGTCTTTTAAGGAAATCTGTCAAAGAGCCAGAAAAGCTAAGATGTTGGATATGTGCTGCATGTGAAAATTTACTTACAGGATGTTACATTTTGGAAGAGACCTTAAGATCCCACCCCCACCTCCACCATGGGCCAGGGCACCTTACCCTAAGCTAGGTTGCTCAAGGCTAAGTCCAGCCCAGCCTTCAGCACTCCCAGGATGGGTCATCCACAGCTTCTCTGGGCAGCCTGTTCCACTGCCTCACCACCCTCACAATAACGAGTTTCTTCCTAATCTCTAACCTAAATTTCCTCTCCTATTTAAAATCAAGTTATATATTTTCATGTGTAAACAGTTCTGATTTTAAGTGCTTGGTAAATTGGTGGGCCTTACATTATGAATGTTCTTTTTTCTATCCTTTTTCCTTTCTGTTGTTAATTTTTATTAAAGTTTCTGTGTTTATTTGATACATTGCAAAAAGAGTATGTTGCAATAAAGATACCAGTTTTGGAATTCGGTTCACTGCAAAATTAAATTTAAACTTTACTGATTGACATTCGCAGGAAAAAAAATGAAATTCTGGTTTCTGAAGCAAGTTTCTTTTACTTCAGGAATCTTACTATGCACCTAAATGAGATTAGGTCTACCAATCTAAATATCCTCTAGTGTGTCGTGTTGAAATTTTGTCTTGACAGACTTTGGAAACTGCTGTATGCTCAATGTTTCTGGTGTGTGAAACCCCATTGCAATAGTGAAATTTTGTCAGCAGCTGTTTTCCTTCTGGAGAGTTTTGCAGGTGAAAAAGGAGCTTTGCTTTATTTTTTTTTTCCTTTAATTTTTTACTGCTTTCTTCAGGCAGCAAAGTTTGGCTCCTCGCTTCTTTGCTAGACTGTCTGAAATTGGTAGAAGTATTCAAAGAAGAATCTTCTGTTTTTCATGAGTGTCTAGCTCCATGCTTCCCTAGAATAATGTGCAGCTGAGATACCTGCTTGTCTTTGCTAGCTGTGGCAGTTGCCCTTACTCAGATTGGAAAGAGAATAACACTAGGAATGGGAGAAAATGCAAGAGAAATTCATGTGTGAAGGATAGGAAGTAAGAATATGTTGGATAGGAGTTTCTGTAGCACATGAGCAATTGATGTCACCTTAGACTGAGGGACCAAATTGAATATTATGAAAGGATGAAACAAAGACTTCTATCACAAGGATTGACAGAAAGATGTCTAGAAAGAGAAATTATAACTAAATTTGCTAACTAAATGGAGACAATGTAATCCAGAGGTGATGGTGTCCTAAACAAACAAAAAAAAAAAAAAAAAAAAAAAAAAAAAAAAAAAAAAAAAAAACAAAACAAAAAAAAAAAAATCTAACCCACAAACAAAAAACAAAAAGAAAACCAAAACCAAACCAAACAAACAAACAAACAAACAAACAAACAAAAAAGCCCAGACTGGTCATTTTGCAATAGGGAGAATCTTCCATCTGGAAGTTCTTAAGTTACAATGTTGTTTCTGTAGCATGGCTCTGACAGCTCTGTCAACAGGTGAAAATTTACAGCAGTGGGAGTCCATTGTATTGTTAACTTTTATCAAAAGCATTGCTTGTCAGAAAATAGGTCAGTGTAGCTGGAGGCTCTATCTCCCAGCTGTTTCTTAGGGAATATTTAAGGAACACTTATACAGTCCTAACTAGACATTGGCAGCTGCTACCCACATGGTAGTAGCCTGGGTCAGTAGCCCTGTTGGATCTCACAGAAAAGACTGCATTGTAACTCCTAGTCTGTATATGCCAAACAATCCACCATTATCTACCCATTGTGTCCTTAGAGATTCCAGCGTGCTTAGTGCAACTTGACTGGTAACTCATCTCCTGTGACCAGCAGTACTATATAATTGGAAAGCACATGTGGTTTTGGTTACTGAAGAGGCCTTGGAAGTACCTTGCAATGTCTTGTGAAGAAGCCAGGACCTTCCATTGCAGTAGTGGCATCATACGGAGTTCCAGAGTGCCCTGCTGTGTCATTTAGCAGTTTCTTGGTGTAGGATTTTTTTTCTGCTCCCCTAGTACTCTGCTGGCAGTCAGGCCCTAGGAATATGCCATCAATATGCCATCAGCAAAAGCTTGCTTGTATTGGATTAACTCTAACAGTGTTTGTGGAAACAGCTGTTTATTAACAATCATGATGCTGTGTCTGAGCCTTTTAGGTGCCAAATTAGGACTCTTTTAAGGACTAAATTCAAGTTTCAGCTATATGCATTTTGATTCCTTCAAAACCACTAGAATTGGCTCTCATGGATGCAAATAAGGCATGTATGTTCTAAACAAATAAAGATAGCAGTGGAAATAGTGTTCATTGCTTCTTTAATTACAAAGTGAGGATACCTTAGTGGTAGCTGGCCACAAACACATGCCACTTAAAATGCCTTCTTTTTGAGCCTTTGGGCAGGTGTTTGAGCACTATGCTATTCAATCCAACCAGAATGCACAGAGGATGTAAGTTTTTGGTAGGAAAATAATAGAGAACAAAATTTTGTTAAATCTTATTTTGTAGGCATCTTGTCCAACTTCTGTAGCAGACAAGAGGCTCTTCATTACTTGTAGATTTCACCTTCCTTTTGTGACGGGTGCCTTCTTTGGGTCTTCCAGAGTTCAGATCTGGAAAAGAGAAGCTGGGAGGTGTGGCGATCTTGCTGAAAGAAAATTTCCTTCTCCCCTGCTCCATGGTCTTTTCTCACCCTTATCAAGACCTAGTTTATCTTCTCTCTCTCTTCTCCCAACTCCATGGAAACTCAAGCCTACATGAGCTGCTTTGTGCCTAGCTCTCCCTCTTTGCCAGATGGATGGGGAGAGCAGACAGGATGGCAGAGTCCAGCATCTCACAGAGCAGGGAAATGGCACTCTGTATTGAAGACAGACACACCAGGGGTACTGTGTACAGCCAGGAGAGCAGCCTATCCTGGGCACACGTTCCCTCTGGCTTGGCTATGTGTGAAAGTGACCCTGGTTAATGGCAGCCATACTTGGTGAACATGGGCAGGGACAACTGAGAAGAGCCAAGCCCTGCAAGGTGCCCTTGTTAAAGACAAAAAAACCCCCAGAAAACAAAAACTCCAGTTCTCCATCACAGATCTGGTTTTGGCAGCAATACGTGTGCAGGAGACTGGAGGCTCACCAGCCTTGGGCTGATCTGTCAGGGAGGTTGCTGCACACCTCAGTGTGGAGTGAGCCTTCTAGCAGCACCTCTGCTGGCCAGGAAGTGCACACTGGGCTAAGTGGTTTCTATGGTGAAACTTTACTGTAAGCAGAGCACCCCAGGCTAGCAGTCTCTCCAGGCTTGAGCTGCCTGAGCTTTGGCACCTGCCTGGACCAAGGTGCATCGCATAAGCCATTTCTTGCACTCAGAGCATTGAAAATGAGACTGCAGTAGCAAAAAGTGACGCTGTGAACTTGCTAAACTGCAGAGCATCAGATACAGGATAGCCAGAACCATAGGTCAGCAGAGAAAACCAGCTTTTCTGCTGAATGTGAGACAAGCCACCATTGCTGAGAATAACCTAGTCACGCTCCCCCACCTCTGTGCCCAGGACAGTGAGACACAGCAGCAGAGCCTGGGATGTCCCAGTTTCAAAGAGTCCTCAGTGACAAAATGTTCCTCCCTGCTGATCCCTGCTCACAATTTGCAGGTGGAGCTGGTTGAAATCAGGATATTTACTGGTGCTCATGCAAAAGTAATAAGCACATTCATGTGTGTAAAAACAGAGGCTTGAGCTTGAGACGTTGCAGAGCTCTTAACGTGCTGCTCAATATGAATACAAAAGAAACCGCAGGCTTATTGTGCTGCCCCAGACTTGCAATGACTGGGCAGGGACTTTGGAACACCTGTCATGGGTTCTTGCAACCTCTTGATTATTTCTTCCCCTCTACTATCTTTATCTTGTTCCTAGAAAATAACTTAAACAAGCAGATTGGCACTTCTTGGAAGGGAAAAAACACTATTTCTCATGGAGGGCATTGGCTGCCAGAAGCTGAGCTCACCCTTGTAACACAAAGAGCAAAGGAGTCTGAAGTTGCAGAAAAAAGGGGGTTGGTCTTCACAGGATCTAATTGAAATTGGGAGTACAAAATTATTTGGGAGTTATTTTCCAGGCTATGAAAGAAATAGCTGTAACCGTAATAAGATTAACAGAAGCTGAGGAATGTGTGCAGTGTTACTGAGGAGTCTTCTAATTGCTGAAGAATCAGTTGGAGGACTAAATACAGACATTTGAAGTTTATAGAGAAAGGTTACTCACAGAGGAAATGAAGCCTCAAAGGCAGAATGCAAGATTTGGAGACTTAAAAAAATGCTGTTGTATCACCAAGGTAAAACTTGTTTAAAAACTGGTGTCATGGGTTTGTGATTCCAGAAACTGGTAAATTGGTCATTGCCCTTTTGGCTGCATTGCCTGCAGGTGCATGATAGGGCAGACAGCCGAAATACAGCTGAGTGGACACTTTGGTATGAGGGTCTGTAGGTACAGTACATGACAGATCAAAGCTGCTACAGGGGCCTGGGCAGTCGCCTTTGGACATTTAGGGTGGGAAGGGTAAAGAAGCATCTGGAATAACATCGGAGGGGGTGGTTGAGACAGATGGATGTTAGTCATTTTCAGATCTCTCTGCGTCTTGTACACTGCCCTTTGGATCTCATGCAATGCACTTGGGATTTGTTCCCATTGTGGAGGAGAGCAGGAGCACAACTGTGGCAGACACACAGAGACTGAGCTTGGTGCTGTTACTGGACTTAAGGCTCCTGATGCACTGATGTCTTGCTCCACCCACAGAAGAGAAAGAAAGCATTGTCAAACTCCAAATTTGCAATTTTCCTTCTAGGGCATTTCAGATAGATGTTGAGAATGAGAAAGGAATGTAAAATGGGCTGCTGAGAGGAGAGCTGTGCATGCTGTGAGCATGGAGGGCAGCACAGCAGTAACCAGAGAGATGGTATCTCCTGGCAGCTCCTTGCTGCTCTTGCTATGAGAACCAAAAGAGTTGGCCAAAGTGTATGGCTTGGAAGAAATAAAGAAGACCTGCAAGAAGCATTAGCTAACAAAGCACCAGAGCCAGATGGACATGCAGCTGATTTTATGGGACATTCTCTGGCAAATTACTTTGAATTGCAAAAAAATATTTTAATGCACTTAAAAACCAAAACATTCTCCCCTAGCTTAATTAGTCCATCAGAAAGAAACTCAAAGAAGTGTAGCGTGTAAAAATCTATATCATAATCTTGCATTGACTACAATAATTTAAAAATTAATTACTTTTATATTAGGGACCAATGATACAAGATTTTCTTAGAGCAAATTTTCCAGAAGCCACTGCTCTCTTCATCACTGCATGAGCTGAGTATGCCAGATTTGCTCTGGCATTACAGTTTGATTGGCTGGGAACATCTCAGCAGGGGATTCAGTTTGCCTGCTGAAGAAGTAAGCCATTCACTCAACCAGTCACTTTCTCAACCTGTATGCTGGGAGACCAGCAATTACCCTTTTCCACTGGTGCTCTGGGAAGCAGAGCACTCTTGCCTTGCGTGTTTCAGAGCCCTGTGCAGCCCAGATGAATGCCCTGATGAGTGTGGGGCTCTGGAAGCACTGACACAGGAGTTCACAGCACTGGACACCAGCTCAGTGCATAGTGAATTAAGCCTTTGTATGGGGCTAGAAGCACACTGAGTGTGTAGTAACTGATAGAGTTGCATATGCCACTCCCAGAACCTTGCACTAGTAACATTTTTTTTTTTTTTTTTTTGTTGAGAAGTATTTCTGAGTTTTAGGTTGCACCAGCCAGACACAGATTTTGTATCTGTGCAGGATGAAGTATCTCCATGTTTATCTGTGTGGATAATATCCTGCTGAGCCATATCTGTCAGAGGTGAAAAGACTCTGAATTATCCCATTAACCAGAACCTGGGACTTGTTCAGCATCTTTGTTGTATTGTACACGCATTTCATGTACATCTAATTAAAATATATTTGTTTGACCTTGGTTGCTGTGTTGTGTACATGCACATTATTGAAGATACAGACATACATATGAAAATGTGCTATTTAAACATGTATTTAAAATAAATTAATATTTTAAATTAGGCGTAATTTCACATAGCACTGTCAGCCTTATGATTACAAATTTCTGTATGGTTGGAGAACATTTCTCCTGTGCTAATGCTTGCTCTGCAGCTGCAGCACAGGCACAAGCATAAAGAGGTTTATTGCAGGAGGTGGGCCCAGCTGACTCCATTCAGAGGGCAGTGGGGTCACTGTCACATACTCAGGCAGGTACTCATAAATGAGGTGTGTTTGCTTCTAGGATGACCCTGGTAGCTCTGATTCCCAGATTCAAACAGGTGGCCACTTGGGGCAGAATACTTCACCCTGACAAAGCTTATCTGCTTGTCCTGGAATCCAGCTAGAAGATGCAAACAATGCAAACTATTTGTGGTGGGCTGCTGGAGGTGCCAGTAATTTTTGGTGTTGGATATCCTAAAAGATGTACTAGGCTTGCCATCTTCAAACACGTCTGTCTGTCCCTTTGAAGTGAGGTTTGACAGATAAGATGCTAAACTGGCCTGAAGGCACATGGCTGGTAATATGATTCTTTATGCTATAAAAGTCCAGTATGCTTTCATTCACTTAGAATCTTCCATGTGAAGCATATGGAGGTTCTCCCATGGATTGGGATGGCTCTTCATGGTTGCTTCCCATTGTCATAAAGAGGAAGAAGTATTCCATGAAAAGATCTGTGGTGAGATACATCAAAGCTTCTACTTAAAGTTTCTTTTGCTAGCTTTAATACATAATTGCTTTAATATAATGCATTTTGCCATTTTATGTAATAGATGACTAGTTTTTTGCTTTTGTACTGTAGGTAATTCTGATACAGATCTTCTGTCTATTAATTTATCTTAATAAATAACTCATATTTTATAAATATATCTGATTTGCCATCTGTAAAACTTGTGGGACATAGTTGTGAAAACTTAAACTGTTGACTGTCTGAGGCTGAAATGAAATCTAGCTGCCCCAAGACTCCTCTCAATGAGGATGAGTTTAGAAAGCAAGGGGGTTTTCTCGGGATCTTGTGACTCAGTGGCAGGGCTTCTTTAATAGACACTGTCTGAAGCTCCCACTTCACCCACAACACCCACCTGTGAGCAGCCAAGGCCAATGATTTTTGCTCCAACAGGAGGCAGATGAAATCTGCTGTGGAGCTGTTGCTCTCTGCTGTGCCAGGCAGCAAACTCACCTGTTAGTGGGGAGATAGTATTTTGATGAGGGTTTATTTGTACCCTCATGACCACATGCTAAGGAGAACCAGGATGGGCTCTGAGTTTTCTGCACCTTTTGATTTTTTCTGCACATTCTGATTTTTTCCCATGGCTCCATTGAGGTTATTAACAGCACTTTTGTGTTTATACGTATTTTACCTAAGAGAATGTGAAGTGAAAGCAACCCTGTTATGCTCAGTGATGTCTCCATATCCTGTATGAGCACCCTCTACCTTGCTGCACTGTGTTCTATGCATTTCACACTAAAGCATGCTGAGAGACCTTTCTAAACCACAACAGATCTTTCTGAGCTTTAACAGGTTGTATTTCTCAATGTTCCTGCTGTAAAGGCAGACTCTTAGTTAACAGTACTTCCAGTGGGCCTGTGAGGTAAATAGAAATTACCAATATCATTCTAGAAATGGCTACAGCATGGTTTTTATTACCTAGCAGTTTATGGCTTAGGACATCTCAACACCCCAGATCGCTGAGAAATTATGTTCCTTGCTGAACTTGGGAGTAATTTTTTTCAGTCATTTCTAGGTTTGTAAGGCAAAATCAAGCACTGATTCAGGGTAAAACAGTGTCTTAAGGCAGCATTGCTTTAAGGCTTTTTGTTTCGAAGAGGAGAAGTATTTCTTTTGGTCCTTTGGAAGCTGCATAGAGTTATCCAGAAGACATTATGAAGAGTCTCTGAGAGAAAATGTATCTATAACACCTAATAATTGTGCTAACATCTAATTGTGCTTCAGCACAATTTAATTTTTTTTTTCACCTTGTGTTTTTTCTGGTATTGCTGTGCTGTGCTTTCCTCAGTAGGTGGCAAACTTCACAAGCTGTAGCTGGGTGGATTTTTTTTTTTTTTTTTTTGCAGAGCTTTAACCTCAAATAAAATAACATGTGCTGGGAAAGCTTTGCTTGGCCCTCATCCAAATAATACTTGTCTTCTTTCATGTGCCAAAAAGGAGCCATTATTGCTTCTAATTCAAGCATTGTCTTTTCTGAACTGGTCTGTGAAAAAGCATACAGTTGATGCAATGGAGTATTTACTTTCTGTGTGTACTGCTCTTTGAGATAAATGAATAAGCAACTGGAGAAATGTCCCCTTTTTGCTATTTAAAAAGAAAAACAATGTATCCATGAAACACAGGCCTGGTTTCTTTATATAATAGATAAAGATTAAAATAAGAAAAAAGCACTGCCATTTTTTTTATTAATTATAGGTGTCCTCTGCCATTTCTTTAGCATCACTAAGTGTGAGGGAGCAAGTGGTATTCTTCTTATTACAGAAACAAGGACCATCTTCGAGAAAGTTGAGAGCATATAAACTCTAGCATATAAAGAAAATGACTCCTGTGTTTCAGGAACTGTGGAATCCAATTCAAGCAGTGGCAGAGAATAAATAGGCAGGTGAAATAGAGAGCAGGACATGCCTTGGGATGGACCAGTGACTGACATTTCTGCCAGCCATCCATGGGATGAATTTATGTCTCAGGAACATCTAGAAGGAAAAAAGTGGACATCTGATGCCAAGGGCACTAAGAAAAGAGCTGGAAGCATAAGGGGCTGTGTTTCAAAAACCCTGGAAATATTTGTGATCACATTCACAGCATAAGATATTGTGCAAGTAATGTGCATATTTTTTTCTGCGGATATTTTTCTGTGGTGTTTCTTCACTAGGAAGAGGCAGTGAAGAAAGCTATGGAAAGAAACAAGAAGCAACAGAGATATTTTAATGAAAATTTGAAAAGAAGCAGGGAGGTTCAGTCCCTGGGATGACTGTTTGGTTGAAAATGTTGTTGCAGCTGTTGGGCTTGTTTTTAACAGCAATGAATCTAGACAAAGAACAAAGGCCCTCTATTCCACTGCAAGCAAGTCCTCTGTGGGAATGTTTCTGGGTCTGTGAAATGAGATTGCTTCTTCATTAGCAAGAATGAAGTGTGTTGTGGGGGGAAAACCGAAACCAGTCAGATTGGAAAAGAGCTGTGGCCTGAACTGGAATTTGCTCTTCTGAGTGGTGATGATGACAAGCCATGCATCCAGTGGCAGATCATTTCCTTATTCTGTGCCTCTTTATTTGCATTTCCAACCATGAGTTCCTGAAACAATGATGGGAGCTGTTTTAAAACCTAACATCTGCTTTTTGAACTGGAGGACCAAACCCTACAGCATCCATTTAAACTGAGGAAACACATTGGTTTTCTGTGGGAGAGTTCTGTTAATACTTTTCTCATCCTTGGATTGAGTCTTTACTCTCCTTTGCAGGCCTTGCCTGCCCCATTCTTCTCCCCCACCATGTATTTCTTCATCCTTTAACCAGCAGGCTCAGTAGATCCATTAACATAATCACGTGGTGTGATTATATTCACAATACAATACTCTGTTTTCTATCTCCTCATTTGGGGTGTCTCTATGTGCTGCATATTCCCATATAACCTGTTGATCCTGTCTGAATTTTATGTTCATCTTGATCATGTTATCTCTCCAAGGTGAGATTTTCTTGCCACATTCTGGCCCTCTGTTTCCTCCTCTTTTCCCCCCATGTACTTTCTGCATGGAACCAGCTCCTCATTTTTTCATCTATGCCCTCACCTTAGCATGTGGCACTTACTTACATATCCTGGGGGAAAACTGGTCCCTAACACAGCAAAGCTAAACAATAGGAGCTCATAGCCTTCCTGAGGAGGCACAAGGATCTTTACATTAGCTCTGCTGAAGCTAAAATGGAAGACTAAGATGCATTCCAGTAAGGAAAAAACAGTAGAGTATGTGAAATACAAGTGCAGCATACTACTGCAAGGAAAATGTTCCTCTCCTAATCAATAAGAGAGGCTCAGAGCACAGACTGGGGAAAGTTTTTGCAATCATGGTCCTTAAGGTCTGCCTTTGACTGTTGTTATAAGAAGAATGGGAAAGCTTGAGCTTTATAATTCACTGCCTGGGGAAAAAGGGGAAAGCAGAGATGATGCCTGGATATCAAGTTCTGATATGTCTACAAGCTTCTGGGACACCAAGCCAGATGGGAGAACGTGTCTTTTCAGGGCAATCCCTTGCAGCCAGCTCTAGAAGAATGAAGGAGATCCATCTGGCTCCAACTGAGCTCATGCAGTCAGTTTGTCAGGCAAGACAAAGTGGATGCTTAGAGGCATGAGAAAAATGGAGATCAAAGCCAAAGAGTTGCAAAAATGTTTGGGGTAAATTTCAGGGAAAGGTGGAAGAAGATTGAGGTACAGGTATCAAACTGAACACTGAGATAGATGATGGCACATCCATTGTGGAGCTCATGCTGAAGAGAGCCATGTCCCTGGGAAGCCCAGCTGTGAGTCTCTTGGGAAATACAGGATGATTTACAGGGTGGGAGGAGATGGTGGGGACCATGGGTGATAGAGAGACCGAACATAAAACATTTAGCTGAGGATTTAGCTGAAGTATACTCACCTGCCCATTGATATCCAACCAAAATTTGTTTCTTTCCCTCTCTGGTCCCTTCAGGCACAACCCAAGTGCCTCAGAGGGCTGGACTGAGGAGGGACTCAGAGGACTGTGCTGACCAGAGGTTTACCAAGCTCAGCCTCTGTCACCACATGTGCCTACACTGAGCTGCCCCAGGGCAGCAGTGGGGCAGTGCTGGCAGCCAGGGAGGCACACAGTGCTGAGGCTGCAGCCCCAGCTCCTCATGGCACAGCCCTGTGGCTGCAGGAGCCGTCAGCCCCCAGACTGCACCAGGGGGTGAAGTCCCATGCTCCCTGCCATGAGAGGCTCTATCAGGCTTCAAGGGTTGAGCTATGTGTCCTGTCGTGCTGACTGTGATCTGCTCTGGCCAAGGCAACCAGAGCTCCACTGGGGGCTGGCTGGACTGGCACAGGCTTTGGGTTGATTTTTACAGCTGATACCAACAGCGTGGCTCCTGCCCATGCAACCTTTTGAGGGAAGAAATTGGAGCAATATACACTGCTCTCACAGGCCAGGATCTCCTTCCTCTGCACACTGTCCTGGTGGAGGCAATGTGTTCAGTGAAGGAAGGAATGTTTGAGAAATGCTGATGGGTGCTTACTGACATCCTGTGCAATCTGATGGGCTCCATGCTGCAGAAAGGGAATGCTTAGCCCTGGCTCCATGGGGGTTGAACACAGAAAATGCAACTAGCAGCATGGTGAGGACTTATTCTTTCCTATTGTGGCCATGTAATTTGCACTTTATAATGTCACACACAGTTGAATTGATGTTGACTCTGATGCAGTCTTTTCATGTATGTCTCAGTGGTATTCCAGACATATACTTAAATATATACTGTGTGTTACTGTCTGAGAGAAACACTGGAAATTATTATGCTCCTGTGACTGCCTTTTACCATCTGTGGTATTTGTTTAAATATATTTCAAAGTAATATTCCTAATTTAGATGACTTT
This sequence comes from Oenanthe melanoleuca, assembly GCF_029582105.1. Taxonomy (NCBI): domain Eukaryota; kingdom Metazoa; phylum Chordata; class Aves; order Passeriformes; family Muscicapidae; genus Oenanthe; species Oenanthe melanoleuca. The sequence goes on from NC_079362.1 coordinate 45,549,004, forward strand.
CAGAAGCTCTGATATATTTTATTTAGGTTATTGTGTTTGGTGTTATTGGTTTGTTTTTAGTAGATAATCCTCATCCTTCAGTTTATCTGTTAGCTGTGCAGACTTTGCAAATTCAGAGCAGCAAGAATGTGATTGCCAATTTTCCTTGTGAATAACAGGCATTCCTCCTGTCCTTTGCTGTGGTATTCTTGGGATTTCATGATCCTGTTTCCTCTCCCATTTGGATGTCTGATCTGGCTATATCGTAGAAATTTAAGGCATGAAAGTACAATTGCAAGTAACTTATTACAAGCCTGGTTGTAATTTCTCTTGTGATTTGTAATTATTATCCATGGCTCAATTGACTGCTCTTCATCCATTAGTATTAGAGATCCATCATTCAAGTAATGAAACTCTTCACAAGGCACCTGACTGGTCATTTATAAGACAGAAGGCTCATAAGAAACATTTTTAGCTCTCTGTGGAATTTCATTCTCTCATACAAAGACAAGGAAAAGTCAATTTGCAGAAAATCTGTAGAGGAATTAGGAATTACATATAGTTTCAGAAAGAATGAAATGTCTTTCCATGGATACCAGTAACTTCTCCACTGGGAAGAGGTGTTCTAGCAATTGTTTGTAATTTCTCTGGAATGGCTTTGTTCAGTGAACATTCTGTAAAAAGCTACAGTTTTCCACTGTGTTGCACTCTTTGCTGTTAACCTTTGTGTGATTTCTCTGCATCAGTTCTTGTGACCCTTCCTAGGCTTATTTACATAATTTGAAAAAAATATTTTTAGTAGTTAGTAATTAGTAATTATTCAATTATAGTATTTTTAGTAATTAGTAATTATTTAAAATACATGTGGGTTTGAATGGAAAGACCTTAGGATCAAGTCAATGTTACGTTTATAACTAGAGGTATACTTGGGGTGAGTATATTTGGGATCACTACTCAAAAGGCAGATTTGTGCAGGTGCTTTTTAGGGATAAAATGCTAAACTAGTGTTGGTGCATTATGGTATTCATTTGATTGACCTAGCTGCACTTTTTGTTTGGGAAGCTATTGCAAGAAATAACTTCACAATCATACACTTTACAAATTAACCCTCAAAACATGAACGCTTTTTAAGAGCTTCCAACCTGTGCTCCTTGGTGAGATAAAATGTTTCAGTGTTATTCATCCTTCTAATTTTGACCAGTATATTTTACTTGAAATTTTTTATTAAGAAAAAACACAGACTCGGTTTGTCATAGTAAAATGCAACATGACGACTTTGTAAGGTTTGATTGCTTATGGTTTTCTGACCTCCTGCCATTGCACATCCCACCTCCTGCGAGCTGATATGAAGACAAAATTTATAGCCAACAAGCCTTGTGTTTAGCCAGAGTTCAACTTGTTTACCCATAAGTCTTTCATTCCTTTTAATCAGAATTCCATTTTCTGTTAAGCAGTCAAGCTCAGTCATCCAGGAAGACTGGCATTGTAATTTTGCAGCTTTTACTCCCTCAGCTCCCACTGGCTGGAAATCTTGCTGATTAGCTAATAATGTGCTTTCTGTGCAGAGTGGAGGAGGAGGAAGTCTTGTTGGCACTGTTCTTTCACTACAACCAAGAGATGTTATTGTCTCACACATTTTCCCAATTCCAGTGTAAGGTGGGAATTACTGCCCTTTTTGTGCCCTCACTTTGTTCCCTGTATGCCTCCAGGAAGTGCTGCAACTGCACTGTAATTTTGTTTGGATTTATTCTTCAGTTGATGAAATCTATATAGTGAGCTTAGCTTTCCAATGAGGTGCTTTTACAGAAGTTGCTATTGGGCCTGCCAAAATTTATGGTATCAAGTAAAAATCATTCATTCCCAGATCTGTCACAGATGGTTATTTTGTGTTATGGCAGATATTTCACTGTTCACTTATGACTTCAGAAGATAAAGTGGCAACTGGAGTTTTCATGCAGAAATTTTCAGGACAGCAAGATTTTTAGTGGCAATTTCTTAGTTGTCTCTGATCAAGCTTAAGGTCTGAGTTTTCAAGGTGTTTGCTCTGTTATTCAGAGCCTGGCCTATGATACCCATCTGGAAAAGCTCAGAAATACTTCAGGCAATAACATTGAATCTTATTACACACATCTAGGTTGTTTGAATGTATTACAGTAAAAACATTAGCCTTAACTAGTACTGGAATCCATTTACCACTGAGTCTGGCCATGCCCACGAAACAGAGAACACGAGTGGTGGGGTGGGCTTGAGATTCCAAGACTCTTCTCTTGCATTTGCTTCCTGCCTCCTTCGTATTTAGGAGCAGTTTTAGTCAAATGTCACCAGCTCTGGCATATGTACATGTCCTCAAAGTGGTCAAACAATGGTGAGAGACAAGAAAGAGTACTCAGGTTGGCATGCAAAAGTGTCTCTTTCTGTAGTTCAAGTTTAGCTATTTTCTGTCAGTTTGTTTTTGGTTGGGATTACCCTCAAACAGATATTTTTTGAAACTAGATAGGACTTGGAGAATGAAGGCAAGTAGATTAGCAAGAAATTGAGAATTTTTTTTTTTTTTCCTAAAAGCATCTTAAAAATAGGCATAATCAGTTAAACATGCAAAGACCAGTGTTTTAAATAACACAGTTGCAATTTACTTGAGTTTTGGGGATTCTTTCAGAGTTTTTTTGGTTTGTTTTTTTGCTTTTGTTTTTGTTTTTTGTTGTTGTTGTTTTGTTTTTGTTTTGTTTTTTGTTTTATTTTTGTTGGTCGGCTGCTTTTTTATTTCATTTGTTTTTGTTTGTTTTAAGTACTTTTGTTTCAGAGAGTAAAAATGTTCCTAAGTTCTATATTGGATAACTACTGCAAATGGACAATGTTTACATGACTTTGAAGCTACATCTCCAGGTGTAAAATATCTCCATAAAAATTAGAAGACTTATTCAGAATGGACACAGGCTGAAGTTCCTCTTTCTACCACAGAACATTGGCCCAAATAAAAAAGGAACTGAATTGCTGTTATACAATGTTATTATTAGGAGCTATTTATATTCTCATTCTCATCTTGAAAATATATTTTCCAAAAGATTGTGAAAATATGATGAATCTGCATTGTCTCTGTGAAGGGTTTCCATCCTCAGCTGCACTTCTCACAGTGCCAAAAGAAGATGCTGAGGAAAAAGGGTAGAAAGGAGAGGCAGTTTTATATTTCAGCCTTTTTTGTCCCTCTTCCTGCCCTCTCTTCTGTCCAAGATATCCATGGGCAATTGACAACTACAAATTCTGTATTATATTTAGCAGTCTGGCCATATACTTTTTCTAAACAGACAATCATTTTATACCTGGGTTCACCAGATTGGGAAGGTGTAGAAACCCACCACAGGGTTAGGGAGTTTTTTTCTGCCAACTCCATGGCTCTTTGGAGGAATTTCTCCCTGGGTGGGAATGCATGGCCCCCTGCAATAGTGTTTCATTTCCATTATCGGTAATTTTCAGTTTCCAGATCCGATAAATTTTTTTTGTGTTGTTTTAGTTCTTGCCCGGTAAGATACTGTTCTTGCCCCCCTTTGCCCTTCACCAAATGTAGCTGCTTGATGTTTGATATTCCATTCTCTGAGATGCTTTTTTCAAAACCTTTTTTTAAGCCATATGTTCCTTGTCACACAGAAGACCATTAACCACGCCAAACCTTTTGCCAAGTGCCCTGGAGCCTGTGAGATACTGTGTCTCTGGAGATGCTTTCCCTTTTCATCTTTTTGGTATCTCTCTGCCTTTTGCAGGGATCTGGTTGTAATTTACAGCTGGTTTAACTAAGAGAATGTAACACAGCTGGAATTTCATCTTCAGCTGCTCTAGGAATAAATCACTCCTAGGCTCCCTTATGAGCCATGAATGCTGTTACTGACACAGAACAAATTGCTTTACCACTGCACCAGGCAAGTCATGGGCAGAGATCTGAACCTGAATGCTCTTGTACAGTCCATGCTTGATATCTCATGAATGTATGTAGATTGATGTGAAAGAGGTTGAAAAGACAACTCCCTAAGAAAATTTACTACTATTAGATTTGGTTCACTCTGGTATTCCTAAAGTTGTTTTTTAATGATGAATTTGGGCAAAAGATAATCAAATGAATCAGTTCACAGGATTTATTCAGTGGCCTTCAGAATCATTAAACATAGAATATGTCAGGGTGCTAACTCAAGATTTTTTGTTATTAATGAGAAGCCTATGTCAACTTTCATTCATTTTTTTAAGCAGTGATGCATTTTAGTATTAGAATGGACAGTATTTCTTTTCATCCATTGTAGAAGAAAGTAATTTGGGGTCAGACTGAACTGGACTACTAAAACTGGCAACATTCCATCTAATTTCTTTAAAGAAAAATTGAATTTCTGTATACAAGCATAAACTCTGTAAGAAATCTATGTAGTACTTCATAAAACTTGAACAGGAGATTCGATGAAGACACTAAGATTCCAGATGAGCTAAGTAGTTTAGTAGCTTTTGCTGGCAGAACTTACCCTTGTGCTTACCCCCATATGGTGATTTCCTCAGGGCAGGAGCATATCAGCTACTTGAGAACAGCTTAGGTACTGGTGTATCCACATTTCACAAATACATTTCCCATTGATAAGAAAGGTTCCTGTTGTATTTCTTTCCTCCCATTTTAAGCTTTAACGGACTAAAAATGGAGGTAAATAGGAAACCTTTGCATGTGAATAGATTTCTCTGTTGGGAGGGAAAGCAGCTTCTCTTCTGGAGCTGATAAGGAGCTCCCAAGGACAGAAGAGCAGACAATTACTGCCCTGTAAGTCAAAGACTGCTGGAGATCACAGGAATTTTGCGTTTCTCAGGAGCTTTGCATTTCTCCAAGACTAGACCCAGATCCAAACTCCATGACTTGGACCTGTCATTTCCAGTAGCCTCTGCCACTGCCATGGAAGCAAAGTCCTAAGATCTCAAAAATAATTTTACAAACTAAAAATTCTAATGTTTCAGAAAGAAAACAGCAATGATTTTGTAGAATGCCCTCCAACAATTGTGCCATACTTGTGTTTAACCACGAGAGGTTTGGGAAGAGACAAAATTGCTCATGTGGGTTATTGAAGTCTAAGGATCCTCTTTCTGAGCAGTTCTAAGCACTGATATGACCACCCCATGTATTGAGGAGTATATTACCTTGTATTGGCAGCTTCTGGCAACAGCAGCTTCTGGTTGCACCTTTGTCTCTGTGTTACCTGTGGATTACTTTTAATAGATAATTGCTTACACAGGTATGTGCTCTATACCAGCATACTCATGTCCCTAATTGTCTTCTGTAAGTCTGCCAAATGTAAATTTGTAATTATGTTATTCACTGTTGGCTTTTTTTTTCTTTCAGTGCTTCATTAATATAGTATTAAGGTTCAAACTAATTCTGCCTGTTTATTTTGTAGATGAGAATACAGTTTGTGGTTTATTTTAATTCCTGTTGGGCCTTATTCTAATTTTTTTTCTTCTATATGCACAAAGCTCTGAACAAATATTGTTAAGTCTAAGAGAATTTGGAATATTTTTTTCTACGTTTAAATGCTTGCCTGGGACAAAAACTTTATTAATAAAGTGCAATGCACTGAAAATGGTTAATGGAGCCTTTACTTGTCATGTTTTCTGGCCATCTTGGGACTTTTAGTATTTGTCAGAAGAAACAAAGTATTTGAAGTTTTTTACTCCCTTCATATTCAGTATGCTGAGTTACCCCAAAAATCATAACACTGTTTTTTGTCACTCCTAACACACACCTTTGATTCTACCTGTGGAGAAAATGGTGAATGAGCAGTGTGTTAGAAACAATGGAGGGAAGTCATATGTTTTCAGTCACATTGAAAGAACTGCCAGTATTCACTAAAACAACTGAAGTAGGTTAAGGTGTGGTCTGAGGGAGATGAGACTGATGTATCATGGTTATCTGTCTTTCATGAAATTGTCTGGCACACACTTAAATTGTGCTTGACTGGCTGCCTGTTGTGAGAGCAGGTCTCAGTGCAGTCTGTTCAACTCTAATGTCTCTGGCTGTGCTAATCACAAGAAGTTTTAGGAGCTCAGGGTACATAAGGTGACTCTTCACAGCTACATCTTTGGGCAAGGTGTCATGTAGTAAGTTTAGACTGCTAAAACTTGCTAAGACTTTCTAGAAGACATTTCTCTAGATGTGGATACTGCAAACAGGACAATGTCCTGGGAGACAGGCCATGGTCCTGGGGAGGACCAGCTACATCCATCACAAAAACTGGGCATGGTCTGAAGAAATGGGAGCATTGAACTGAAAGTTCCAGTCACAGGAAAGTGAATCAAGATGAAACAACTATTAGCATTGCTGGAAGTCAAATACAAGTGTTTTTTCTACCTACATTTAGGTTTGTTGTCCTGCTTATTTTGCTCAAATTTCCAGGGCTCCTATAGAAATAATGAATTGAACACGGTGACTCTTTCAACCTACTAATGATTTTGGAAAAAGAAACACATGTATCATGCAGGTACAACATCTAAACTGGATTCCTTATTAGCAACTGTTTGGGATTTTTGTGTTTGATCTTTTTTTTGTTTGGTTGGTGTTTGGTTTTGGGTGTTTTACCCAAAAAGGATAAACTATGCATTTTGTGTTGAATTAACACAACCACTCTTCCTATTCTATGAGAGAAGAGATCCATCCACTGTTCAGGAACAAAAAGGAGATATGTTTACTTTATCATGCCATGTTACCTACATGTCACTTTATCAGCCTACATTCTTCTTTCTCCAAAACAAACATCTTCCAGTCAAGTGAAGTTTTGTGTGTTTAAACACAAAATGCACAGAAATTAGTCTATACAGTGAAATCTGACTAGTAAATACTTAATTGTTTTGAACAGGAAACATAAGATTTGATACTACGGTTATTATATTACTTTGTGGTGGACCAAAATATAACCCATAAAGGAGCTTTTAAATCTACTTTTTTGACTTTCCTGGCTGTTAGAAAGAGCTGACCTTTTCCACTGAACCTTGGAACCTCTGATTTTAAGAAGAGTCTCTTTGTTTGTTTTCTTTCCTGATAAGCATCAGAGATAGCTGCTCCTGTCTGTGCTGGTTCAAGTGAAGGATCTTCTGACACAGAAGAAGGCTCACGTTTGTGTTTTCTGCATGTATTCTTTGACTGACGGGAAGATATTTCAAAGTGTTGGTCAAACCACTATTAAAATCAGGATAAAAAGCTGTGAACAAAAGCTTAAAACGTCCCCAACCTTAGACATCCCCCTGTCTCTTTTTACCATTATCTTTTGCCTGGGTTTTCCATTTCCTGACTCCAGTGAGAAAACAATTTTCCCAGTTTGCCCTATGCCCTAAATTTAAAGAGGTTAAGATTTAATGTTCTGACCTAAGTAGAATAGAACTTCTGCTCCAATAGATTTATTTCTCTCTCTCTTGTACACTTGCATCTTTGCAGTATTAGTTAAAGGATTTCCAAAAACTCCTATTTTTTTTAACTTCTTATTTTTTCTTCCCACATTCCCCTAAAGGAAATTTGAGTGAAGAGATGAGAACAAAAAGACAGGGAAAATAAGGTTGTAAGCTAGCAGGCAAAATACTACTACTTGGCTTTTCCTACAAAAATATTCTGGATGGGCCCCTGACCTCTGAGGTCCCTCTCCTCACGGTGAAAATTATGGGAAACATTTCTCATGGGGAAGGAGCAAACTTGTTCCAAAGTAAGCAAATGCTTTAGCAATGTAACCAGCAGCATTAGCAAGTGTCTGCAGTGAGTAGCATTATGTTTAATTTCCTAAATAAACAGTTCTTTCTGCTGTTAAGCTGTAAATGATATAACAGGTGTCAACTACGTTGACTCTTGACATTATTAACAGTCTGTTATTTTTGGGAACATTCCTGTCCAGCTCCTCCCACCCCCCCATCTTTCAGAAATATGCTTTTCATTATCCTAGTATCCTGTTTTAGCAAGGCTGAGAACAGCATGCTAAGTAGTCATATGGATGTAACACAGGCCTCCTGATTTTAAGAATATTTGGTATAGGTAGGGAAGAGAGATTGTTCTCATTACAGAATCAGATTATATAGTGCAAAGCCAGTGTGAATTGCAACTGTGGCATTTAATTTGCTTATGAAGAGTGATAGACTTGCTCCATATCCTGCTGTTGTCTCCAGTATTTGGCAGTGTACTTAGCAAGAACTGGTTTGTCTAATACAGCAGAACATAAACTTGGGGCCCTTTGGGCTGTGGCTATTCAAGAAGTCATGGTCTTGGTTTCAGAGAGGAATGCTGAAATAGAGGTAGTCCCTTTAAATGCATTTAAAGACATTTCTTACATGCAATTTACTTCTGTTTACACGAGATGTTATCTAGGGGATGCTAAGAATTTAAACATCATTCTTCATTTGTGCTTACTGGGAAAAGCTGATTGTAACCATCTGTTGTGAAACAGACTCAGGAAGGGATGTCCCTTCCAGTTCCAAGCTCTTGCTTGCCTGAGCTCAGCCTAGCAAAATGAGAGTGCAGTGAGGACACTGTTGCATTGCTGGGACCTGGCTGAGTGCTAGGTAGGATAGAGGGGATCCTTCAGCACCGTGAAAATGAAATTTTTTTCCTAACTGAGCAGGATTCACTATGACAGACTCCTGCAAAGAGGAAGATGTTAAAAATTGTCAGGACACAGGCTCAGGATTGAGATGAATGACACTCCAGAGAGTTTCATCTATACTTGAATGAAGATCAGGAAGGAGAAAACATAGGTTGAGCACATTAATACAGAAGAGACAGGCCATCAATTTAGATTAAGAACTTTTTTTTTTTTTTTTTTTTTTTTTAATTATAAATTCAGTAAGACCTTTCCCTTCTCTTTTTAGTTTGAAACACACTGACTTTATATTGTTGGTAAAACATGTTTGGGCTACTCAAATAAATATTTTAAAAATAGAGGTCTAAAGTGTGATTTGGCTAAGACTGGCTTACATAGAGACTTAAAAATCATTGGTTAAGGTTAAAAGGTTTTTTGTCTATTTGCACAATTGTCTTCTCTAAGCTCAATAAAAATCTGTGGATCCTAAGGAGTAAAACCTGGTCCTAAAGGTAAAAACCACACACATAATTGTCACAGATTGTACTGATTTTAGCAGACACGGTCTTCCATCTCAAAGCTGACCAGAATTCTGTGGTTTAGTAGCTTTCCTGCAGCCCTTTTTATAGCACTCCTGATAAAGTCAGCTTTGGGAATAAAGGCACAGTATTAGAGGGAAAATAATATTTTCTCTCAGACAGATGATTTATTTTGTCAATAGTTTTGTTGGTCAGTATCCTGCATAGTTCTGGAGAAAAAAAGAGAAAGGCAGGAAAAAAGGAAAAGGCATGTGGGGGAAGTGAGGGGTGTCTGCTGGCCAACACTAGCTAACTTTGAATACTGAAGTTGACATATAGTTTACATTAAACACTGAGGTCTGGTCAAGAACCTGCCCTTAAACTTCAGACATTGCTTATAAATGTAATTGGCTGTACTTCCTTGAAGGCTAAAAGAGCTTGGCTAAGCAATTCCCTACTTCTGCAAGTCCCTCTTTAGTGAAGGAAGTCAGCTATATAAGGAAGATGCAGTAGAGAGAGATCAAAGATGTAAAGAGTGAATTTTTGCTTAAAATATGAAAACCCTCCAAAATTTGCTGATGTACAGTAATTATCAGTTTATCATTGCATCCATCAGTTGTACTTATGACCCTCCTCTCCATGCAATAGTTTTGTTTTTTGGTTCTAAATACCATGCTCTTTTACATTCTTTTTTTTTCAGACCACAGCACAAGCTAGTTAACAGCATATGTAAGTCATTGCCTTTTTGGCCACAAGCAAAACATCATTTCATGGCTTGCACATCTGAGCTAAGTGTTTGTAGGATGAGGTTTTGCTGACACCTCAATTTTCTGTGAAAGTGCTAGGGCAGTGTCGTGAGTGGAGGGTACAGGCTTGGTGAAAGGAAAGAAGTGTGCACTGTTAATTGTTTCCTCATACATTTTCTCACCCCAGTCAGACCTGCCAGTTCACAAGAGAATGGTTTCCTGTCCTAGTGGGGAGACAGACCAGCCCAAGCTGTGCCATGCTGTTTGCAGTCATTCACAGGAGCTAGGTCTGCCACAGCTGGGATTCCTGCAGGCATCCTGCTCCTCCACCTTGGGCTCCCCAGGTCCTACCCAGCTGACACCGTGTCTTCATTTATCACCAGGCTCCAGCTCTCTCTGTGCCCGTGCTGGTGAGCACAACCTGAGGATGTGAGTTTCCCACTTTGGTCTGGAGCCATTGCAGCACAGGTTGAAAGAGTGGTTCTGTCTGATTTCTTTGAAGTGTTGCCCTAGCAGCCGTGTTCTGGGCTTTCCAGGATATAAGCAGTGCACAGAGAGTCTTCCAACAGTGGGACCCAACAGCACCCCTTCCTTCTGAAGTCAGTGTTGGAGGATATACACTGTGGATGCACAAACGTGGTCTAAACAGTCAGTAAGGGAAGGATCCTTGAACAGTGTTTGCATGGCTTGTCCTGTAAACTTTATGGCCATGCAAGTGGCTTCTACTGAGGAATCCCCTCACTTATGAACATCCCCCTCCTCACCATAGCAGCCAGGCTCAAATGTCTCATGTTGCCTGCATGGGAAGAGAGACATGAAGTTGTTTGTTTATTTTAAAAATAGGCCAAGCTTCTCTTGTATTTTGCTTTCAAACTTTTTTACATCGATAAGTCTTTTCAAAACTATTCTTTCTTCCTTTTCTTAAGGTGAAGGAGCAATTAGCAGAATACAATAGCCTCAACATAGTGAAATTCATTATATTATAAAGATCATGAGTCAAGATCGTATCTGTCACCACAGATCAGAGGTCTTTGATACTGCCTGTACAATTCCCTTCTGTAGGATTACAGATGTGACTAGATATGACTTCAAAGGATCAAGCTAATGTTTTTGGCTAGGCTCTTAATAGGGTTCTTGTTGATGTCTGCATTGGCTAGTTTTAATAGAGCTATTTGCTGCAAAACTGAATAGCTCAGTTAGGGCCCCTGGTGAGCCTTTCAAGAGGCTCAAAATTTGTTCTGGTTCAAACTCTGAACATTAGTGAAGAGGAGCTTGGTACACTTTATAATGGTGACCCTATGACACACACGTAAATAAGTTTGTTTACAATTTAAAATTGTCTGTTTCCAGATAATTTTAAGTGCAGTCTATAAATTTTGGACATTAGAACTTTTTTTTTATTTTTAATTTTTTTTAAAACCAAGGTGTTTTTAAAAAAATGTTTTTTCAGGCTTTGAAGGCTCCTTAAATATCCAGTTATGTTGCTGCAGGTAGTGATGGGTTAAACTACTAGAAAATACATCCTGTCAGTTCTTACATCTGCAGAGGAAAGCATTATCTCTCCTCAAAAGCAATAAAAATTCAATTGAGAAGTTCCATGTCACTGGAAAATGAACCAAGATTCACTCACTGAAAAACTCTGTATATACTCATAATACTACATTTTCTTTGAGGTCAAATCAGAGTCAGCTCAAAATCCTGTTTTTGTAGATATGAGTAGAGTTACCTGCTTTGAATAAAACTTAATTTGTGTCACTTAACAGCTCTAAACCCTCAGCTGTTTTGGCTGAAAACAGCCTGGTGCCTATCTCAGTTCTCATGCTGAAGTTGCTGATGAGCTCTGAGCCCGTCTCACCTGCTGATCCTGCTTCAGGGCCAGTGAGCTCTGGACAAAGATAATTGCAATCAGCTGGAGCTGGGGTCAAACAGATGCCCCTGAAGCTCTCCTGAATGTTGTGTGCTGCCTGAAATCAGTGCTGCTATATAGCCAGGACAAAGGTCCATGCAATTGTGAAGAGAACCCTTTCCACACCAGCCAGGCAGTATTTTCCCAGCATGGTGGTGTCCCACTGGATAAGCTTCCTTTGGGCTTGCAGTCACACATGTCTCCAAAGAACTTAGCATTCTTGGATTTAAGATAGATTTTTTTTTTTTTTTTTCTTTCAGATCATTCAATGTGACATTGAATTTAGTCTGGAAAATTCCATTTTCCAAAGCTGTGAGCTACTGAGACAGGCAATCCAAATTTGGGTGCACACATCCTTCATTTTCCTAGTTACAGCCATGTGCACTGTAATGCTGTTAAGGCTGAGAGGTCTCTAACCATTCTGCCCAGGCTCTCTTTGGCTTTCTCTTCAATCTGCACTAATAAAGTAATTGGATATTTCAGTCTAATAACACTTCAGATGTGCCCCAATCCATCCTACAGAATGAGGTTTAATGAGACTTTGATCAACCTGATCATGTAAAAGACACTTCTGTCCATGGAAGGGGGTGGGTAGGATAGACAATCTATAAGGTCCCTTCCAAACCAGAACACTCTGTCATTTTATGATTCCATGGAGTTTGTTGGTGGCCTGGAAATGCTCCAGCTGGTTCAATTTATGTGATTCAGTTTGGATCTAAGCTTGGGTACCTTTGGCTTGAGAAAGTGGAAAAATGGGACAACTTTCTTTGTCCCTCATTCATATTTCTGTTCTTCCACAATATCACAACTTTTTCTGCAAGCACCTGTTTTTCTGGCCAACACCTGACAGTCCTCAAGAGATTTTGTGATTTCTCACTCGCACCTAGGCTGGCTAATTTAAAATTCTGTTTAGACAAACTGTCAAGAGAAAAGGCACCTCACATTATCATTCACTGTTACTCTGTAAAGAACTTCAGCTGGAAAAAGGTTTTAAATAAGGTATATTTACTTCCTTTAATTTTTTTTACTTGGCTCATCCCCTGGCCAGTGCAGGGAGGATGATTCAATTATGAAACAGAATAAGAACTAGGCACTTCTAGGTTAAACTGAAATGGAGCTACATCTGGTCATTTGAAGAATTAGAAAACAAAGACTGCAAAAAATAGTGAACATAAAGAGAGAGAGAAGAAGGAATTGCCTTTTAAAAATTTTTTTAGAGAATAATATACCAACTACAGTGACAAGGTGCTGAAATTTTAGAAAGTCTATATTCTTCATAGCCTCTCTAGGTGTTTTTTAATGTGCCTCTTGCCATTTCCCTTTTCAGGTATGGAAGCTCAAAACATTTATTCAAGATTCTTTGTCAGACATTTAGATGTTCTTGCTTAAAAATTTTCTCCTTCTCTTAGTATTATCTACTGTAATCCTAAGTATGGTTCTTAAAAAGAAAAGGAAAATATGATTACTTGCTTCCAATGATCAAACTTAACTGCATTACTTCTTATAAAATTCTTGCTGAGTTGTATCTGTTTGTACTCATAAAGATACAGATCTGTGTCAGGCTGGGGAAGCATTTCTTTGGTCTAAACAGATCATGTCTTAACACCAATGTGCTGTTCAGTGGGAATGTTGAAGCAGAGGTGTGCCTTGGGCTGTGTGAGATGAAGCTGGTGGCTGTAGCTGGTGTCTGGGCTTCAGGCTCTCCTTTCCAAGCCAGTCTGTGTTCTGGCCTCATCTTCTATTCCTTTTGGCTTTACCTCTCAAACTTCTCCTATTGCCCATTCTGTTCTACCTTCCTCAGGTCTGCATCTGCCCAGATAACAGTGGGTACTGCTAGTGCCACAGCTGGGATTTGATATTAAAGTAGAAAAATTTCAGGAACACCCAAATGTTCAGTGGGGATACTCTGGAGAAGTCCTAATTTTTTCAGTTGCTACGTTTCATCATTACAAGCAAGAATCAGATCTGGTGCTGTTAGAATTAAAATAACACATCTTCCTGTAATTCCCTAAGCTGTCCTCAGCAGGTGCAAACTAGTGTGGTTTCTTTTAATCTTCTATCTCAGAAGGCTCCTTCAATTTTCTTTAATTAACCTGTCATCTTAATAATACCTTAGCTGAATGCCAGGATATGAAAATTCTTCAGAAGTAGTGTTTTTAGAGGATTATAGCAGATTAAAGCACTATTCTGTGCTTAAAGATTTCTGCATGCCTTCTGAACAGTTAGGCATTGCAACGATTTTGGGAATATGCCTTCACAACTAAAGCACTGCTGTAGGTAAAAATGTAGACTTCAGAGGCAAGGGAGGTTCCTTATGAGGATCAGCACTCCTGGTTTTCTGTCTGCATGCTCTGTATAGCTTGTGCAAGGACAAGCATAGGATGATTTCAATGTTCTAAAAAGTCTGGGTTTCCTGGAACTACTGCTTAAGGTCAGCAGCACTGTCAGCTTTGTGTTAGACCCACCATATTATGCTTCTGAGAAGTATTCTGCCTTTGCAGAACTTATACCCTTCTGTAGAATACAAAAATAAAATCTGTGATATTGTTTGGAAAAACTTTTTTTGCAGACCGTTCATAGTCAGTGGCAGAGTGAGCTAAATAAGGAAAGTCAGTGAAACTTTAGAAACATTAACTGAGACGCAAATCCATTTGTACCAGCTGTGGTATAAATCCACATGTGGTCTAAAGCCAAAATAAAGGCCCTGCTGCACCAAAGGCTCCATTTTCAAAGACTTGGGATAAAAATCTCCAGAGTCTCATTAAATTCACTTTGATTGATCTCAATTAAAACAACTAAGAAACCTTTCCTGAGCACGAATTACTTTAGTGGCAACAAGGCAATGCTCCTAAAAGTCTTTCATTTGAAGTAAATTGGATAGTAGTTCAATTATGAGAACAATTTCTCCATTGAATTAATGAGGACACATGGTCTGTGGGTTTTGGTGGAAAGATTGGACATGGAACAACAGACTTTAAAGAAAAAGAGGGAAAACATGGGCATTCTGAACATGCATTTTGAAGCTCAGTTGTGGGCACTGTTACAAGAAGTGGGAGGACTGCCAGTATGAGACAATCCTTCCTGCTTTTTGGGATAATTTTTAGCCTTTTATTTGCCTATGTTTTAAACACATATATTTTGCCTATATTTTAAACCCTTTCTCTCCTATGCTTCTTGAAAAATTGCTTTTTCTATCTCTTTTCAGCTACATTAAAACAGGCCAACTCTTTGCTAGAGGATATATAATTATTTCCTCTACCACAGGGACATTGCCATTCTTCCAAGATCTTCATTAAGTGCTGCTCTCCAGTGGTGCCAAATTGATGATTTTTGTGGTGTTCAAGGTGTCTAGGATCTCTGTGACCAGGACGAGGTAGGAAAGGGTTCATCCTGACCTCATCAGACCCTGCCCACCCTCAAATTCTAGAAATGCTGATGGTCATCTTAGCTGCTGCCACCCATCTCATACCATGTTACCTGAAGATTTGAAAAGCCTAACCTTTATCTTTTTACTGCAGATGAGAGGGTATGGCAGCAACCTTGAAGACAAAGAATCAATACCTTTACAGGCGCTGGGAGCACAAGTACAAATACTCATAATTTGTCAAATTTAAATTCTGTGATGAAGCTTACACATGCAAGCATGTCTTTTAATGCTGCAGAAAGTGTCCTGCAGAATGATGGTAGCTGAGTTTCTCTTCCTGTGAAATTGTTTTGTGTCTGCTATCCTGGTGAGGGACAAGCCTCCCTGGTCACATAGTCCCACCACCCCAGTGGCCATGGATGCTGCAGCAAGGCTGACCTGCAGGGCATGGAGGGAAGACTGCTGCTTTGTATCCAGCTATGCCTAGTCTCTCTCACTCCTATGAAAAGAGCACCATGGCCATGAAGAGGTGTTTTTGTGATTTACACAGGTATGCCAATCCCCATGGATGCATAATTTGGAGAAACCTTACTAGTGGTGACATGCATTCAGGCAGAGCACTGCAGAGGTTGCCAAGATGCCAAAATCTTTGAAGATGTCCCTTCACTGTCCTCTGCAACACCTGAGAGTCTAGCTCGAGATACAAAGTCTTCTGGGAAAATATCAAAGTCTTTAAATTTAGAGATAATAGAGCTAAATATGGATTTCTCAAAGAAACAACCCATTTGTCTCAAACATCTAGGCAACATCCTGATTTTTTGATCTGCTTGACACAAACCAAATATTTGTGTGCTGCCTTGTTGTATTTTCCATAATGCCATTCTCTATGTCTAATGCCCCTTCTGTAGTAAAAAATCAGAATAATTTGGCCTTGTTCAAGAACTTTGCATTCTCTGCATGTATTTGCCCATGAAGTAGCTGGCAATGACCTAGTGCATTTGATCTTCTGACAGCTGTGCTCCATGTAAGACACTGATAGATTAAAAGTTGTATGAAGAGTGGACTGATGCTACCAGTTATTGTTTCTCACACAACAAAATTTATGACATGTAGTAAATACCTGGAAAATGATTGTATCTTTTTTCCCCTCACAATGCAGCAAATCTTCCTCCTGTACAGCCTCCAGATTAGGACAGGGACAAGTCTTTTGCTCCTTAGAGAACCTCATCCTTCTTACAGGAGTGTTGACTGAATGTTCAGATGTCAGACAATGTGGGTTTAGGCCATTGCTTATCAATATAAGTCAGAATGAAGGAGGAGAGATGGGGCTGTGTGTGAGCTGTCTGCATGTGTGTGTATGTGTGTATTCATGCCTGCTTTGTGCCTCAAGCATGGTCTTTTTGTTTAATTTTTCAAATAAAAAACCTGTAAAGAAAGGGGATGATTTTGACTGTATCTTGTCAACAAAAGTTTACAGAAACCTTTCAACTAATTGGCTTCATATCAAAAGTCTTGACCGCATGATTTTACTAATAATTGATAAAAAATATGTACTGTGCTTATGCTTCCACTATGGGAAACAGAACTACTCTCTTTCCTGTGTGAGCAAACATTGAAATGGAAAAGACTTAGTGTTGTACAAAAAGCTTGTCTTCTCTTCAGTGCTCTGGTATTTATCAAGAAAAGCTTGGGTAATTTTGCTCTATCCTTTAGATAATGCAAACCTTGATAGATTGCAAAAATTAATTGTAGTTAAGGAGTACAATAAGAAATGAGATTCTAAGTTCATTGCTGCAGTAATAAAACTGGTTTGAAGACAGCTTCTGCAATGATATTTTTGATGGCTGTGTCACAAACTTTAAAATCAGCTGCCACTATTTTAATCAGCCTGTAAAGGCAGTTATGTTGATGCTCCTAATCAGACCACTGTACAATACAGACAGGCCACCCATCACAGTGAATTAGAAGCTACATTTAAGCAAGCAAAACCAGAGACACACAGGCTAATCCACAGCCATCTCAAAGGAGACAAATATTTATTGCAAGTTTTTCTGAAACCTGATAAATTGTGGTCTGAAAACCAGGACAGTATATCACACTATAAGTCATGTACCTCAAGGAAATGTTTATGTGCCTTTTTTTTTTTTTTTTTTTCCTTAGGGAAGTATAGCCCAGATTGCATCATATTACACATTGTGCAGCTCTGAGTCAATTTTAATTCTTAACAGTCATCTGTTTTCTTCATCTGTACATCAGTCATGCCACAGAACATCTGTTGGTTCTTTTCTTTCTTCCTATTGACTTCAGTTTTTCATTTTATATATTGGTTGTTTCCAGATGAGGGTCATAGTCAGCTTGCTTATTCAAGGAAGGACAAGGGGAGACAATACTACAGTGCTGCAGCTATGCTGGATTTGACTCCTGTTTGCACAAGCAACCTGGGAGTCAGTAGCTCTTCCCTCTTGCCCTTTCACAATGCCCCGTGGCTGGGCTGAAAATGTTTTTTGCTCCATAGATTTAAAAAACTCTTTAGGTCCCTCTATGGTGGCAAATTTTACTTAGGATCTCATCAGCTATTTAAATCTGTTGTGAATCTCATGACAGAAGGCTGGAGAGATACCTTAAATCCGCTGAGCTATTTAATAATTGGTAGGATTTTGCCTACACTCTTTGTCTTTCTTGCTGTTCTGAATGGGAAAAAAGCAAATTAAATTTGAATACTACGGTGGTGGTGTGGGTGTGTGAGTTTTAAAGGAAATAAACCAGCAAAAGTGGGGACAAAAGAATAAAAAAAGAAAAGAGCAAACCTTAATAACAGCAGCTCAATTTTTAGTCTCAAAAGACTTAACTAGCAGAAGGTGAAAAGAGGATCTGGGGCTGGCTAGCAGAGAAGCACTGCTGAGTGCAAACACTACAAGGCATCTCTTAGTGCTTTTATCATACAGAGACTGAAAGAATTTGTAATTTGTGACTCTGCAGTCAGGAGCAGTCTTGCAAGCAAGGAGTGCTTATTGTGGATTTTCAGTACAGAGAAAACTACAGCCAAGCTGACCAGAAAGACTGGAATTTCATCTATCTCCCTCCCCTCCCCCCTCTGCTTTCTCTCTGTCGCTCACTCATTGGATTTCTTTCTCTGCCAGCCTTTTAAAACAGAAATTACTGGGTCAGTGACATACATTTTTCCTCTTTTTCTAGTATGGTCTCATGTTCAGCCTCCAGCAGAAACACCTCTACCTGTAAGTATCTTATTCAAGTTTGCTGTACTCACGGAATGCTGTTGTGTTTTGTGGTTGTAATAGTGCTTAACAGCTCGAAGTTCAGCTTGTTGCTGAATGCTGCAGCAGAGCAGCCAGACAGTAATTTTTGAGCTCGAGATGAATGAAAGCTCAGTTCTAACTTCGAGGAAAACAGGCTGGGTTTTGGTTTAGTAGAAGTTAACTTGAGAGTTTGGATTCCAGGAAACTTTATCTTAATATTCAAGTTGATATAGATTTCTCAACTATGCTGCCTTTTTTTTTTTTTTTTTCCCATCAGATCTAATAAAACTTTGTGGCTTTAAAAACTTGGAAGAACTAAATAAGATTTCTTTGCTTAGAATTGTCTTATTAATGAGACACACTAGAAGAAATGTGACAAAAAGCACTGAAATATATGCTAAAAATTTTTGATACTAAGTTATTAAAAAGGATATATTTAATTTATTTGGTTTTTTAAAATGCATGTTTTAAAATTGTACACTTATTTTGCAGTATGGAATCTGTCAGCACTTTTACATTTTCGTGTTCATTTAGACAGCTGATTCAGTTCATCTAAACTAGGCAGAGATTTATTCATCATATGTATGCATAGAAGTTTGCATATGTTCCTTAACACATTGTGCTTATAAAAGTTTTACAGTTCCTGCTGATTTCAATGTATTTATCTGGAACCATCACCTTCTAGAACTAGGTTGCTTTCACTGTGTTTTGCTGAGACATTCCAACAAATTCTGCAAATAATTATATGCTGTTTCTGCGAATGGTTATTAAAAGAGGATTTTGCAAGTCATGTATTTTCTGGTTAGAGTTGTAATCTCAGCTAACTCAGGATTGCACTTTGCCTTAGGCAAAATGCATCTCTGCTGTTGACATGTGTCCAAGGTGTAACTACTTGCAGGCTGTTATCTGCCACTCCTTAACTCAGCAAATACCTTGCCAAATTCTTACCTTCTTGGTGACCTGTAATCCTTGTTTGTAGAGCATGGAACAAAACCATTAAATAGCAAACATTTCAAGGGTTGCATGTGTTAAGTGCACATTCTGAAGTGACAATCCCCTAATTTAATAGCTCATGATCCTTCCATTGCCCTGGGCTAGATTTTAACTGCTATAATAATATTCATCTTCCCTGGATTAATTTCCTAGAAATCATGGAAAGCTCTTACTTGTTTTCTTTAAACCCATCCTCAAAAAAAAGTGTATGTTCTTTCTGTTTCTTGCAAACTTTTTCTGGTATTCATTAAAACAAATCAATCCAACTTCCAACCCACAACAGTCATTCTCCATTATTCCCTTCCAGCTTTGCAAAAGAACAGGGAAATTTTGCTCCATCTGCTCAAGGAAATATCCCAGGCAAGCAGAGCTTTTGTCACACAGAGAAACTCTTGAAGTCTCATCCAAATCCCAATGAAGGCTTTGGGTGTCATTGAGACTTGGCTCAAGGTCACTTGTGATTTTAGGTATTTTAGCCAAGTTTTAGGTATTAAAGATGAGACTTACTGGTCTTGTTTGAGATCTTTCTTTCAGTTGTTTTGCCTTGCAGAGAACTATCTAAACAATTTGGATTAATCTTTTACTTACATCAATGTAGCTCTGCTCAGAATCAGACTCACAAGTTTTTATGTTTGCAATTAACCACTGCATCATTTCTCACATGTACGCCAGCATCCCTGAGGGAAAACCAGTTCTGGCGCTTAGAGAAGATTTTTAATAGAAACTCTTTCTACATTGTCCCCAGCCTGGTATGTCTCTCTATCAACTCTACAGAGCTGCATCCTCTGCCTCTTCAGAGGCCCCTTCTCCCTCTTCCTTCCCCCAGGCTCATCTGCCAGCAGATGAGTGGCTCCTTAGATTTCCCCTTGCCAAGAACCCCTTGTTCAATGCCTTGGGCACCTCTTCAGGGCTTATCTTCCAGGCTTCCAAATGTCAGAGCCAGTTTGGCCAATCTGCCTCCAATTATGGGGAAGGATGTCTCTTTGCTTGCTGCCACATTTTTTATATCAGTATGGGTTTATATTGGATCTCAGGGGAATTACTGGACAGGTGGCAAAATACTCTGTGTTTTGCAAAAACACACCAGGTAATTAATTTAGATCCTAGCAGTGAGATGGCTCTGTCTTTTCATCTTATGAAAGTCAGCACATGGTTTAGGGTGAAAAGGACCTCTGAGGTAAAAGCACCAACCTCTTTCTCCAAGAAAATCCAGTTTTATGGCAATTCTGGCTCCAAAGTTACAACAAGCAACTCAGGCCTTGATTAGTTGTTTATTAAATAAACATTGCTAGTTTAGTGGGTTTGTATGTCTCCGCCTTGTGCTGCAGGCACTCTTCTGTTAGAAGCCTAAAAATAAGCAATAAGGGCTCTCTTCTTCAGGCTGAACAAATCCAGCTGTGCCGCCTCTCCTCGTAAATCACAGGCTGCAGCCCCACAGAGGGAAAACAACGAGTATGTGATACATCACTGAGCTGACATGACTGTTTCACTTCTGGGACCAAAGCTGGTGGCTTTCTGTGGGCTTGTGCTCACAGAAAAGTTGTTTAGCTGTTTCAGTTGTTTTGGCATATAGACAGACCCTTAGAAAGCTGATGAGAGAACAGCTTAATTTCACAATACTGATTCTCCTTCTGTGTTGTTTGTGAATACCATTATTTCATTAGACCGCTAACTATATCTGAAATATTATTATACATTTGGAATTAAACAGTCCTTTAGTTGTATGCCCATTCTGGACACACAGGTGACAATGCAAGGAATGGTAGAGGTGAATCAGGTTCAGCTGTGATATTAAGGGCAGAGAAGTAAGGAGATAGAAAGGAAGTGCAAAGCAGCCACAAAATGTGACAGTAGCATCACCAGCAGTTGTACATCTGCTGAAGAGCAGAACACTGTCAATAAGTATAAGTACCATGTAACACACACAGGACTTCATTTAAGCAATGGTAGGGAGGATGTTAATATCTTGGCACTTACTCCAAAACCTTCTCATTTTTATTGTCATTATGTGCTGATAGAATCTCTTGCCATTTCATCTTGCTAGGATTGTATAAGTAATTGAGAAAGTGAGGTTATATTTCCCAAGATCTTCACTTGGCCACCTCAGGAGACAGTCCCACAGCATCCAAATAGAGGCCAGTGGCTGGAACATATGAAACAAACATATAGTGATACAGGAGATGTGTCTGCAAGATAAAGTAGTCAAAGCAAGACTGTAATACACAGAGACAACAGGACCAAATGAGTAACAATGTCTCATACATCCACCATGAATTTGAGCAAAATGCTCCTGATTCCTCTTGTACAGTTTTCGTTCTGTTTTTGATGCAGGGCAGCATAGCAAGCACTGCCTGCACCCGAGGTTTACAGCTGTGCTCTGTGCTGGTATGTGTGGGGCAGGCACCACAAACAGATGAGCCTGGGCTGTAGCAGAGTCAAGATGCAGATGTGTCTGCATGAGTGCCATTTTCAATCTGGTGATGAAGCTCTCTCAACTTTAGCATCATGTTATAATAGCTATCCATGTTGGAGTGGAGAGTCAAAGCTCTTTAGGCTTTAATTTTATGATTTCTGACAAGGTGCTGTGCAAGAAAATGCCTGTGAATAAAGCTGTTTTGAACCATAAATCTATGCCTCAACCTCCTATTATGGAGCAGAGAGTTAGTGGCATTGCCATAAGATATAAACCACTGTGTCAAAGTCATTAACTATGACCATGACTAAAAAACTGTGTCAGAGTCATTAACTGCCTCTTAGCACTTTGCCAGGTCCTAGTCTGAATCTAAAATTTCTAAATATTTCTTCCCTGAATTTTCTATCATGCATTGAATTCCTTTTCCACTGGCAAGGATTCTATATTTTCTCTCAGACTTTCTTCAGACTGATATGGCTTCAATGTTTTAAACCAAAATGGAAAGACTTGCAGATAAATACCTAGAAAACTAGAGTTAAAATTTGCGTTCCAGGCTACATAGTCAACAAATATCTAAATTTACATGTATGTTAGTCTCAGTGTCTTCAGTCTTGGTGATTGTGATTGTGATGAAGTGAGTGGATCTGTCTTGTTTGACTTTAGAAAGTGAGTAATTTTACAGAATATCTGAACTGCTGGTTGTTTTTCACTGAAATTTAAAACTGGGTGGATATGTACAGGCTGCTCAGAAAGTAATTCTGCTGGAAACAGTGGAGTGAACGCTCACCTGTTAACAACAACAAAGGAAATAAAGACATAAAAGGGAAGACTTTCAAGGAAGTTCATTGTTGGTTGTAAGGTTGTGGCAAATAAGTAGTCAGGGCATTAAAAATTTACAAAACTAAATGTTGACACTACTGTCTTGGAATTCTTATGATCTTCTCAAATTTAATTAAATCAATATCCCTTTGTATTCTTTGGGCTGTAGTTTCAGTTACTTTGGAAGATTGTAGAAATTAGGCTTTTAAAAGGATTTCAATACTGTTTGTTTAATGTCAGAAAAAAAAATTCTTTGTGTTATCTTGTCTTCTTTATTTCAGTTGAATTTTTCTCAGATTTTGTGGTTGTCTGCTATTTTCTGGGCATGTGTACACTTTGAATGGTATTCAAAGGTGAGGTCATTCTGCTGCTTGAAATGAACTGCAATTGTCAGAAATGGTGGAAGTGTTTTGAATGTATTTGTTGTTTTGTTTTTATCCCTATAGCTGCCCAATTTCTTACAGCAATTTTCTTTCTCTTATTTTTTTTTCCAGGATTAATGAACCTTGAAAGGACTCTGAGAACACATTCATCATTATTTTGTCAGTCTTGACCAATGAATTTTATAAAAACCTAAGGATGTTTTGAAAATATCTGTCAAAAACTGCCCAAATTTCTGTCAAGAAGAGCCTATTCATAGAAAACATGTCACACATTTTTACCTGTGACTAATGATGCCTTCATTATATGGTGAAAGTCTGCTAGTGGAGGAAGAAGACTCCTTTTGTTAAGAAATTTTTTCACTGGTGAAAAAGGCTGACATCCCCTTATAACATGAAGCCCTTTGAGAAAAGCTGTTTGTTTCTGCTGCTGCCTGTCGTGTTAAGAGTTGTGTGCTCCTCCTTTATCAGTGTGAACCTTGGGGTGAAAGTGATGAAGGGACAGTCTGTCTTCCTGTCAGAAGAGGACCTCAAGTTTTCCATCCCCAAAGAGAAGGATGTCTGCAAAGTAGAAGTGGTGATTAATGAGCCAATAACACAGAGGGTTGGGAAACTTACTCCACAGGTATTTGGGCTCTGTTTTGCTGCTTTGAGTGTTAGTGTGTGCAGGTCTGGGAGAAATTAAAAGGAGCTGCTTTATTGAATTTTGTTCTTCTTTTGGGTAGAGACTAAAAGGCATGAAACTGAATGGTGAGATTCAGCCTTTTGCTTAAGTTGACAGCTGACAGAGAACTGAAACCCTGAAATCCAAAAACTGAGCTCAGTAGCACGAGTGCACAGAAATGAGTCTGGCCAGAGTCTCCTTCCACAAATGAAAAATGGATATTTCAAAACTTCCAGTTAGGAGGTATCCTCTAGTCTCTCAGCTGCTTATTTTTCTCCCATGAGGGTAACCAGTACCCCTTGAGTAATGCATAGCCCACTACAGCATTTTGAATTTTAGTCACGGAGCCACTACTCAAGAAACAATTAAGAAAAAAAATAATCACATACAATAAGCACATTGTGTACAACACTGTTTGTTCTGCTCTGCAACAGCCAAATTGTTAGCAGATGGCAAATATATTAAAACTCTTGTTTTCTGTTCAAATGTGAAACTTGTAGGAATAATGAAGTACATTTCATATATTACCATTCTGCTACTCATCTACTTTACAAATTGGCCCACCTGAGTTATAGCAGGAAGGAGTTGAAAGTAGTTGTCATGAAGATGTAATGTTATAGACAGAAAATAAATGGGCTTAATAATTCATAACCAAGCAGGTTTTAGCATTTTGAAAAGTTCTGGTTTTTGCCACAGAATACACTTTTGTGTGTTTGTATATGAATACAGCTTTTAACCTCCTTTCCAGGGTTTTTGGTGGCATCTGTGAAGATAGGTGAAGGAGAACCAGTCTCAATAGATTTTTCAAAACTTCTGTCTTGGTCATCAGTGTTATTTTTGCAAACCACTGGCAAGTACTTCAGCTCAGTCAGAGCTCCTAAGGAGCAGAGGCATACTAGGGAAAACAGGAGGTGATGGACAGGACAATGTGTGTTCTTCTCTATAGACTGGCCTCAAGCAATTAGTGCATCTGCTGAAACCACCCAGGGCTTGTTTTCTGCCAGCACTGGGACACCGACCATAGCATTCTACCTCTATATCCCCAGTATAGGTTGGTCCTTGACTCATACAAACATAGAATCATTAAGGCTGGAAGACCTTGAAGAATATTAAGTCCAGTCATTAACCCAGCACTAACAGGTGCACTGCTAAACCATGTCCCTAAGACCTCCCTAGACACAATTTTTGAATGTTTCCAAGTATAGTGATTCCACCACTTCCTTGGGGCACCTGTTTCAGTGCCTGACCAACCTTTCAGTAAAGAAATTTTTCATAATATCCAATCTAAAGAGAGGAGGAAAAGAGGAACGTACAGGTGAAGCCTATGGTGAACCTCTTCTATAAGCAATCTGTCTGGCTGAGGAGTAAATTTGCTTTCAGCTTCTGCCTCAGCCTCTATGTGGAGTAGGTATTTTGGAATAGTCACTTTGTTCTGTGTAACCCAGCATGTTTCATGCACATAGCTAGAGGCCCTTTTCAAGAGATCCCAGGAAACATCCATTCGCTGCACCTTATTTTCCAAATTATTTCCCCTCTCCACACCCCACTTCTGTTAAGCACCTGTTCACCTGTCCTGAATATGTTCCCAGGCATTTGAGTGTGGAAGCTGCAGGCACTCATGTGAGGGAAGAGCTCTGCTGGGAAGGTGGCCCTAGGGCACCAGGCTGGAGAGAGGCTGTGCCTGCTAGTGGTGCCTGAGCTTTCACCATTCCTGAAAAATGTGTCACAATCCAGATCTCCTTGTGCCACTCGTGATCTTGCTAAGGGAAATTCTGCAGCCAGAAAATGTCTTTGGTATGATCTGGTTTACTGCCATTAAACTGACTAATGTTCTACGAATGTGTGACAATTTAATTATAAACTGTAATTGAAAAGCAGTTGAAGTGGAAAAAACCAAGGCTCAACAGTAATTAGGAAAATATTTAGATTTCCTTTGTCTTACCCAGTGAATTTATAGACAATTAGAGTTGCCTGTTCATACAAAAGGAAAACACATCAGGAAACATAAACCAGATGTTTCTTTTTACAAAGCAGATTGTGTCTCAATACACATATAAACTGACTGTCAGTCAGTGGTAACAAACCTTTCTGGAAAGGTTCTAAATTTTCCGATCCCTTGTTACCCATTAAGATGCAGAACTAATGATGTCTTAAAAACAAGAACATTAATTCTTTGATATGATTGAATCCAGTGAGATGCATCCCAAAGTCCTTAAGGAACTGGTTGATGTAGTTACCAAGCCAAATTCCACAATATTTGAAAAGTCATGGCTGCAATTGGGTGAAATTTCCAGACTGGAGAAAGGAACATACGGTACCCATCCTTAAAAGAGGTAGGCCATTCCTGGGAATTATTGACCTGTCAGCCTCTGCTCTGTGCCTGGGAAAATCATGGAACAGATCCTCCTGGAAGCTGTGCTGAGGCACAGGAAGGACAGGCAGGTGATTTGAGACAGTCAGTGTGGCTTCACCACGGGCAGGTCCTGCCTGACCAACCCACTGGCCTTCTGTAATGGACTGACTCCATCAGTGGGCAAGAGAAGGGCTTGGATGTCTTTTATCTGGACTTCTGTAATCCCTTTGGCCTTGTCCCACACAACACCCTTATGTAACCGAAATCCTATTGACTTTGAGGGTTCTACACTGATTTATATCAGTGAAGAATCTTACTTTCAGTGTCCAACTGAAAGCTGCTTCTGAAACTACAATATGAGTAGATTTTGTATATAATATACTTGTTTTTTCTTTATGATGGCATACCACATAACTACTTAATTTTCTTTCTCATTTTTGTAGAATATCACATTAGACTATCCAATTGATTACTTAAATATCATGTCCCTTTATGCTAGTTTGTACTAAGAAAGAAAGGAAATTATGCAAGAAAAAGACATAATTGTTGTTTTTGTTTGAAAAAAAACCCAGAGCACAGATTTCTATGGCATTTGAAAACAATACACAACAGAACAGCCACAACATAGTCAAAATTTTCATCATATGAGATTAATTTTGTTTTCCACAAACTGTTCTTGTACTTCCTTTCTAAGCAGTCCCAATAAAACCAAGAATACTTTCCATAACACCACAGTTTGTTCCAAGAGGTTTACCCATGTATATATGTCTGAAAATCAACTAACTAATCACTTAAAAAAAACCAAAAAAAAAAAAACCAAAAAAAGGAAGGGCTTAGTACAAGCACTTCTTGATAAAAGTTAAAAGCAAGCAATACATTTTAAAATTGCTAGGAATATAGAAAAATTATCACATTGCTTGAACATCTGAAATAAGCTTCAGTGGAAATAGACTCTTTCACTAATAACAAAAGCTGAGAAACTCTAACTATTCTTCCAGTATAGAAGGATATAAGCTCTATTCTGTGCAATGGCTAGAAAGAAACAAAGTTCAATAATTCTTAAATCCTTTAACATAAAGACACAAGGTGCTCATGAGGTGCTTCAGTTAATTATGCATTAGCATTTAATTTAGAATTAAATTATTACATAAATTTCACACTGAAAGTCAGAGCATGCAAAGATTTTCTCAATGAGTTACACTTTCAGTCAACAAATGAAGGCACTTCATTTTCATGATTGTCACATTTTAAAAAATCACTGTCATTAAGAAATTAAGTCTTCTTTTTTTGAAAAAAAAAAAGAGGCTAGTCAGTAAGCCGTATACAGACATTAATTGCTGTTAGCTATGGCCTCATTAAGTCTGCTAGTGAATGTTGAACAGATTTCACTTTAGTCCATGGAAGTTCATATAGCCATTTGTGAATACTGCCCTGAAAAAATGCAATGAAAACTACATTAGATTCCTAGTGAAATGCTTAGGAAATGCAGTGATTTTGGTTTCCTGCTGGCTAGAATATGCCTTTTCTCTGTGTAGATATGAAACATGAGCATCTTCCATGCACTGCATAGGGATTCCTTGATAGATAATGCAGACATAGTTTTATCAGTCCTAGGAGCTTTCAGCTGGTGTTTCAGTAAAGAAACAATACTGCATGGGAATTATATATTGCCAGTCTTGCAAATTGCAGTATTTGAGAACATGCAAATTGTATGCCCAGAATCCAAATCCCTTTCCCAAAGAATGGGTGTGTCAAAGCAACCCTTTTTCTATTTGTGTCAGGCATGTTTCCTCATTGCCTTGCTTTCACAAGTCAACCTACCATTAAATAATCTATCTGCCTGAAAGAAGTGTCTGCCTTAGATGATTAAACTGTGGCCAGACAGACTCAAAAATTTTGCCTGCATCAGGTATCTTGTAAGAATTAGTCTATTTTGAATTAGCTGGTAGGGAAATACAGATATCTGCTTGCTTTTGTGCTGTGGATTACATTGATTTTGGAGCTGGATGTTTGTATGTCACAGAGATGACATCTAATCTAGAAAAGAGCTACTGGTACAAAGTCAGTATTATAGAAACTGGGAGCAACTCTGAGTTAGTGAAGTTTCTAACAGAGAAATTTCATTGGTTCATACTTCTGTGGTACAGTTGTAGTGAACATAAAGCAAGATTTACTATATAATCAAGCTATTGTCATGAGCATCTCTAAAAGTCAATAGATCTCAAATGATAATGCTGAAACTGCTGGCTTTTCAGCACAACTGTAGCTGTATGCACTGCTGGATATATCTATACCCTTAACTCCACAGGCTGCAGGGGTAAAGAAGGTGAGGCCAAACTATTTGTTGTACTGGGGAGGGACTTGACAGCCTGAAACAGTCACATATGACCTTTGCCTTTCTAATTGTGCAGTGCTGGCAGCCCCATGTTTAAGTGGTTGCTCTGACTCTCACAGGGAGATTACAGTACAGGTGAATACCTATTCATAGAAATTACCTACATATTAAATTTTTTCTCAGTCATTCAGAGAGAAGTGGAACAGATCTTGTGAAGTTAACATCTTTGGCAGTGTGGTGGCAGTCTATTTTTTCTCCTTCACAGGTTTTTGACTGTCACTTCCTTCCTAATGAAGTCAAATATACCCACAATGGATGTCCAATTTTAGATGAAGACATGGTCATGCTTCGGCTGTACAGGTAAGCAGCAGCAGCAGCAGCAGATCACTGTTACCAGGAGCCTATCTGACCTTAGGAAGAGCAAGCAGTCCCTTTTCTACAGTTAAAGCATGCTGTACATGTTGCCACTACTTAGATCCAGTAGCTGCATCATTAGTCAACAAGTGACCATCTGTTTGCAGAAACATTTCTCACCATGTATTTTTGCTGGTATGCTAATTTAATATGCATTATGTATTGCTGGTTTATTACACAAAACCAGTGATTTTTCATTATGCTATGGAAAGTGACAAAAGTACTTTCAGAGTACTATGTGTCCTCTGCTGTCCTGCTGATAGGGACAGACACTCTCATATACACACATAGAATAGCCTCTTCCTTCATGCAGACACCCTGCTTATAAGCAGAGGGATTTGGGTAGCATGATCTGGATCAAGGCTTGAGCACACAAGAGAGAAAGAGGTTCAAGTAATTTAGTTTTGAAGATGAGGACAATGCCCAAATCACAAAGCAACAGAAGATGGCATGAAGCATAACTAATTTTCTTCTGTCATTTGCAGGTTTACAGAAACAGAAACGTTTGTGGAAACATTCACCCTTCATGTGCAGCTACTTGAGCCAGACTGTAACATCATAAAAATGCGCTCCCATGCTTTGGAGGTGCCTGAATACTATGGTCTGTCTAGGGTGATTGACAAGAACTTCCTCACCTTTGATTATGACAGGAAGATAAACCTGGATTGCACCATTTCCATAATCTCTTCGGAAACTCACCTGCCTGCTCACGGCCAGCTTATCACCAGGAAAGTGCAGCAAGAGCAGTTTCGTGGAGATCAGCCATGGAGCTTCTTCCCTGGCATGAGTATGACGTGCTTTTGTTGTTTGCATTAGCACGATTAAGTCTGCAGCAGTGGGTTGTTTCGGATGTGCTGTGCAACAGTGGGTCGTGGGAAGTTGAAGGAACAGCTTGAGCTATCGTGGGCATGAAAGGGATGTGAAGTTTTTGTGAGGCACCACGTAGACCACAGATCTGGGTCAGTAATTCCTTGACTGGGTTCTGTTTCTGGCTCCTAGACATGTGGACCAATGTGACAGCTCTGTGAGTGCCAGGACTCAGTAGAAACAGCACAGGTACGTGCTGGAGGCAGCACCTAACCAAGACACCAAGGGAGGATGGAGTTGGAAGATGTCAGTTGAAAAAAAAGTCCTGTAGGAGAAATGAAGTCAGGAAAGGAGCCCTACTTCTAACCACACTGTCTCTCTCAGGGTTCTCCACGTTGGTTTCTGCTCCAGTAACTTTCACTATTGCTGTTGGCTTACAGAGCACAGCCTGGGCCAAAAGTGCAGAAATGGGAGCTGTACACTGGGATTAGAAGTTATTAGCAACAAAAAGATGAGCTGTGAAGAATTTCTGAGGATGGGCATTCAGTATCAACACCTTGACCCCCCCTCACCTGACATTGACTATATTCCTGTGAGGTTGGATCTCTCAGACAGCAGAAGCAAAACTCTGCACAAGGTAGATTTTTATGCAAGTTTAGAATTTCTGATTGTCATCCTGTGGTGTTTTTTTTGTTGTTGTTGTTTCTTTTTGATTAAAGTCTTTGCTCCTTGTCACACTCGAAGAGAGATAGGGAGCCTTTAAATTTTTCCAGTTCTTAGAACTTTGCCAGCTAAGCTAATGAAAGGCATTATCTCCATGCCTTTATGATTAGGCCATTATGGCTACAGAGAAACACCTCTGGTTGATTACTGTCAGACATAAGTAGTTTATTCTGAGTGAAAAATTAATTCTGGCATAATTCCACAACTTTTATACAGCATGATCTGCGCTGACTTCAGCATCTACAGTAATTAATAAGTTAAGAGCTCTGTGAACATATTCAGTTAATAATAATTAATAGCTTGTGCATGTTTCTGTCAGATAAAGTTATTCATTAAACTCACATCAAACTAAGTAAGTCATTTCAGCCCCAAATTAAGGACACAAATAAGACTAGTGAACCTGAAAGTCATATTCAAGATGTCTCAATATTTACTTCAGGCATTTCTGATTAAAATATTTCAATTTTTCTTTTCAAAATAATTATCGCATTAACACACATCATGATTTGCTGAAAGAAATCGAATTTATTTTTTCACTCTACTTTCCTTTTCAGTTGTCTCACTTTTTTCCCTGTTGTAGACGGAGTATGCATGGCTCCCTGTTCGGATTAGAGGTGCTGTTCCCAACCAAATACCCAAAGCTGCTCCAATGGCAAAGCTCGTCCTGGAAGTAGATCAATTTATTTTAACCCCTATTACAACCACAACCGTTGATGCTGAAGACAGTGAAACTCCAAAGTCTCTGCTTATATTCAACATTACCAAGCCACCTCCACAGGGCTTTATCACTCACCTCTCCGACCACACAAAAACTGTTGGCTCCTTCACGTGGAAGGATCTCAGTGACATGCTCATTGCTTATCAGCCTCCAAATAACAGCCACACAGACAGGAGGAATTATGAGGTAACAGTGGGGTGTGTGAACATTTGCTGTTTTTCATTTCCTTAAGACTAAGTAAAATGGAAATAAATGTAATCATAGTATAATGGATATTTTTCAGGGAAGAAAGTTTTTATATGCAGTACAGGAACAGAGATAAAATCTTTTACACCTTTCTTTTATGACACATCATCTTAACTAACACAAAATAGATGTTTATTGCTTACTACTTAATAATTTCTTTGTACTGGAAATGTTTTAGTTCTTCTGGACTGGATTTTTTTTTTTTTTTTTTGGTAAGAGGAGTAGTGAAATAACAGTGCTTATACATCTACCAAAGAGCCTTTGGAAAGATCCACACAGCTTTTATCTCTGCATGATGTAACTGATCTCTGTAACCTGTGCAGAGGTGACATATTTAAAGTAATGAATAGACCAGTTAAAGTCCAGGACTGCTATTTGGCCTTACAGCCTACCTGCAGTGATAATGGTGGTTTAGGGATAACCAAGGGGGGTCCCAACAGTTCCTGCTGGGAGTAGTAAAAGCATGTCACTAACATACAGAGCATGATGCAAATGATGAATGAGATCAGGCTTCTGTCTGTAGTTTCTTAAGTAAGTTATGAAATAACTCTCTGATAAAGTACTTAAGGAATTATCCAATCAAGGCAAAATGGTTGGTGCTAAAGAAATAGAACTGAAGAAACAGAATGAGAGCAGGTAAGCTGAGGAGAGGTCTGCCTGGAAAGCAGAGCAACAGCAACAGGAACTGGCAATTGATGCTGACAAGTCTTGTCTCACTTTTTTTCTTGGCTGTCACAAAAACCTCCATTTCCTGTTTCCTTAATGTGAGGACCAGACATCCTACCAAAACATCTGCTCCTTAAGTGCCTCACCTCTGTTGTGCTTTCAGCATTGTTTGATTGACAGTTCTGGAGTCTGACAACTCAAGAGTTTGATTTATTTTTTTAGATTTTATTTTTTCTATACTAGTGTGTATATTTTCTGTCATATCTATTTTTGGTCCTACACCTCTTAAAAGAGCAGGGAATAATCTACTCCACTTTTTATTATGACTAGTTTAAAAAAGCTCTGTATTAATTGACAATTTAGCTATTCTCCAAATAAAATGAAAATTACACACAGTATGAACTAGGTTTCTCAGAATTAACTGCAGATATTCAGTTTTGTGCAGAACCTCCGTGGCTCTTTTTGAAAGCTAGATCAAGTCTTGTTTATCATCATATAATCAGATGCCTGTAAGGTCTCTCAGGAGAGAATGCACTATTTGTGTTTTGAAGTACATTAGGTTTCCAGCTTTTCATATGTGGTTTGTCTGTTTCCACAACAGGTGGAGTTTGAGGTGCATGACTTCTACTTCAAAAGGAGTTTTCCAATCACTGTGCGTCTTTCCGTCAGAACAACGGATACAAATGCCCCGAGGGTTTCATGGAACACAGGTGAGATCTCATGCTAAGTCCATTTTACTTCAGAATTAATAACATTTTGACGCACATACTTGACAAAGCTCTAAAATTCAGATTTATACCTGGAATCTAAGGATCATTAAACGGAAGGAGCATAAATCTATTTTCCCCTATATCCGTTTTGGAGCGAACATGTTACAACAACTTGAAGATTACCTAATGTCTTAACTGGAATGAAAAATAAACAAAAAATAGAATTACAGGAAAGCCAGGATTTATTTATACAGCATTTTCTTGAAGAATGAACTGTACAAAAAAAAGTATGTATATTAAGGGCAAATATGTGATGGAATAGGAATAGGGGTAGCACAAAGGGGTAGAAAAGGAGTAGAAAAGACCAAGGCTTGTTGGTGTTGTTTAAAATGGAAGTGTGCAAAAATAAGCAACTATGAAAAAAAGGTATGATATACCACCAGGCATTTAAAGCCTGGAAACCTAACAGGTTTAAGTCTAATTCAAACAGATTTATAATGCTTGCACTGAAAAGGGAACAGAATCTCTCATCTAGAGATACTTAATCATCAAAAGGAAAATATAGAAGATCAAACATGTCTAGAAGTTAACACCAGGTAAAGTCCAGTTTTCCCACAGTAGAAAAGGAAAGGAGCTGAGAAGAAGGCACCTCACGTCTTCCAGAGAAGCTTCACCTGAAATCACCAAGTAGAAGGATCACTGTCCTCTGTCAGGAAGATCAACATATGTTTTTAACTGCAGACTCACTAAAGAATCTAAATACCCAGTTTCAGACATTGTGAGATGTCAAGTGTAATGCTCCTGTCAGTGCAAATGTCCAGAAATGCGCCTCATTAGGTTACCAGATAACTAGAAACCAGGTGTCAAGGAAACTTTCCTGCCTGACCTTTCAGATGCCCCTCTCTGTGAGCCACAGTTGCACCACCCAAGACTTTCTCTGCTGGGGCTGAGGCCATTCACAGCAGCTGGCTCCTGTGACCTGATGGATGTCCTGCTTGAGTTCCTACACTCACCACAGACACACCAACACAACTTTCTGTTACTGGCTCAGTCTGGGTGTCCCATATCAGAATCCTTGCTGTCTGAGTCCTTTGTGTAATTTAACTGTGGTGCAGCAACACAAAATTTGCTCAAACTGGTGTCTCCAGGGAGGGGCCCTAAACAAAGGAATCCCTGATTTTATATCCCCACAATCTGTGTGTGCTTGTTCCTATAGTGATATTTGTCCTTGTTGCTCATTGGGTCCTGCAGCCTCTGGGTGACCAGCCACACTCCACCTTTTTTAGACAAAGGGTCCATGCCCATTCATGGTTTTTTGCCTGGAGCTCCAGATACTTCCCTCTACCCAGAGCACAATGTGCAACTTGCACATGAAGCTACCTGCACTAGCTGCATTCTGCAATGTAAGAATTAGTTATTTCTCTGAAAAAGATTCCTTAAAGACAGTGAACAAAATCAAGTATATCGGAAACTGTTTTCAGACTTTTAAATGGCCTTAGAATCATAGCATTATAGAAGCATTAAGCTTGAAAACAACCTCCAAAATTATCTTTGTCTGAATACCACCATGCCCACTAAACTATATAATGAAGTGCCATGTCTACTCGTTTTTTGAATGTTTTCAGTGATGGTGACTCCACTACTGCCCTGGGAAGCTTATTACAAAGCTAAATTATTCTTTCAGTGTATAAATTTTTCCTAATATCAATATAAACCTCCACTGGAATGCCTTTCACACATACATGTGCAGATAGAAATAAAAACTCTGCATTTTTTCCTGGTTGGAAACACCTTTAGAAGCATTAGATGCTCACAGTGACATAACTCTCTGCTCTTTGCAGGCCTCAACCTCCTGGAAGGGCAGTCCCGACCCATCACTTGGCAACACTTCCAAATTGTAGACAACGATGACATCCAAAATGTTCGCTTGGTCACAGTTGATGGATTACAGCACGGGCGGCTGTCAGTGAGAGGTAGGTAATTTCAACTCTAGAGACTGGAAAAGTCTTCTCTGTGATAAAGCAACAGCTCTGCTCCCTCTGCTGACTGCCTTCCCCTGCTACAACTATGCTAGGAATGTTCAAAAATTCAGTATTTAAACCTTTGCTTTCCTGATGTACCTTTACACTCTGAAGGAAAAATTTTAAAGAAATCAGCTATGCCTTCATTGAGAAACATGATTTAGGAGAAACACAGTCAATGCATTTTCAGTTCTTATATTTTTGCTTGCAGATGTTAGAGAATGCCAGGTGATTTTGATTTGTTGGCAAATACAGACAACATTTGGATATAGTTATTACTGTCAGCTTTAAGCTTTATTTTAAAAAGTGGAAATTAAATTAGAATTCTACCTCATTAGCCTTCTGCATTATCAATATAACTAGTTTTGCTCTGCAGCACATGGGTCACCACAGTGCTTGGGGAAAAGTTATGTAATGGAAATCACTCTCCTCTTTGCAGCGTGGGAACATAGTTTAACTATAAATGCTGAGGTTTTTTTTGGTAGTTGAATGTGTTCATGTAAAATGCATAACCTAAAGATAGGAAAAAAACTATTTAAGAAAAAGAAAAGGTAGCATTTTGAATATAGCAAACATAGAAACTATTCAGAAGTGAACTCAAGTTCAGGAAACTCCTGACAAGTAGTCTGGTGTCTGCAAGATCTGCAAAGCTACAGACAAGAACTGTGTGGTGTCAGCAGTGCCAGGTGGGTTCAGCCCCAGGGACAGCGTTAGGGAGACTGTGCAGCCAGCCAGGGCCCATCTCCTGGTGCCAGAAATGCCCTTGCACTCTGAGTTTGAGGGTTCCTCAGACTGCCATGCACCAACTAGAGGTGGATATTTTATCTCCAATGACTGTGCCTTACTCTCTTTCTTCTGTCCACATAGGTACATGCCAAGGAAAACATCACAAGTTTTAGCAATTTTGTTTTTTTTTTTTTTTGTAAAACCTTAGAGGAATGCTTGGCTCCTTTTCTTGGTAGGCCCTGGGGAGATCATACTTTTTAGTGCCAACTCCCAGTTCTTGAATCCTTTAACTTGCCTGAATATTTGTCTGTATGCATAACATTTCTAGTGAAATTAAATCCTGATCTTTAATTATAAATACTATATTCTGTGATGCTTAAAATACATGCAAAATGCTCTGATAAGAAAGTAAAGGTTGAAATTAAAGTGGAAACAATCGCAGTTAAAAATCCTTGATGTCTCCAGTTACCTTTATTGACATTTGGAGGATTTTCTCTGCTATCACAGTTGTACATTTTGTATTCTTAATAGCTCTTCCAACTCCTACAGGTTTGTTTTTGGTAGGTGAAGTTACATTTGATTTTTCTAGTTAGCAATATGTTGTTAATCTTTCTCCCTCAATAATCTTCATATTAGTGGAAACATACTTTTCTGGGCTGAACCATACATTTTTGATGTGCTTTCTTCCTTTGTTTTGACAGGAGGGAAAGGATTCATGTTCACTGTCTCTGACATTCAGGCTGGAGTTGTTTGCTACCATCATGATGACAGTGATTCTACTAAGGACTTTGTGGTATTTAGAATTTTTGATGGCTCCCACAGTATTCGCCATAAGTTTCCAATAAATATCCTCCCTAAAGATGATAGCCCTCCGTTTCTGATCAGCAATGTGGTCATTGAAGTTCATGAGGGACAGACAATCCTGATTCAAGGCTCCATGCTTCGTGCTTCAGACCTGGATTCCAGTGATGACTACATACTATTCAACATTACCAAGCCTTCACAGGCTGGAGAAATCATGAAGAAACCAGGACCAAACCTGATAGGTAATGAAGCACATCCACAAAAGCACACCTTTCTTTGTCCCCTCCTTTTAAAAATACAGTAAATGTTACAGTCAGACACCTTATTTTGGCTCAGGACAAATATTAGAAAATTTGTACTTCTTTCATTGTAATGTAATCACTAATATGTTGGTCTCTGCACTAGGATAACTGTCCCTGTGTACACAATTTATCCTGTAATTCTTCCATTCCGAGCCCATTTTCCTACAGTATTTTTCTATGGAAAAAGTATTGAACTTGTCAGGAGTTACATGCATGGATCTGTGACAAATTAAGTCCTAAGACATGATCCTAATTACACTAAACGATTAGAAAACTCTCCTTCCATGTAACAACCCAGAAATTCCTGTCCTAGGCTGTAGAGGCTGCAAGTCCTGCAAATTTGCTTCTGACTTATGAACAGGACTTTTAGCCTGTTTGTTGTGTTGCTTCACTTTTTGAATGGTCTTTAGGTGACACAGAAAAGAAGTTGGTGATCTTTGGAGAATGTGGAAGACAATGGATAACATTCCAAAGAACTTGCTACAGTTAGGGTGAAAGAGAGGACATTATTCTTCCCCAGTTTCTCACACAGCTAATGTGTAACTTTAATGTAGTGTTAAAATCATGGAGTGTTCAATGAAATGTTCATTTCAACAGGGTATTCTGTCAACAATTTTCTTCAGAGGGATCTATTTAATGGAATGATTTATTATCATCATTTGGGAGGAGAAGTATTTGAAGATTCCCTTGAGTTTGTGCTATGTGATAGCCATGACCCTCCAAATCTCTCAGAGGCACAGGTATGAAACGAAAGCATCTTTGCAGTCTCCTGAAGTTTTTCTTCAAATGGTTGATATCTTGCATGTTCTTACAGGCTTTCAAATAAAACTGGAATAGATTTTTACTGGTGACAGGCATTACAAGAATGTTCTTGCTTTCTTGCTATTTCTTGTTCTTGCTTTCAATGGGGTAATTCTCTCCCTGGCTGAACAGAGAAAAGTTAATAGAAAAGACTTCCTCCTATGCTATAAAATGAAATGTTGAAAACAAATTGCATTTGGAGACAGTAAAAACATGTTAAACAACCCTCCTGAAGTCAACTGAGAATAGGCTGTTTTTTAACGCAGGAGTCCCAACATACTGAATTTAATTTTGCATTTAATTTAAAGGGAAACCTCTAAGATTCAGAATCTTTGCCTTTAACTGCTATATGTCTGCATTACTCATGTGTTGATGATATGGCATGACAGCCACATGCTGTATCCCAGAGTCCAGTGACCCAGCTCTGCGTGCATGTTGGTAAACAGCTACTTGGGACACTCTCTTACTGAGAGGAATGGCTGATGATTCTACTGTCTCCCCAATTCCAGGTGATGATGGTTCACATTGTCCCTGTGGATGATCAGCTACCCAGAGAAGCTCCAGGAGTGACCCGTCACCTGGTTGTTCAGGAGACTGAGATTTCTCACCTAACTAAGAAACATCTCCACTTCCTAGATGTGGAAGAGCAAGACAGGGAGCTCACATACACCATAACCACTTCCCCATTTTTCTCTTGCTCCCGTGGGTAGGTGCAACCTGACATACCTTTCAGGTGGGACAGGGGAATAACCCATGTAAGAGGAGCAGCCTCAGTGGCAGTAACATATTTGTGCTTCAAATTCTTCATCTGTTTGTTGAAAATGCAAGTGGCAATAGCTGGATGCAGCTCTCCTTTTGAGAGGTTAAGGGTAAGCTAAAGCCAGAAGCAACAGAGTAATACACAGAGTAACAAAAAATAGGTAATGCACCGCTGAAAAAGAAATAAGTAACAGGAAAGCTTGTGAAATATTTTGTTTCCTTTGGTTTGGTATGCATTTTACACTGACGTTTATGGGGATCATAAAGCCTCAAGCACAAGTCACAGCACCTCTCCTAACTGTTAGAATGGGTCTGGCGTGTGCCTGCCCCAGACTGAGAACAGGAGGTGCTGCAGCTTTTTCAAGAAAATGTATCAGGAACTCCTGATGGAGGAGTAGGAAGATGTGGAGCAAAAAAGAGGCAGAACATGCTGTGGGAGCAGGGGAGATATGGAAAGAATAGGTGTAGTAGAAGTTTTATATCACTGATGCTGTAATTTCATTAGAGCATCACAACAATTTGCTAAATGAAAAGTTTTAAATCCAGAAATTGTACAGTTTAGGCTGAAAACCAGCAATTAATTTTTCTACTTATAAATGCATAAATTTTCCTACTTATAAATGCAGGTGTGTAAGTAATAACAATGTGATGGACTAGACTTGCAAGTGGTGTAAATGGGATCCGGGCTGTGTAGAGACACACTTGCAGTAATTCCTGAGTTGCTGATAGTGTTAGGAGTTTTGAGATAATTTTTCATGATCATCCTGAAAAGTTTTTTTTCTTTTGGTCACTTTTCTGTGTTAATGTTTAAATGGATAACAAGGATGGAAGAAAAGAAGATGTTTTTCCTTTCAATGCAGTTGGAAGTGTGAAGCTATTTGAAGTGCAAGATTGAACGATGTGGATGTTTTTCTTGTTCTTTGGTATTGCTAGCCAAGAAGTGACACACATATTTTTGTGCAGCTACTCAGATGCTGGGAAACTGTTTATGGTGGACACCATCCCTAAACTGGTCAAGGATCCTGCTGCTCTTCCACTGCGGTCATTCACTCAGGTTTGTTATGTTACCTGATACCATAATGAGTTCTAAACAATTTTCAGAAGTTACAAGTATACAGCTTTTATTTGACAGGAAAACATGAGGTGAAAACTGAGGAGCAGTACTATCACAAGCTGTGCTTAAGAAGCTCAAAACTCTGCTATTCCAATACCTGATTTTAAAATAAATTTATATCATGCTTCAGTTTTGCTATATGTAAATACAAATGTCCTAAAACCAGCAGGGGCTACAGTTGCTTGGGTAGACTGAATTTGACTTCACTTGATGAAAGAGGAAAGAAAAAGTATACAAAATATGTAAACAAGACCTCACACAGTTTCCTGCTTCATCTCAGTGTCTCCACCAGTAGATGTAGTACAGGATGGAACAGGTCAAAACACATTTTGCAGTTCAGTTTTCATGCTTTTGTAGTTTGCAAATAATTATTATTAAAGTGTCCTGTTTTATATCTGTATGGTTATATCTGTATGACATGCTGTATGGTAAAAGTTGCATAATGATCATTGCACTACCACAACGAGAGCTCTGACCCTACAGATCCTAAACTGTGTGCCTAATACATATGTCTGGATGCAAGATTTTGATGTTCCTATCACCGGCCTGTCCTTGCCATGAAACAGTTACTATTGTAAAGGCACTTACTATTCACACCGATGAGAGCAAATTCAGCTGCTGTGGGAGCTGTAGTCTTTATGAATTGTTTGTTCTAAAGTCAAGTTAGAAAATGTCCTTGGACGAGCATTTTTAAAGGGATCTGTAGAGAAATTCAGGCCCTCACCTCTACTATCACTTCTAAACCGTTTCTGTATTTTTTGCTACAGGTTTGAGTACTTGAACCTGTACTCATCTAATTACCTAAAGATGCATTTAATCAAGGTGTGATTAGTAGGTAAAGAGTACATGCAAAATTTCTGAAATTTATTTTGATGGCTGGCTAACACCTAAACAGGGGATGATAGAGGTCCCTAATGTCATGGGTTATGGATACCCCCATCATCTCCTCTTACATGCACCCCTCTTCTCTTTTTGCAGCATGCTGTGAACTATATGAAAGTTGCTTACATGCCACCCCTGCAGGACATTGGACCTGAACCCCTGCAAGTCCAGTTTATTTTTTCTGTCAGCAATCAGCATGGAGGCACTTTGTATGGGATCTGCTTCAATATTACAATTCTTCCTGTGGACAACCAAGCCCCACAGGTAGGGTGGTGGTGAAAGTGAGAAGGAAGGACTCAGAAATTGCTTTGGGTAGAAACAGATATGCAGAGAAATCTTCTGATTTTACTGAGATAAAAAATGAATTTTCCATGTTATCAGGGTTTCATAGTATTGCACACAGCTTGCATTTGGATAGAAGGTAAAATCTGGTGAGTGTGTAATATAATTTTTTTTTGTTGAGCTGAGGACTACCTCTGGCATCTATGTATTTGTGCAAAAACATGTATGTTGCTTCTTGGTTAGCAAAACTGCGTCCCTATATTTTCTGTTGCTTATTGCACATGGAGGTCAGAAGCTTCCAGGGATGAGAACTAGGATGCACATTCTATAGCCCACTATTGGTCACTTTCTTAGCTTTTTCTAACACAGAAGAGTATATCCTTTGGCTTTTTTTTTTAATACATCACACATCCTTATAGCAGAGCAAATGGGAATAACCCTGTTGGTGTGAGTTTAAAGGTGCAGCAGCACAGACATCTCAGCATTTCTCCTCCTTGCAGGTTTTTACAAACCATTTGAGAGTGGAAGAGGGTGGCATGACCCCTATTACAGAGGGACACATTCTCATCTCTGACACAGACACGAAACAAGAGCATCTCTTCCTGCTCCTGCAGAGGCAGCCGCAGCATGGGGTAGTGGAGCTGGGTGACATTCCCCTGCACGGAGGTGACAGGCTTTCCTGTGAGGACCTGCGCACCCTGGCAGTCAGGTGAGAAGAGTGGTGGCTGCCTCTTGTAGTGGCTGAGACTCTCAGCTAGATGAGCTAAAGCCTGAAGTGGTGTTGGGTGCAGAGTCTAGCAATGTTCATCATTGCTCTAGCACAGCTGCGCCAGGACAAGACTGCTTGCTGAGCCTAGGGATTGCAATGTCACCATGAAATGCACTATTGTTTGGCCAGTAAATGGGAGTCAGCATGCCTGCTGTAAGGTTTCCCTATAAAGTGCTGCTCCATGCAGGTGAGGAGACAAATTTTATATTCAGCCATGCAGTTCCCGTGAAAAAGGCACTGGTGCCTGCTTTCTTCTTTTAAAGAAATTGTGTGCTTTATTAAGCTTGGTTAATTTACCATTAAAAAAAACCCTTTTGTTAACATTGATTAATGTAGGGAAGTAAATTTCGTTTCTTGGTACGAGCAAGACACAACACATACATGCAGGGTTAGAGCTCCCTGGCTCTATTTCCATCTGTTTAGAAACTAGGCACTTAACACAATGATGACATACACGTTTGGTAAACA
This sequence comes from Oenanthe melanoleuca, assembly GCF_029582105.1. Lineage (NCBI taxonomy): Eukaryota > Metazoa > Chordata > Aves > Passeriformes > Muscicapidae > Oenanthe > Oenanthe melanoleuca. The sequence goes on from NC_079362.1 coordinate 45,590,513, forward strand.
CCTCACAAGCAGCCAGGACCTAGATGACAAAGCCTTAGGAAACCTTTTTCCTGACTGATGAATGGTTTACTTTGGTGGGTTTTCTTCCTGTAAGAGACCCCAAAAGCCCTTTGGAGAAACTCTGACTCAGAATCAGCAGTGCTAGGTGGACACCCTTATATAGGGAGCAGCTTTCTGTATTGGGAGGGATACACAATTTAGGGCATGACCAGAAGCATGGATTCTTTTTATCTGTGAAAAATTTGTGTAGCTCTACAATCTTTTTTCACAGATATCGTCATGACGGCTCTGAGACTCTCACTGATGATGTTTTCTTTGCAGCCACAGATGGCATCCATTCTGTAGAGTTCATCCTGCAGGTCAAGGTCAGTGTGTTGTGTGTTTCTGAGAGCAATTGTCTGCGTGTAGGCAAATGGTTCAAAGCTTGACTTATGAAAGTTCTTGCATTACCTTGGAAACTGGAAGATAATGGATATGTTAGGCTTCCATTTCAACCCTAGGTTTCAGGTTCATGTGGCAAATTTGAGAGGAGCTTTGACTTGCACTTTGTACTTAAACTCTGATTATCTGGTTTGGTTTACTTATGTTTTTTACTCTTAATTCAGCTGGTTTCTTTTTGCTCACAGAGAATACTCACATACTCTGACACTGGCATCACGCTGTTAGTTTGAGCTGCACGCTGAAACGACTGGCTTCCACTGAAACGAACAATAAGAAAATCTTAAATTATCTTTCTGGTTAGGTGCTGCCTGTGAATGACGAGCTACCTGTTATGCAAACAGGCCTTGTTCCCGTGCTCCAGTGCCTGGAGGGTGAAGAAGTAGTTCTCTCCTCGGAGTACCTTCGTGCCACAGACGCGGACAGCGAGGACACGGAGCTGATGTTCCTGCTGGCCCGCCAGCCGTGCCACGGGGCAGTGAGGAGAGCTGGCATTGCCGTGCAGCGCTTCTCCCAAGCTGATGTCCTTGCTGGCTTAGTCACATACAAGCACACTGGTAAGTGAGCTAAGGACAGAATTAGAATGAGAAGTGGTCAGACAAGTATTAGTAAAAAAAATCCTTAACCTGAATCCATGCCTTTGCGGAATTCCAATGGGAACTTCTTAGAAACTACATGTTGTGACTAGGGAAGAAAATAAACTGGCATTAAAAAAGAGGGCTGATGATAAACAACCACCAAATGTTTTAATATGTTCTCCAAATCCCTGCTTGAACTGAAAATCATACTCAAACAAGTACATGAAAGCATCATAACCCCGGAGGAAGTCTTTCACTGTTGCTGACAAAATATCTTGGGCTTTTTTGACAAAATAATTATTGAGTACAAACTAGAGTATTTAGATGTGTTTCATGACAGTAAAAAAAAACCCGTTTGGTACTTCTTGCTTGCCTCTCCAGTCTAGAGTGATATCTACTTTGGACAGTTCATAGTCTTTCCATACCACAAGATAAAGGAAGTTCTGAGTTTCCTCCTGAGAAATACAACATTAAAAAGACATTATTTTGTGGTTAGCACCTTAAAAAAAAAATACAGGCAGAAATCAAGGGCTGGCTAACCCCCTTTCTTACTTAAATTTGTCCTTTCATTGAGATTAAAGAGGTTATCTTTTTACATCTCTGAATAACAGCTTTAGTCTTTTTTCCCCCAAACATTCTGGCTTTCTGTTTAATTATTCTGTAATTTTGTGTTAGCTTGGAGAATAGATGTGATATTTTCAAGCTTGGCACTGTTTAAAATGAACAGCTGGTATTTGAAAAGGAAGTACTTAAACGTGGCCACCAACAACAGACTTTTCTTCTGCATTCTAAAAATATCACAAACTGTATTTCAGTGATGATATTTTGCAGGGAATATGAAGTTTTACCTTCAAGGGTGTAGAGTTTGTGGCTTCCATTTCCAAATTTCTAACATTAAATGTGCTGCCAGGAGGTATTGCAAAAGAAGTCTGGGAGTCACTGCCTTTCATTTGCTGGCTGCTTATTAATAATATCTTGCAGCAATGCAAGACACAGGATGCCAGAAGTGCTCACAGCTGGAATACTCTGAGCCACAGATGCTTCTTGCAAGGAGTGGCAGTTCCCAGTCCTGTATCAGCCCACATTTTAAATATGATTACATACAGGCATGATATAATGTACTGTAATAAAGTACAGCAATAAAGTGCAGCCCAAGTTAAGTCCATTTTGTAAGGATAAGAAGTACATAGGAATACATGTATTAATTACTCTCTATATTAAAAAGTTTTATTTTGGAAGTGCATGGATATTACCATTTGTCAAAGAGCAACATGTAAATAAAAGAAAGATTTTCCTACATTCTTTGTGAAGGAGTGCAGAAAAAACACTTTTTCTGCATAATATACATTTTGTACCTACATTAGTGTACACATAACAGAATCTTGAGGACTATTATATGACAATGTAAAATAATATCATAACATTAAAATGATATTAATTATAACATTATTGTAACAATACTAAGACTCTTATTGTATCATAGAAGTGAGCTGGTTAAAATGAATTATAAGCATTGAACCAAATCTCTAACCAAACAGCACCCCCACCAGCCAGAATTCAGAATTCCAGTAATTTTGCTGCTGCTTTCTTCTTCTTCTGCCTTGATACTGAAGACTCTTCTTTCAGGAAAAAAATTAGTCTTCATGGAGCTTTGGTAAATAATTTTTGGTAATATTTTTTCCCAGGTGGTGAGATTGGCCTGACTCCTTCCATTGAGGTCTTAACCTTGATTGTCTCTGATGGTGAGGCTGGCCTAGATGTGAGGGACTGCTGTTATGATGGACCTCTTCCTCCTCCAGTTTCACGTGATGATCCATTCCCTGTCTATGACCTTAACATCACTGTACTCCCAGTGGACAACCAGCCTCCATCCATTGCAACTGGTGAAAGCTTCCTCTCACTATAGCAGTACCAAGTGGGCTATGCAGTACTGTTGGTGGCCAAGGACTCAGGGTGCCTTTTCTTGTAACCTGATTTTTAGCATTAGAAATAGTTGAGATCAGCATACAAAAGTTTTGGATCAGAATTTCCATCAATTTTATTTTCCTTAGATTGCACAGTGCAAACACCCAATCCAGCTGCCAGTGCAAGTATGAGCTTGGTGCTCCTCAGGTGCAGGTTTAAAGCTTTCAGTTAGAGATGAGAGTGCTCAGATCTGCTCCCCACCATGCCTACATGCTAATTGCTGCATTTGTAACCTATATCTAAGTAAAAGTCATCAATATCTTGTCCCTCAACTAAACTTATGGCCCAACAGGTTTATACAGGGCAAAAGTATAAACATGGATAGAAATATTTATTTACATTTGAGTATAAACCAGAAATTTGGGTCTTACATGAAGGGACAGTCTCATTGCTACCAGTATTATTTATATTTAATTATTTTAGCAAATAAATACAAAAGCTATGTATTAATAGATGTGAAGCCAAATTTTCACAGGTAGTCTTAAAAATCTAGAAACTCAGTTAAAATGGAAATAGAGTTCATAATGTGCTTCTAGTCCAACTGCAGCCCATTGTATGAAATTTCCATCAATCTCCTGGGCTTTTTAGTGAGGCCTGTGATATACATATTAAAAGTGTGCTTTCCATATGCTTGTGTTTTTCAATGTCATTTGTTTGTAAGTACCAGGTATATGTTATGTATCTCAGGGAATATTTAAGCATATGTATGAGTAGTTTTGTAATTTGCAGGCACTCACCCAAGTAATGTTCTGGAAATGAAGCATTGTCCCAGCAGGGAAATTAAGCAGTGATGCATGAAAATTTGTTCATTATGAGCAATTCTTAACAGTTCTCATGTAATTAATGCTCTGACAAACAAAGGTAACAACTGTTTTTGAGCAGTATACAAACCTTAGCTAATAACTTAACCAGTAAAATTATTTCATGATTCCCTTCTTCTCTATGTCTGTGATGGCAAAAGCAGAGATGGTGGTGAAAGCAGGGAAGAAAATGATAAAACAAAACCCTGCAGTAATACAGTATTTGTTGTATTTCTTCCCTTAGTTATTATTTCCATTCTTATTAGCAAAAATAATAGCAAAATGAGCTCATGACCAATAATGCTTAACATGTTTGTGTGCACAGGTGCAAGCTTTGTGGTGGAGGAGGGCTCCTCAGCAGCCCTTACTACCAATCATTTGTTTGCCACTGACCCTGACACCGCTGCAGATGACTTAGAGTTTGTGTTGGTTTCTCCTCCCCACTTTGGTTACATTGAAAATGTACTGCCTTCTCCTGGGTTTGAGAAGAGCAACATTGGAATAAGTGTAGGTGAGTCTCAGCAGCTCATGACAATCAGGCAGGGGCTTGCAGAAGGCTCTGCAGTGGGCTCTGGTGGTGCACGTGTGGCATCAATACGGAATTACTGAGGAACGCAGGTGCTGGCAAATGGAGAGCAGTGGGACTTTGCAGGGGAGTTAAAAGGCAGACTGAAGCCTTGAAAATGTGAAGAACTGACTCTTGAAGTAAACAAGGCAATCCTTGTTTCATGCACCCGGATGAGATTTATTAGAAGTCACGGTATAAGACACTAATCTGCTCTTCCTGCCTTCCCCTTCAGTGCCCCATGAAAGGCTCCAGCGTCCCTATACCTACACATCTGTCAATTAAATGCAGTAGCCTTGGTCCCACATTAGTTTCCCAGGCAAAGTTACAAAAGTGATAGTGTTTGACTTAGATGGTGACTTCCCTCGTCCACTTTCAAACCATGTAAGGCAGTTTCAGCCAGAAACCTGCACTCACTCAGTCTTTGAGTTCTCATTTTTGTAGTCTGTCAGTCAAATAAAGTGTAATTAGGATATTATAATCATAGAATCATATAGTTTAGGAAAAAAGTCAAGTCCAACGATTAACCCTGTCAACTTATTGGACCTCAGATATTTTCCTACTTGTCATTTAAGTTGGTTTTATGTGGGCTCAGTTTTGGAGTTTTTCTGAACTGAAAAGTGAGAAGCTTCAGAGTCCCACCTGAAGCAGAATGATGCATTTTTAGGTGGGGGGAAAGGGCTTGTGTCCTGCAGTAACATGTGCAATGTCATTCCTAAGTCAGAAAATTACAAAGAACTTAAAAAATTCTAGTTATTTATTCTTTGAAAGAAGACATAGCTTCATTTTTTTTAAAGGATGGATAAGACTAGAAGGCATGAAAATACTGTGCATTTTCTGTTTAAAATCTGCAGGTTCATTTCAGCTGAAGCACCTGAAAGCCATGAATATAAACTATGTTCAAGCCAGGCACTTGCAAATGGAGCCAACAGAAGACAAGTTTGTACTTTATGTCACTGATGGGTTGCATCGCTCAGCAGAGACTCCATTTTTTGTGATAATCAGCCCAACCAATGATGAAGTTCCAGAATTCATAGCCACGAATATTACCGTAAGGAAATAAGCAAAATATTAAAATAGTCATAGAACTACTTTAACCAGAAACTACTTTTTTATATAAATAAGAACATTGTCTTGATACCTGTTCCTCTGCATATTTCTCTTACTTTGTGTAGTTCAGACTACTTCAGTGAAATATAACCCTAAAAGACAGAACTTCAGTGGGATAGGAGCAGTGCATAGCTCTAGGAAATTTGCATTTAAGTAAAAAGAAGGACTCAAATCTTTAAACAAATAAATCATCTAGAAAGCAGAGAGATCTTTAGCTTCTTCTGCATTCTCAAGAGCCTTCACATTTTTAATAGAGTATTTTTTTTTATTTCTGGCATAGCTTCTCCCCTCTCTGTAGACTGTTTTTAATATAAATAACTCTGTAAGTACAGAGTGTAAACTTACTGTAAAGTAAAAAGTGGTTGTATAAATTTATATGCATCCATATTTTTAGACATCTTTATGTTTTTAAAGGCTTTCTCCTTTTGCATTTCTGAGCACTAGATTTGGCATTGACTTACTTAACATATTGTCTATTAATCTGGGAAAATATGAACTCCTTATCTCAACTTCTCTTTTCATCACTGTAACCACTTACTTTCTCTATGTCTTTTAAACTGATTGAAATCAGTAGCTGGTTAAAAAACTGCTGGGTAAGGGATGGGTGAATCAAGAGATACACTTGACCAAAGAATACCCTACTCATGAAACATGCTAGAATTCTATTATTTCTTTTCATGTAAAAGAATTGGATGTTTTTTCTTTCACGTTCAGGTTCAAGAAGGGGAGATGAAGGAGCTGGATCTGTCTGTTATCAATGCAGTTGATCTGGATGTGCCTCAAGACCCTCTGGTGTTTGAGGTTGTGCAGAGGCCCTCGTATGGGTTCCTTGTCAATGGTGTTCATGGCAGTGATGTTCTACATTATAAACAGTTAATTAACCATGATCACCACGGCCATGGGTTGCTTGTTCATGACTTTTCCATGGAGCTACTGAGGAGTGGTAGGTGCAGCATTCTTCTGACAATGGTCTTTCATTCTTTTAATGAGGCAAGTGGCACACTAAAGAAATCTTCATAATTTATATATTCAGTTGCCTTATGCTTATTTTCAAGACAATGTTTAGGAATGGAAGTTGTCCTACTTAACGCTGTTCTTGTCTATTGATTTTAGGAACTGTCAATAAAATCATCCTGAGGGACCTCTGTATAAAAAAGGGTAGTAATATGAGTAGGAAAATCATCTGTCCTGATTAAAATAAAAGTGAATAATGTAACATAATGTAACATCATCAAACAAATTTGTAAATGTTTTACAGCATCTAGAATAGAGGGAAAACAAGACTGATTTAAAAACACATTAACTGTTCATGGGGTTAAGTATTTCTTCAAATTATCACAAAATCGTAGAACATTTGGGTTTCAAGGGACCTTTAAGGATCAGCTAGTCCACCTCCTCTGTTATGGGCAGGCACAACTTGCACAGGACCAATTATTTGCCTAAAGCCCCATTCAACCTGATCTTGAGCATTTCCAGCGTTCCACAACCAATTGGAAAAATTGTTCCAGTGTCTCACCATTCTTACTGTAAAATGTTTTGTGCTTATATCCAACTAAACCTACTCCTGCCCCTTGTTATGTCACTACAGGCCTTGGCAAAAAGTCTCTCTCTGTCTTTCCTATAAACCCTCTTTAGACACTGAAAGGCTGCAATATACCATATGTCTAGCAAGAAATGTACGAATTGGGGCTCCACAGCTCTGCATGATCACCCAGCCTGCTTCAAGGCAGCAAATCTATTTCAAGTACATGTAAGAAAATGTGTGTTTAACACTGTAAGGAGTATGCTGGATTCCTCCCAGCTGTGGCTATTCAGTGAAACATGGAATTGATCAGTATAAAGAGGGGCATGAATCCAGTACTGTCACTCAAATTTCAGTTCAGCCCTCAAAACTGGAGGAAAAATTTTTTGTCTCTGCCTGTCTAAAATGAACCTCCAGAAATATCAGGTGTCTGCCCCAAATTCTTCTGCCTTCCCAAGTCTTGGTTTTGACTTTCTTTCTCGGCTTTTTCCTTTTGTTATCCATAATGGTGTACAAGCCACCTTTGGCCTAGAACTTCTGATTTTCCATGGTCATAGAAACAAGGCCAGCTGTCCTTCCAAAGGCTCCTTCAAAGATTTCTGAGGATTAGTTATAGCACAGGGAAGTATTGCCTGACAGTCTCATCCTCCCTATGGTTCCCATCAAAGTGATTTGGAATAAGGAGAAAAGAAGAAATATACCTTTTTCAGATTGACAGAAACCCCTTTTTTGGAGAGTCACTCCTTGCTTAGCTCAGGCTGTTGACCTTGAGTCAACAGTATGATGTTAGACCACTGAACAGCAGTGGCTCATCAAACACATTTTCTGATAGCTAAGATAAGTTTACTGTTTCCCTAGCATATGGGGAGAGGAGATGGGAAGAAGGTGGCTGAAGCAGAGTGAAATGATGAGAGGGATTTTGCAGGAGTCAGATTAAGTAATTCTTTTAATTTCTCTCACCCATTCTCCATCTCCCTCTCTCTTTCTCTTATTCTTCTCCCCCTTCCTGCCTTACATAGGAATGAAGCTGATGTACATGCATGATGACTCTGAAAACTTCACTGACAGCTTTAAAATTCAGCTATCAGATGGAAAACATAAACTTCTCAGAACCATTTCAGTGAAGGTCATTCCAGTTAATGATGAGAAACCAGTGCTGAGCAAGTAAGTTATGTTCCTGTTTCGGACAGTGGGATGTGTTCAGACAAAATGATGGAAAAGTGAACAAAACACCAAATAATAGAATCATATCATAGCTAAGGTTGGAAAAGGCTTTTAAGATAATCAAGTCCAATCAACAACCTAGCATCCCATCCCATTAAACCATGTCTTTGGTTTCTGATGCAAAGAGGAAGCCATAACTAGTAACAGACTAACGTCAGTAAAAATGTTTCTTATGTAGGTCTCTATCATCCCATTAAACAAAAAAAAACCAAAACCAAAACTGAAAGAGGAGCATGCTTAGTGTTGCCCTATATTAAGCAAATAGAGGAAAAATAAATGTGTACAATGAAACACGTTTGCTGTTTCCTTTGTAAGTTTCTTCAAGGTGTTTGCCAGGTGTTGTACCTCTGCTGAACACTGACCACCATGCTACTGTTTTTTCCTCCCCTGAGACAAACACCTGCCTAAAACACCTCACTGAAAGCAGCCCTGGATTTTGGCATGAGTGGATCCACAAGGTTGAAGGAGAGGAAGGGCTTTCAGATTATAATTATCTTATTTTATATTCTAAAACTCTTTTTCTCTGCCATGATTCAACTGCTGCAAAGGCACACACTAACTTCCCTTATGCTTCAAAACTAGGAGTTGTAAATGAATTAGACATGATCAGAAATTGCCTGGCAGACCCTTTGTAGATAGGCAGCTGGCTGCAGGAGAGCCAAACCTCCTGGACATTTTAAAAGGAGCTAATCCCTTGGGATCTCCAACTGATGACTTGTCACAGAGCATCAGGACAGCCATAATTGTGACTGTTTTCCAGCCCCAGTCAGGCAGATGGGAGGCTAAGAGTCCAAAGGTTTTGGGGGTATAGCTCTGAACCTCTAAAGTTTGCATTTCAGACTCACAACCTGCCACCAAGGAGGGAACTTCTGATCCCTCAGGGTATTTGGCTTACTTTCAGATCAGAGTTACATGCAAAGAATTTTTAATGTTATTTTTTTACCAGGTAGAGCTTTCTGCAACAATGAATGTTAGTTTCTTAGTTAAAAGATTTTCAATGACCACATAATGCTAAAATGAGAGAACATCAATTTGCAGTTAAAATAAAGATTATAATTTATGTATGTGTATATCAGGTACAGATAATTACTGATAATTGCCTATTTGTTCCTCACATGCTATAGCTTGATCTGCCATTTTACACCCTTTCTCTCTGAAAGAAGATAATGAAGTGCAAGAAGTCAAGTGTTTTTAGTTTGCCCAGCTAGATCCAGAATCTGTTGCTTCCTTGCCTGCCAATGTTAGGTCTCATCACTTGCCACTTTTGTGGTGAAGAGCAGCATAGATTCAGACATCTCCTCCCAAAATAACTATTCCTCTGTAAGAAGTTACTGCCACTTGCCTATTACTCCTCCACTGAGATGAGGTGTGCTGCCAATATTTAAGCAGTAGTGCTTTAAGAAAATGTTCAGTTTGGAACTGAGATGATTTTACTGCCACATTTAGTCCCTACATGTTCACTGTAGGGTATCTTATAAAGTTCCTTATGTTAGTGCAATGTTTTACAGGTGAATATTGGGCAGTACCTGTGAGATTTTCTTAACCTTTTGATCTTGGGGCACTTTCCACCCAAGGGATTTTCAGCTCTCATCTCCATTAGTTATGGTCAACAGACTGAAGAACCTGTGATGGGATGTTTCTGGCTGGCAAACAGTGCCTCTTATTCACAGTGATTGCCAAAACCTCAATCTGTCACCTCTTGGATTGCATCCCGTAGAAGAGAGTGCCCTTGGGGAATGTAAAGCCTTTGCACATTCCTCTTGAGAGCTTCTTCCCAAAATGAGATGTGGGTGCTAGAAGGAGCATAGGAAAGAAGCCAGTTAGGTATGGTATGTCTCTTACAGATAAAGGGTGAGGCTTGAGGACTAGTTGTTTGAAAGACAGTAAAAACAATCAGTTCATTAGAGCCAGTATTGCTGTGCTCTACATTAGCAGTAATAATGCAGTCTGTATGTTTACATTGTCTTCTTCCTATAAATTGTATGAAGGTAAGCAGAATAGGGTCCAGGGGAATAAGAGAGATGTGTTAAATCAATTTGTTTTAGGTATTTTTGTTCTTTCCCACCAAGTAAGGAGAAGCTTGTCTGCACTGTTCACTTTTTTTTTTTCTCTTTTGAACTGAAAGAGGCACCCTTCTTCTATTCTCCTGCAATTGTCATTTCTGTCAGCATTTGGTTAATCCATATTTCTGGCAGAGAAATTGCATGTTGAAAAGGTTCCTTTTATTGCATCAATACATGACTTTTAATTTTTTCAGGAAGAACAATATAGAGGTGAACATAGGTGAAACTCAAATCATTTCTAGTGCTGTACTGTCAGCAGAAGATAAAGATACCCCCAGGGAGAGAATTTACTACTTATTTGAAAGACTTCCAGAAAATGGTCAGCTTCAGCTCAAGGTTAGTCTTTGTACTTCAACAAAAAGCAAGCATGCAAAGGACTCTCTCTTTTTAGGGCAAAATAAAGTTCATTTTCCTTTTCTCCCAAACGCCTGTCATATTTGAAGTAGACAGCTTGGCCAGTTTGATTGCTGAAGGAGTGCTTGAGTCAAACAATGATGCTGTCCCAGAGGCTTTGGCACTAAAACCCAGCTCCTAAACAGGAGAACATGGAAGGTGAAAAACATCTGAGGTTAAAATTGAGAGAGATGCTGGGATAATCATCCCACAAAGAGGGCAAACTAAGCTAGGAGGCAATGGGGGGATGACCTTGGTTTAAAAAAAAAAAAAAAAAAAAAAAGCCTTTACTTCAGTTACTTCAGGGTTCAGAAAGAAAGGAATTGCATGTGAAAGAGCAATAAATACATCAACTAAAAGAAAAGCACGGGGGAAGGAAGGGAAAAGGAAGATGATGGAAAGGATATATGAAGAGGAAAGGCAAAAAATAAGATTAAAAATGGAAGACGAGATGACAATCTCTTGATCTAAAATAAGAAAAAAGAACAAAGATAGAAAAAAAAGTGGTTTTAAAATAGCATGCATATGTGATAGAAATAAAATTATGTTTCTAAAACTTGTGAATTTGGAAAGCATTTTGATGCTGGAACTCAGCATCAATCTGTGATCTCATGAGACTTGTGAGTTAAGTCTGAGGCAAGAGATAGCTGCTGATTGGAATCTGTCAGTTTGAATAAATAGGGTGCATATACATATCTTAGCTTTCTTTCCTTGATAACCTTTGCTCTAAATATAGTGATGCTGTTACCCACTAAATGTCAACTTCATTGATCAGTCAAATTCAGAGTACTAGGCTATCTTCACAAAAGCAAGAAATTTTATGTGTCATTCAGGATTTTTTTGCAGCTGAGGACTTCTGGGCCTCTAAATTTCTGTGCTTCCCTGAAGTTATTTCTGATACTGTTTAAGCTATGATTTCAGATAGAACTAAGAGCAGATTTGTGAAATTAAGAAACAGAAAACCTAAGCTGGGTTAAATTTCTTTTTTTTATAGTTTTTATTTAATTTTTATTTTGGTATCTGATTAAGAGCTGCGCAGAAAAGTATGGCTATTTTATTAATGATCATTGTATCTTCTCCAGTTTTTTATCTGCTGGAAAAAAATCTCCAGTTGTTTGCTGCCCTTCAAAACATACTATGAGGAAAGAAACCTTTAGAAGGAAAGCCAAGTGGCTGCCACTAACAGGGAATATAACTACAAAGAAATTACCTGGGAAGGATGTGTGGGTAATTGTCAGTTAATGAAGAATGTTTATTCTTTCCAGGTAGAACAAGGGTGGGTGACTCTCCGAACTGGAATGAAGTGCACCCAGGAAGAGCTGGATATGAACCTTTTGAGATATGTCCACACAGGAACTGTGGGGTCCAAGAAAAAAGACAGCTTCACATTTTACCTCTGGGATGGGCATAACAGATCCCCAGCTGTGGACTTCTACATAAATATCAAGGACTTGGAAAAGGGTAAAGATCCATTAAACTTGATCTTTCACAGTGCCTGTTTCTGAAACCAAGATATCTGAGTATGTCTTGCTCCTTTCCTTAGCACTGTCTAGGCCCTGGTAAGTGTCCCTGCAGGTCCTGTAAGTTCAACTGGCTGGATTTCACTGTTGGCTGGGTCCTGGAATGTGAAAAGGCTCTGCTGCATGCAGTGTGCTGCACCTTGCCTCCCAGGACTCCCAGCTGCTTTGCAAACAGAGCTGAAAATATCTTTCTGAAACTAGCTTTGTGTCTGGGTAAATGAGCACAGAAAAATGGAGAGAATATAAAAAGGTAGGCAAAAAACTGTTCAGAAACAGCTCTGTCTCCCAGGTTATTCTGCAGTCTTACAGTCTTTCTTTTTTTATTGGATCTCTATTAGAAACACAGAGATTTGCCTGACATTGCTGAGATTGGAAGTTGTGTCAAAAGAGGCTGTGGTCTCTTCATCTTTGTCCCCAACAGGATAATAGTTTTCAGGGTCCAACAGTATAAAGCCCTAGGCAATGTGGCTATGGCTGATCTCATGGCTGACCCTGCTTTGAGCAGAAGGCCACAATAAAGATATCCTGAAGTCTTTTCCATGCTGAGTTTTTCTATAATCTTAAAGTCTTATAGTTTTTCTACCAGGGATGGCTTTCCTGTGGCTAAACAATGCAGAAGGGATCATCCAGTTCAATATGACTATTTAGTGGTTTTTTTGTCTATTCTGCAGGAGACATTGCTATTTTTATGAGACCCCTTAGAGTGGCAAAAGGAGATCGCAGCTACATTACAACTGATGTCCTCCTCGCACTGGATGGTACTGACAAGCCAGAGGAGCTGCTTTATGTGATTACCTCCCCACCCCAGTATGGGCAAATAGAGTATGTCAGCTATCCTGGCATCCCCATTGCAAGCTTCAGTCAAATGGATGTAGCACGACAGATTGTCTGCTACGTTCACAAAGCCAAGGCAGTTGTTCGTGAAGATACATTCAGGTAAGGCATACTACCCCACCCTCCAGCCTCTTCCCTTTGATTTTTTGGGGTATTTGAAAAACCTGCACTGCAAAACACAAAACACCCAAAACCCCCCAAATGAAATCATTAAAAAAAGCTGGAGGCTCTGTGTGAATTCCCAATGTTTATAGAGCACATCTATTTCTACAGCAATAAATATAGCTGTGAATGCTTTGGTAATGAATGCATTTTCTCATTGATGCTGAAAATATAAGCAGAGACACATTACTCAATGATACTAGCTTCAACATTATTATAGGATCCAGGCATACACAGCTGTTAAGATCTAAGCAAGAGAGAAGGACTGAGAATATACTTTACCATGTGGGTACTTTAAACATACTTTACCATGTAGGATGTGGTAAAGCTGGTCCATTCAGGTATTTAATAACAACTTTCTTATCTGTTGTTATTTATCATATTAATTTGATTGTGGGTTTTTTGAATCCCTAAGTATCCTGGTATATAATGAATCCAGTCTTAATCTATTTTGACACTACCACAGCTCAGAAATTCCTGTAGACACTTGAAATTCTGGGGTAAAACAATAGGCCTAGTTCAGCAGCCTAATGATAATTATTTGCACCTGTTTCTGAAAGTTTCGACTTAGAACAGTTTATGCTAGATGCATTCATTTTGTTCTCAAATGAGCCTTCCTTGGTTATAAAGTAGAATGATGAAATAAATTATCATCAGATTGAGAGCAGATATACTGGTCAAAGTGAACAGTTTTGTAAAAAAGATCAAAATCAGAGAAAATAAAAAGCTCAAAAATAAAGAAAGAAAATGCTTCTAAAGGAAGAAGGTTACTGTTTGCTAATATTGGTAATTTTCTATGAAAGCAGCTTTTGACAGAAGGTGGACTTACTGTAAAATGAAAAATTAGGAGCTTATTATTTTTCATTTGTTACTAAGAAAAATTAAAGAGTTGGCTCCTAAGAGCTGCAATTCAGAAAAGACACCTTTTTAGACTCTCCTAGAATAAGTTCCTGTTCTGAATGGCATTTTTCATGAGACATTATGAAGTTCAAGAACATATTGCATCATCCATTTTGAAAACTTTTTAGCAGGCAAGTCAAGTAAGTGGGGCATGGAGACATCAGATAAATCTCCCTATGACACTAGGTCAGGTAGCATTGCTCAGAGTTAACCTGAAAGTAATTCTAAAACTTTCCTCAGATGAAATATTTTTAATTATCCCTTCCACTTCATTCAGTGTGGTGGCAATTCTAGTTAGGAGATTTGTCTGATTCACTTGTACTCACTACAGAAAAAGTGAACAAATATTCCTTGGTTTTATGTTTCTTAATGGTGAACACTTTCACCAAACTGGAATTAGATTATACAAGTTAGGCTGCAGTCATGCCAGCCCTAACTAATTTGGGCAGCGTAGTGTAGTGGCTTGTGTCAGTATGACTTCCATATCACATTAACAAATGCAGATTTAACAATTCTTGGCAAATTGCACATGTAGATAAACCCAATGTTTTCTGTTTAGGCCAATGGCTAAGAACCAAACTAGAAAGTCAGCCTTATAAAAGTAAGGTCATGATTCTTTAATAAATATTGATATTTGATAACTATTTTAATCCAAATAATTATGTTCCTTGGTGTTGTCATTTGGAAATGGTTTTGTGTAGACATATAAATATTCTGGCAGAATAGTATTATTATTTCAACAAGGAATTAATTACATGGCTAATTGTGGAAGGATGAGAAATCAACTAACCAGATTTTTACTTCCCACTAAAATACTTCCTTCAGACATAAATTTACCTGTATTGTTTGATGCTGTTGGCCTGGAAGAAAGATTTGGCAGTGCTTGTTTGGACAGACGACTTCAAGTGATTAGCAACCTGACATCAGATGCTGGCAGCAGGATGCTAAAAGAACATGCTAATGTCCTCCATTTTGACATGCTGGCTCGATTTTGTAATGAGTTGGCACTATTTATGATTCCATTTTTATCTTTTAAATGCCATGACAGATGGTAGGTCCTATAGCCAACTCCATTGCCATCAAACTGCAGAAAGCATGAAATGTTGGTAGCTGTGAAATCAAACCACGCAACGTCCTCCAAACTTTGCCTGGAAATTGTACTCTAAATTTAATCAGAGTGACAATACTGGCTGCTCTCCACTCCCGAGGAAATCGAAAAGCAGACATAAACCATAAATAAACAAACAACCAAAATCTCCAAAAGTGCAGAAGGACATCTTGGACATGGGCAGTTTCAGCACCTGTGAAACTAAGCAGTGAATGAAATTCATGGTGAATTTCAGTCTGTTGTATACATGCAGGAGATTTGTTCCTCTCTGGTAGTCTGGAGAAGGCTGGATCAATCTTCAGTTTCATGAACCGAATTATCTAAGTCCTTCACTAAATATTGTTTGAGACCTCATCCAACTGTTTTTACAGCAACCAAAAGAATGAGAGAAAATTCACTTCTGCTTCAGTCTTCCAGGTGTTTTGAGAGAAGGTTAAGATCTTGGCTGAAGGTGCTTCACCCTTTTCTATCCTAACAGAGTATTTATCATCATTATTTTAGTTCTGTATTTGATTTCAGATAGCTTACAAATAGCACAACCCTTTAACCACTGGCACAATAGCATTAGGTCAGTGTAGACAGATGTCTCTAGGTTCCCAGCTGGGAATACCATTCTCAGTAAACATATTTCTAACTGCTACACAGTCCCTGGTCTGCCTATGCTCATTCCCATCTGTTTCATGGCATAGTGCCAGTTTACAAGTGATCAAGCTCTAATCATCCAATGTTGGTGAAGGCAATGAGGAATTTTAGATGGACAGGCTGTGTGACACAGTAAGCTGCTCCCTGACCTACTGAAAGTCACTCACATTCAAGTCACGCAGCAATACACTAGGTGTTGACCCTGTAATTTAAAAAATACTTCTTCAAGGTCTGCAGTCCAAGGGGAAACATATAATTCACTGTCAGCCAGGCCCCATTTCATTTAAGTAAGGTAGAAGAGTGTTAGGTGGAAAGCAGCCAGCTAGGCTGGCCCTCATACTGTCAGAAACAAATGTCCCACTCCAGTACAGACAAATTTCTTTGCACAGCAGACTCTGCTCTGACTCAGGCAGAACAAACCTGTGTGAAAACCACCTTACAAAATGTTTTTGCACATACTGTGCAGCATAGTAATTAAAATTTATGTTGAAAGACAGGTAACTCATACATGCTTTAAGTTGATGGGACATGAAGGATTGTGAGATTTTCAGAGCAATTTTTACTTTCATATTCCCTCAAAAGTTTTTGTTACAGGCATCAAAATGTTCCATGTAATTATTTTCAGAAGAAAATACATGAGTAATGATCTTGCTGATGAAATCTAAGATGAATTTCAAAGGCCAAAAGATTGGTCTTCTCCATATTTTTCTCCAAAACTAAATTCAAAAATAGGTTTCTGCAGACCATGCTGTCACTTGTATGGCAAAAGCCCATCCCCAGCTGGTAGGCTTCTGTCATGGTTTAACTGCAGCCTACAGCTAAGCACCAGGCAGCTGCTCACTCCCTCCCCACCTGGCAGGACTGGGGAGAGGACTGGAAAGGTAAAAGTCAGAATACTCATGGTAGAGATAGAGACACTTTAGTAGGTAATGCAAAAGCTGTGCACACAAGCAAAGCAAAACAAAGAATTCACTCAGTGCTTCCTGTGGACAGGCAGGTGTTCAGCCATCCCCAGGAAAGCAGAGCTCCATCATGCACAACAGTGACTTGGGAAGACAAATGCCACCACGCCAAAGGTCTCTCCCTCCCTCCTTCTTTTCCCCCCTTCTCTATACACTGAGCATGATACCAGATGGTGTGGGATATGCTTTGGGTCAGCTGGGGTCAGCTGTCCTGGCTGTGCTCCCTCCCAACTCCTTATGCACTCCCAGCCCAGTCGCTGGCAGTGCAGTGTGAGAGGCAGAAAAAGCCTTGATGCTGTGTAAGCACTGCTCAGCAGTAATAAAACAAAGCACCCTTGTGTTATCAACACTATCTACAGCACAAATCAGAACTGCAGTCCCATGCAAGTGACTATTAGGAAAATTAACTCTACCCAAGCCAGCAACAGCAGAGCTTCCAACAGGTTTTCTCTACAGCCTTGGGCACCTTTCTCTTAACTTTGAAAGGAAAACTGTCTGTAGTGAATAATCAAATCTTTAGTGCATCTAAAGAAACATCACTACTTGAGAGAGAGCTGCAAGAAGCTATGTGGCTATTGATAGAAATTCCCAGCATGGAAGAAGACTTGTGCAGATATGACCATTTGATAAGTTTTTGCTATGGATATCAACGTTTTTAACACTACCCTGTATAATTTGTACAGTTCTGCCCAATATCTTGGTACTTCAGTAAAACTTTACTTGACTTTTGTAAAGAAACATAAATTAGCTCCTCTGAATATATGAAAATTTAAAGATACAGTTAGTGTCTAAACAAATCCATGAAGTGAGATAAGGCTGAATCTTTCTCCAGTTTGTTTTTTCAGATAATTTTGGGAGCATTGATTAGAAAAGATTTGTAAAAGTCGACAGAAAGGAACCCAAACCAAACCAGGCAGGTCATGCACTTCACATACCTCTTTCTGTAAGCTGTAGGTGCTACTGCCAGGTAACCAAATGAAGATAAATTTTAAGGATGTGTAAAATATGTGTGCCAGAAGCTACAATAAGCCCCCCAGGCAGCCTTTTCTTTAAGATCTGCTCCACCTGTGTCCCAGCTAGAAGGCTAGGTCAGGTCTGTTATGACTATTGATCTTCAAGGCTTCTCTCCTCTGGCATCTGCTCAATCCGTGCCAGTGCATTGTAACTCCTGTCATATATCTGGCTGTCTGCTTTCCTGTTTTTGAGTTTTACATCACTCCACTCAGTGTCTGGGTTTCTGGTCCACCCAGCTCTTCTACTTTTGCAGTATCAGTACAGGCAAGTCCTGTAGTAAAGGTCTGCATTGTCATTTCATTTCAGTACATGGTGAATCAAGAACAGACTGCCTTGCCTCTCTTTGCCAGATTCATCATCAGCAATGGACTGAGGACTAAGCATGGGACATTCAAGATCTTCTTGGAGGCAGCTGACCAGGCTTTGCCCACTCTATCTAGGAACATGGGGTTAAGAATAATGGAAGGAGCTATGGCACTTCTTACTCCTGATATACTGCAGCTTTCAGACCCAGATACTGCCAAAGAAAACCTTACCTTCCTCTTGGCTCAGCTCCCCCAGTATGGTCATCTCTATTACCATGGGGCTGTGCTACTGCAGTACAATTTCACACAGCAAGATGTGGACAACAGGGATGTTGCCTACAAGCACCGAGGTGGGAATTCCCAGATTGACAGATTTACATTCATTGCCACAGACAGGACTAACCAAGGCTTCATCGTGAATGGGAGGGTGCAGAGCAAGCCAGTGGCATTCACCATCCAGGCAAGTGTGACCACAGTTACTTAAGAGAGATAAGTAGAGTGATAAGGTAAAAAATGTATCAGTTTTGGTGACAGCTGGTACTTGCTGCAGTCTCTGATTTAACTATGCAACCAAAATATTTGCTTTCTGTGTTCCATGAAAAATTAACCTGGGGAATTTACTACTTGCCAAAATGTGTAAAGACAAGCAAGTAAATACTTACATACTTAATACTTTCATGCTAAAAGTTTTCCATAGGAATCTCAACTATGGGAAGGATAGAAGGTTCTCCTGCTCTGCTTTCCTGCTTGGTGCCTCACGCTGTGATTTGTACATGTGGGGAGTGTGACTGCTGATCTTCATGTCACAGGAATACTGAATTACAGCCACTTTGCTTCCCCACCTAGACATCCTGTCTTCTCTCTGACAGCCTCTGTAAGACACCTGCTCTGGTTCTTCTTTCTTTCCTAGAATCTTTCTGTTCACTTCCCATTTCTCCTGTTTTCAAGTCTTTCATACTGCATTATATATGTTTGCTGTGATTTTTTTTTTTTAATGTATTTATGTGGCATGTTTCAGAACACAAAGTATGCTAATTTTTTTTGACATTGCATGTCAAATTCTGTGTTTCAAAACCCTGCTACTAATGAAGAGGCTGTTTCCTGTCAACAAAGTTTCAACGATGAGTGAGAATACTATATCAACAGAGGGTGAAATATAGAAACAGCAACCGTGGAATGCTAGAAGATACATCAGAATTTGTGAAAAGGTGGCATTGTTATTATAATGCAGAGGTAATAAACCTTTGCTGCAGTACCTTTTTGCTGTAAAGAAAATTACATAAAGAATGAGGACTATGTGGAATGTGGGACATTGGGGCAGAGGTACATAGAATTTGTACAGAGTGTACAATATCCTCCTGCATGTGGCAAGTGATGGGCAGTCAGGACCTGGACACTTCTCACTTGAAGTACAACTCAACTGGAACTCAGGGGTCTGCAGCAGACTGTGAGCCAAAGTGGCTATTCCACCCTGATGTGGCAACTGCTCTTTTAGCAAAAGCAGGACAGAGAATATCCTGATGTGTAAAATGAATGTGTAACTTTGATTTAGGTGGATCCATTGGACAAAACGGCACCCAAAATTATTCATCTCCATTGCATTTCTAATGTGGAAGTCCTGAAGAATGGCAATTATGGGATCTATATTACTGCCAGGTCCCTGAGGGCATCTGACCCCAATACAGATGACGACAAAATAATTTTTAAGATTTTGCGAGGTCCTCATTATGGCTACCTGGAAAACATAACAACAGGTGATTTCTTTTATAGTCTCTATTAGGGACCATACCAGACCAGTTTTCAAACCCTATCCGGCTAATGCTTGTTTGATAGGGAGAATCAGCAAACTTTGGGCAAAGTTTGACTTTAGTAACAAAACTTTTACAATGAAACCTGAGTCTTTGAACTCAACAAAACCACAGCTTTGAACAAAATGAAAGTTTGTTATGAATCCTCAAAGAGTTTGAGATAAATTTTAATAGCTGCTGTTGAGAAACTTTTTTATTTCTATCAAGACAAAAATATTAATATTGAACTTGGCCTTTTGATAAACAGGTTACACATGAAGAAATTGGCAGGGGCTTATAGTGAACAAGTATTGCTGTTTAGCTATAACCTTGCATTTCTCTAAGTTTAGATTCTCAACAAAAAGGAAAAGTTGAAAAGAGTCTATATGAACCACATGGCTCTTATTGTCAGGCTTTTCGTTCACCTGCATATTGCTTGTCTTTCCTAGGTGGATTCATTCAGGAAGGATTTAGCCAAAAGGATTTAAACAGCAAAATCATACTTTATGTCATCAACCAGTCACACGAAGTGAATTCAGACAGCTTGGAGTTCCAAGTGACAGATGCCAGTGGAAACTCTGCAGCACCCCAAAGGTAGCTCCACTCCTTGGTGACACAGGCTGTGTTTCACTGAGCTCACCACCCCGGGGCACATGAACACTGCTGGGCTTGAAGCCCTGCAGACACAGCTGCCACTCAACCTGCCATTGCTTCTGTTAGGGTAGAGAAGGTTTCTCCCCCTCAAGAAGGTGAAATACAAGGGGTGAGCTCCAGGTTAGACTGTGTCACAGTTCTCAAGGGCCTTCACAGGATCTTACCAGGAAACATAATGCATTTACTGGAGGTTGGGCATTTGGAGATCTGAGATGCTGCATGCTGAAGGATGGGACTACTGCTTCAATAACAGGGTCCTGCAGCTGCAGGTCGCTCTTGCCCTTAGCTGATGGCAATGCATTTTTCACAGGCTTGAGATTATAATGGAGGGGATGCTCTCAAATGACAAAGCTATGAGTGCCATATTTCTGCAAAAGAACTCTGAAAGAAGGTGGAGAGCACACAGCTTCTTCTTTGTCATCCACTGCATGAATTAGGCATACTATCCAATATTTCCTTGTGACATACAGCAAGCCTCATGCAGAGAAATTATACTATCATCTGAACTGTGCTTTGATAAAAGCCAGAAGAGTGAGTAACTTCAGCAGAGGCAATGCTTCTCTTTATTTCTGAAAATAGGGCTAAATATTCAACCAACTTATTTAATCAGAAGAAATCAAGAAAAAAAAACAAACAAAAAAACAACAAACCAAAACAGCCAGTATGTTTTTTTCAGGGCTAAACAGACTGCTCACAAACCAGGACTCATGGTAAAGAAAGAGGAGCAGAGAGCTGTACCCTGGAGCAGAGCACTTCCCTGCACACTGGAGAGAGGACAGGGACTGAGCTGAGCTGGAGGCAGCATTTAGGCAGTTATGTGCTGTGCCAAAAGATGTCCCCATACACAAACACATCTGACCATGGACAGCCCAGCTGCTCTGTGCTGGCTTGCAGTTGAACCAACATCAAAACCACCATTATGTGATGCCAAATCTCATGGGAAAGTGCAACTCCTTGTAAATGAATGGCAATGCATAGCACAGCTTTAGGAAAAGAGCAAAGAAAAAGCTCTTTTTTTTTTGGCAGAAAATAGGCATTGCAGTGAAGTTGTCTGCTAGCAGACCAAAGGGGAATTTTAGTGAAAAATACTATTTTAATATTGTATTTAAAAGCTTGTGCGATAATTTTTTCAATTTAAAGTATTTATCACCTAACGATCACTGGTTCAAAATACACAATTTATTTGTTCATGTCCCAGCTTTTTTTTTAAATGCTGCTGAACTACATCTGGCACATCCATCTTCTTTAGTAAAAATAAAGCAAATCAGATTCTAAATGGGTTTCCCACCAAATTAACATCAGAGGAATGAGGAGGAACAGGAGGAAGCTTCCACTGGTGATAGAGCTAGCCAGCTGTGAAAGGCCTAGAAGTCTGTTTTAATAAAGTTTAAATTGTAAAAGCTCAGCCTAATTTCCTTCTTTGCACTCTCATTCATCCCTCTCTGACTCTCAATATTTTTATCACAGCTTCAGAAAAGGAAAGATCTTCTGCAGCACAAAATCTTCTGAGCAGTCTTCGGACACTGCCCCCATCCTCCATAAACAATTCTAAGACTCAGTGCATAAGACACCTAAAATCTGATAGGAGAAAGGTTGAAGAGAGAAGTAGAAGAGTACTAAAGTACTAAAGTAGAAGAGTACTAAAGTAAAGGGAGGAGAGAAGACCCTTGCATAGAGGCAGAAAACTCCTAGATTATACTCTGCATGCTACAGGAGGGGAGTTAGAGAATAGATGAAGGCAGATGGGTAGAAAGGAGGATATTGCTGAGAAAAGACTGAGGAGTGAAAGTATTATAGAACTTCAAGGCTAAAGGATAAACAGTGATAACTTGGCCTATTGTTGTTATGGACAAACTGCTCTTCTCAAAGTGACTGCAGAATCCCTCTGGCTGTGAAACAAGGCTCAAGTGTGGTTTAGGGTAGATCAGGGCTGGTCTGGAAGATTTATTAGCCTCTTCCTAATCAGTTAAATCACACAAAAATGTTGATTTGGAGACAAAGGCTCGGTATGTGTATTGGCTCAAGCAGCAGTCGGAGAGCAGGCTCCTCTCACAGGCTCTGAGCAGCAGGGCTGGGGGTGGCTGGCCAGGTGGCTTTGCTCTGCACTCACATTCCTGCCTCTCCCACAGGCTGGAGCTGCGCTGGGCTCGAATTGAAATGCTACAGACTGAATATGAGGTGTGTGAAAACATGGGAGTGGTGTCTCTGAAAATCACCAGGGCAGGACACTCAGGAGAGTCTGCCTTTGTAACTGTGAAGGTAAAGCCATAAGATAACAACCTAACTTAATAATAAGTGTGGCTTGTTTTATTCTTCAGATGTAAAGATAATTCAATAATCATCAAAGAGGCCATGTGATTCAATCCACTTGGATACTCACTGGGACATTGTCTACTACAGACGGCTGAAACATTTCAGACAAAATTTTTTGGGTTTTCAGTTGAAATGCTAATTAATCAAACCTGGAATGTTTCAGAGCAGTGTTTCAGTTTTGATGAAAAAACAGAGCAGACAGTTTCTTCTGGCACTGTAGGCTTTGGGCAATCTGGGGCCTTGGGGCTTCTGTTTGCCTGCTCAGGCTGGAGACGCCCAGGATGTACAGCGATTTCAACTACACATTCATGGCAGCCTTCTTCATTTCTCCTCCTGCTGCCCACAGCCTAGCAAAATACCCTATATCTTCAATGACTGCCTCTGGCTTATGTCAAAAAGACTAGACTGAAAGAACCAGGCTATAATTTTGTAAAACAGGTTTTGTGCATCTTGCCTTCACAAATTTTATCTTTCCTGATAAAATGGAAATTCTGGTATTTTATCAGCTCCCTTTGCTAGAGAAATACCATTTGCCCCTCAGAGTTTCTGAGGATTATAGCCCTAATTAGAAACATAATTTTGATTTTTCTTTCACTGAAGTTACTGGGAATTTTGCTAATGATGCTGTCAGGGGACATCCTGTCCTACCCTTCACAGACTCCAGTGATTCTCCTCTTGCAGTCACTTGCAGAAACAGACCAGTAAAATTGATTCCAGCATCAAGAGCTGGAACAGATACATAGTGTGGAAACTGATGTCCTCTGGTGTCTCCTGTGAAAATACAGGGGGTTGCTGGAATCCCTGTATTTACATATGTTGGGTTCACATCTATCCCAATGAGTCTTTGGGGATGACAGAAGTGACCTCTGTGCAAAAAAGCTTCTTCCAAGATGTGACAAAGAGCCAAATAGGAAAACATGGCCAGGCTGTTGCTGCTCTTCTGAGATGACAGGATGTGCTTGAGCAGGAGCCAGGTGTGGCAGGGTCCCCAGGTATGGTGAACAGTAGTGTTACCTGGTGTTGTCAAATAGCAATCTGAGAGGGGAATGAGCGAAATTATAAGATAGGAATTTTTTTCTTTTATGATGCATTTTTTAATGAGCAAGGACAGAATGACAGTTGCACATAAGAAGGTTTATTCTTCAGGTCTTTATCTTTTTTCCCAGCCTGAGTATATGTATGAGTTGGCCTTCCTATTTGAGATGTCCGAAGTACCTTCAGCATGCAGCAGAATGCAGTGGTTGTGTGAAATGGGTCACAGCATGGCATTTACTGCTTGATTTCTTCTTAGGTCAATGAAATATCTGCTAGACTGGGAAAGGACTTCACGGTGACTCCCTCCAAGCTTGTTCAATTTGATCCAGGTATGAAATAGTGCTCGGAATAACTCTAAAATTAATTCACTAATTTTGGAAGAGTAAACTCTTGCCTTGAAGAGTGCAACTTATTAGATATCTGTAGCTAGAGAAGCTGGGTAGACTTAGGCTCACTTTTTAGAAGTACTGTGGTCTTCTTTAGTTAACTGGTATCCTTATTACTTAGCACTAGATTGCCTACAGTCTTTTATATCAGTTAAAATATCAAAAGTGCTGAAATAACGTCTCCTAATCTCCCAACAACTAGGCTGGCTAGGACTCACCCTGAGCTGAGCTGTGGGATGCTTTAAAGACTTCAGTCATTACAGGTCAAGCCCAGGACACAGGTCAAATTTAGATAAAACTGAGAACAACTTAGGTTATTCATGATGTCCAAGGCCCTTTTTCATTCACATATAAGCCTGATGCTACCCCATAAAGACAAGGAAACAAGAAAAAACAATGGTAAGATTTGCCTAAAAGGCTGTGTTTCAATCTAACATAGTTTTTTATCTGTTTGCAGGTGTTTTAAGTAACTGTTCCATCTTTAAAGTTAAGCTTTTCAGATAAAAACCCTATGATACTTTTTCTCTTGAAAATGGCAGTGGAAATCTTAAATCTATATATTGCAGTGCAATTTTGCACATCCACAGCAGCTTTTTGTTACAGTGTATGCGCTTCAACTGAATCACCATTGCCCAGGAACAAATGCAAACTTAATGTTATTTGGAAGAGCAGCAGGAGTCCAGTCAGCTGGTAGGAGCACAATAGCATGCACAGTCTACTCCACGCTAGCTGCAGACATGTTAATTAATCTATTTCTTCGACACCCTGATTGATTGAAATAGCACTTAAAGAGTAATTAAAATGTTTATTTCTGTTAGGAGTGTCAACCAAGATGTGGAATATAGCAATTACCTATGACGGATTAGAGGAAGATGATGAAGTCTTTGAAGTAATTCTGAGCTCCCCTGTGAATGCTGTTCTTGGCGCACAGACAAAAGCTGTAGTGAAAATTTTGGACTCAAAAGCAGGTATTCTCTTTTGATCTTCATTACTAAGAAGGTGGGACAATCTTGGCTGAGTAGCTGCCTATTTTCAACCACAAGTTGTTCCTAACACTCACCATTAGATCAAACCGCCTAATTTCTTTTTAGAGAAAACAGGCTTGACAGTTGCAAGCTTTTTATTCTCTCACACAATCAAATGCATCCTCTCAGGAAACACAGCATGGAGGAAGCAATGAGTACAAAATGAGAAAAGTGCCAGGAAAGAAACCACTTTTCATAACAACATGAGTTCAGTTCTCATTTATTAAAGTGGGAAAAATTGGTTCTAGACACATTAGATTTTTTTTCCTGTTATTATTTAGTTGTTACACACCCTCTAAAAGACATTTTTTTTTCTCGAAAAAGAAACGTAACAAACTAACCCAATTCTTAGCAATGTATTTTCCAATGCTTAAAAACCACAGTCCACAACTTCAAATAAACAGTTTAGTCTTTGAAGACTGCATTATCATTGTGCTTTTCACTGATCAAATGTGGTGTGCCTAAAATCAGACAAAAAAGGAGGCAGCAGTAGATACAGAAACATAAGAAAACTGCAGAAAATTAGAAATAACTAGAAATGCAGCTGTATCCTCTGACTGCTGAACAGTGCTTTTTTCCTGGTGTTTAGTGAAACAATATTTAAAATATCCACGTTGCAATTAATTAGGCTTTATGTTACAAAAAGCCCCTTTAAAATTTCAGATTTGTTTTCTCCTAAATATTCCTTGTGTAAGTCAGGATTTAATTGACACAATGAGTTCATTGAAACAGCAGTGTCCTGGATTTCCAAGAAGGAGCTTCTCTGGGCATGATGGAAGTATCATCAATGGTAGTTAAAGATACCTGTATACTCATGGTAAAAAACCCCAGCACTTCAAAGCCTGGTATAATCATGAAAACAGGTATTTTCAACAGATGCTTCATTGAAATTCTGACTTGTGGGTAGGCAGATGCATCACATATCAAATCTTACTTATATAGGTGGTGGTTGCAGTTATAATCATAGATAACCCCAGAAATGGGGGTGACTGAGCAAAAAGCAAATCAACTACTTCAGGTGAAAGAATCATCCAGCTTTTAAGGACAAGCTGTTTATATGCCCATGTCAACACCACCAGTTATCTGCTCATGCAGTTAGAACTGACCATCTGCCATTTTTTGCGCTTCCAGGTCAATGCAGCTATTCCCGGTCTTCTGGCCAAAGCAAGCATGACTTCAGGGGGAGAAGCACGCTGTTTCCAGTTTCCTTGGGCTCCTCATCACCTTCCAGGCCTGGCAATGTCTCCTTGGAAGGGATCCCACTGCCTCCTTCCAAAAGGACGAGAGAGCACGGAGAGGACATGCGGCAGGAGCACAGCTTGTGGAATCGGCCAAGGACCAGGCTGAGAGTAACTGGAAATGGCAGAACAGTAAGACACTCCTGTAGTGCAGTGATGGACTGATTTGTGGATTTATTGTGATGTGATATCTTAATTTAATTGTCATTTTTGTAGCAATTCTATCTATTGACCACACAATAACTATAAACTACATGAGTTTACTCTGAGTCAGACCTGGGGGCTATTTAAAAAAACTGTAAGGAAAAAGCCAAAACCAAACCAATCTGATGTTGAGGATTCATGCATGCAAGAGAGGAATAAAATCCGGACTTGGGGGAGGAAACAGGCAGGAAGCAACCTGAGCAATTATGAAATTTCTAATCTTATAAAAGTTATGGTTAAATTAGAAGTTGGTGGAGCCAGGCAAATGTATAGAAACTGTGCATCTGGTACTGAAGTTAGCTGAAAATACTATTAGCTTAAACAGGGAATAATTATTTCAGCCTTACCCACTGATTGTCCTGCTTTAGCTATATTGATTTAGCTAGGTATTTAATAACTTTCTGCTATTGGGACCTTAAAGTTACTGGAATCTCTTTTTTTATGAACACTGAACATTAAAGTTGTAATTTGTGCTTTTTAATGGCTCCTTTCAGAAATGATACATTTATATACTAAAAGAGAAAGAACTAAACCCAAGACATGCTCTGCATGATGTGTAACCTAGTAGTAAATGTTACATAAAGTCTTCTTGTTTCTATTATACATGAATATACCCATCTCATTCTGCTCTTCTACATTTTTCAGGTTCATCCTTCATCTGTATTTCGAAACGAAACAGATGTGATTTTCAAAGTAAGAATATTATGGGTATTGGTTGGACATTTCCATGATTTCTTTCTGGTTCTGTTCTTTCCAGGCTTTATCACTCTTAATAATTTCTTATGCCCAATACTTCATTTTTCCTTGTATCTTACTTTTTCTTTGGTGTAATTTCCCTTAATTTACAATAATTTGTATGAGAATAATTTTTTATTATTTGTTTATTTAATTTGTTTAAGAACTGTTGTAGGTACTAACCCTCCCTTTTCCTTTCCTGTTCTTGTGTGTGTGATACTGTAAAATGAAGTATCACGGGATTGTATCACTCAAAATAGAGGACGACACCTCAGCTGAAACCAACAAGAAGACGCAACCACAGATAAACGTCATCTCCTCCAGGAAAATAGAAATCCCACAGGCTGATAAGGCAGAACTTGCAGCTGAACCAGGATCAAGACGTAAGGTATGAAACCTTTTTATCCATGGGCATTTTCACCATCTGTTTTAAGCTGTGCTTTTTTCCAAAATGATTTAACACCTGGAAGAGTTTTCATGGCATAAAATTTTAATATAAGACCTAATTAATAAGACCTGTTTCATTTTACTTGTTTTGTGTAATTATTTTCCTTCAAATGTTCAAATGATGTTTTCTTTTTCCAGGACTTCTACTCTTTTCAAAAGGCTTGCACACCAGATTTAAAGGGCCTCTTGCATTATGAAGAAAGCACACAGAAGTTATTTCAGTGTGATGGGATAACATGGAAATTCTGGAATTCCCAAAGCAAGGTGAAAATGTAGCCATGTATAGGTATCTTTGCCAGAGCATGGAGTCTACAGTCGGTGATACCCTAAAGCAGAGGACTTTACAACTGTTATTTACTGGAACAGGGAATCAATGTTTTCCAGATTCAGGTTTGCTTTCAGCAGAAACAAAAGTTCCCCAGGAACATGGTGAGGACTTTCCTCTCTGACAGCCATGGTGCTCCTGAGTAAGCCACACGAGCACTGGTGTCTTGGTGCTCGGGATGATGCGGGCACAACACAGTCAGGGAATTAAGACTGTGGGAGAATAGGTGGAATTTAGCAAAATAAGCTTACTTAGGTATTCTGTAAACGTACATTTCCCACCCCCCCCCACTTAGGATGCCATGCTGAATTTTGCTGCACTGCTCTCCCTGTACAGATTACAGAAGACAAAAAATGGTATCCAAACTAACATAAAATCTTTGGAGGATTTTCGGAACTGAACCCTACTGTCACCATTAAAGCTAGTGATTACAAATTGTAGGTTCCTCTGTCAGGCATTATGTATTTAAATATTTTTAATTATTTATTTAAATCTTTTAGCTTTATTTATAGACACCAAAGTTCATGCTTGGTTTAATTCTGGCCACAAGTGCACAGATTATCTGTGCACAGACAAAAGTCTGTTTTATCTCTTTCTCCTTTATTTTAGGAGATAACTATGAAGAAATGTCCCTCTGGATGGACTTTTCATGAGGGCAGCTGCTACTTCCTGGTAATGAATCACAAGGTCACCTGGAACACTGCTGCTCAG
The DNA here is from genome assembly GCF_029582105.1 of Oenanthe melanoleuca. Classification (NCBI taxonomy): domain Eukaryota; kingdom Metazoa; phylum Chordata; class Aves; order Passeriformes; family Muscicapidae; genus Oenanthe; species Oenanthe melanoleuca. The sequence goes on from NC_079362.1 coordinate 45,619,478, forward strand.
GCTTGCAGAGAACAGTAAGAGACCATCATGCATTTGCTGTGCGCTGTTTTCCCTGAGTTGAATGCTGCTCCTGAGGCTAAATTTATTTTGATAAATCCAGCTTTGGCTGTTCTGCATAGCTCCCCGCAAAAATGGAACAAATCCTGGGATTCAAACACAGTGCACGATAAAAATATTAGCCTATTAGTCTCCTAGGTGATGCTATCTTAATCACAGCATGAATTCCCAAAGCTGTCCATCTGCACTGAGGATACTTTCCTAATAGGATAGTTAGTCTGGGAGAAGAGAAACTCAGAGTCAGCAGAGACTCAGACTTTCATCTTCTCTTACCATTTCCTTGGCACTACCTCCTCTTGATGCAGTAATGGTAAAATATTGCCAGCTCCTGTGTGCTCACTGTATTCTTCTGAAGATGCAGCTTTGAGGATTCTGTAACTACTTGAAAACTTTTACATTCAATTTAACAGTGCATTTCTGAGTTTTTAAGGATATAACAACAATAGCAACAACAATAATAATAATAGTTGTGTCATAGTAGGAGATAAAAATCCTGCCAGTCTTGCTTTCTGGACACTTGCTTTGAGATTTGGCTTTAGAGGCATTAGGTTTGCACTGGAAAAAATGTTAACCATGGTAACATAAAGTTTTTCCTTCATGTTAGAGGATATTCATGCTCTGTACCTTGTCCTGAATTGTCAGCAAGAGATTGAAAACCAATCTGAAAAATAGGAGGGGCTTAAACAGACCTCTCCATTACTCCAGATCTCTCCATTACTCCAAGGAAAATTGAAACAGGGAAGAGTTGGAAATAATAGAAACAGAATATGTTCCATAAGCAGTGGAAGGACATGCTGAACTCTGAATCATGCCAAGCATGAATAACAAGCATTGATTCCTCCACTCAGTTATGCCAGATTATGTTGTCTTGGTAACATGAAAAAGAAAAGTCTTGATACTACTACTTCCAAGCTGATGGAAGACATTTTTTCCTGAAATCTAAATGTTATGTGCTTTTGTGAGCTCACTCCAAATATTATGTTATTACTTGGTTTACTTGCAATTTCAGGTCCTGAAATTATTTATTATTAGCAAACAAAGCTATAAATTGTGAATATATATATATATATATATATATATATATATATATATATATATATATATATATATATATATATATTTTAAGGTTACAACAGTGAATTGATCTCTTGGAACCATATGTTATTCTACCATGAGGTGTTTCCTGTCCTCTAAAAGAGTGTGATCTTTGTGACTCATATTTTTTGTAGGCAGTAGCTTCTTGATGAAGGCCATAGTGTGCAATGTAGGTATTATACTGAGTAAAAGTAAATAAATGTAAACAACAGTAACTAAATGACAGTGTTAAAAAAACTACCCAGAAAATCAAGGCATATCACTGAATCCACAAGGAAATTAATCCTAGGGTGGTGCTAATTCAATTAATGTCATACTGGCATAAACCAAGGAAGATTTATCCCAGCAAATGGAGTACTTCTTGCCTCCATCTGGATCTGATTTACAAAAGTACGGCTTCAGAAACACATTAAATGAAGTACAGGAACATAACTTATGAAATTTTATTTTGTGCTTTTCCCCAGCTCCTCCAGCAATCATCACCACCACTAATTGCAGTGTTTCAGTTAGTAATACTGATTCTATTGACATTTAAATGTTTCCAATAGGGAAATAAAACTATTATGGAGGTCATTCCTCAATTTTCAATAGATCAAACAAGCTAGATATTAAATGAAAATATTAGAATTGACTTTCAGTAAATCAGTCAACTTCCATGAAAAAAAAAGAATTTTGCTACCACAAAAATGGCATATTTTTAAGCTCCTATTAATTTATCATGCTAGAGTTTTTCTATTATACAGAATAAGGAAAAGAACCCAAGCATTGTTAAACTTGATTCACTAACAGTCTACAGGTAACCAGCCTGCTACCCTTTTTGAGACAACTTTGCAATCATGAGATGATGGACTTGAGAACAGGCTATACAAAAATATACAAAAAAAAAAAAGTATACAAAAAAAGGCTGAAAACTGTCTGGAGAAGGACCACAAAGATAATCAAAGGACAGTAAAGCCTGCCATGTGAAGAAAGAAGGCATAGGGGAGCCCTTATCACTATATTTCAGTATTTAGGGGGTGGCTAGGAAGAAGATGGAGACTCTCTTCAAGGAGTCACAAAAAAAAAAAAAAAAGAAAGAAAGAAAAAAGAAGGTGAACAGCTACGGCTTCACTCCTGGGAAGATTCCAATTACACACAAGGGAAATGAATTTTTTCACTGTGAGATCAGCCATTAGAAGACTCTCCCAGGGATGTGGTGGAATTCCACAACATCAGACACTTTTCAGGTTTAGCAAGAGAGAGTGCTGGTCCATCTTGTCTGGACTGTCCTTTTGCCAAGAAAGGTTGGAAGCAGATGATCCTTGAAATTCCTTCCAACCTGATAGTCTATGATTCTATTCCATCGAAGTAATGCTATCAATTTGTTGTGGAAGCAGTTGTTGTCTGGACATAACTACATATGCATGGGCTAGTGCAGGCCTATTTGCCTGTCTGTTGATATATATTATATCCATCTGTTACAGGTGATATTCAACCCTTTTCTCTAGTTTCCAGGAGCAGGGGTACAAACAGATAAAAATATGTGCTTGTCTTGATGCATGTTTTTATATGTCAGTGTTGAACTGGGGATGAGGGGGACAGGGAAATCTCAGCTAATTGCTGTGAAAATCTTGCATTATTTCTAACCCTTCTCTAATTCATTGGAGAGAAAGATGGTTTAAGAACTCATTTCTCTAGCTTTTTTTGTATGCATGAAGGGGCTCTTGGCAACATGAAGAGAAGCATCTGGGGGATATTACGGCTGAGTGATCCCACAGCAGCCTGATTTAGAAGCAATTTTGATGATTTATGCCACAGCTCTTGTTTATCCAAAAGGAACATGTCCTCCCCAAGGGTCAGCTCACTCATATGTGAGATGGTTTCACTGCTGCCACTGAAGGAATGGAAGAACTGGACAGATAGAACCCAGAGCTGTGTCTTTTGCCTTGTTAGTCATATTATCCCTTTCTCTTTTTTGAAGTTTAACATTTAATTAAAGCTCAAATATAATTAGATTTCAAGTCCTTTACTGCTAGCTGTGTAAGGCAGGGCATGTTATTTTGTTTGATTGTACTATATTAGCTACATGTGGCCTCAGTCCTTGGGAATCACAGGCAGAATCACATCTAAAGTAATAGATTAGATCCTTCACGATGGCTCAGTGTTCCCTAGTGCAATGCAGGACAGCAGTCCTCTTCTCCTGCTACTGGTTCTCTAAGCAACTGGTTTAACTCAAATTATTGTGTGTGACTCCAGCAGAGGGATCCAGGTACCTAGGGTCATTTTAAAGGCCTTGTGTATGCTGTCTGACTTTTAACTGCCAGTCTGGAAGTGCAGGGCTCCTGCAAGTTCTGCATCATGTCTGCCACTTTCATCTGAACGTTCTGAACCACACAAGGCAGTGTAAGCAGCACTAGACACCCATTTCAAGGCATCAGGATAACTCCCTAGGTGACCAAACAAAAGACTGAGATAAGCACAGCCTTTCAGTCACCCCCCACCCCCTTCAACATCATCAATTCAACACGGATTTACTACAGCAGTTCAAATAAAATGTTGTGTCCCGTGGAGACCTTCATACTTAGTCAAGTGTGCTTTTGCCAATCTTAAATTTATCAAATTGGTACCAGTCTCTTAAATGTATCTGACAATTTAATGGAAAATCAGTAGTCTTTTTGTTGTGTTTTCAATATAATCCTTCAAAGTCAATAGTTACCCAAAATGTTTCTTTAATTTGTGTAACTGCTCTAAGATAAAGGATGCTCTTTACTCAATAACAAAAAAAATATAAAGCATACAGGAACAATTTTAAATGGATGGCTTAGCACAGAAAAAAAGTGATGTGTGTGGATTTGTTGTGCTTCTTTTGGTTGTGTTTGTTTGTTTGTTTTTGGCTTTGTTTGGGTTATTTCCCTAATAAAGCATTATAACCCCTTATCTTGACTAATTTACATTAGGAAGTGTTAAATGCACACAACTCCATAAATAACATTATCTTGTAATTTCCGGTGTCTGATACTGTGCCTTGAGGTTCAGTGAGTAACTTCATGAAAGTTCATAATGTTCTTTCAGGATGGCTCTCATTTCCCTACAATACATAATCCCCTAACTAGGTATAGCAATTAGAACAGTTGTTCTGTCTTCAGCAATGTGTTTCTCAAGCTGTACTTAGAAACCACTCCTATAGGGAAAAGATTAGATTGCATTATAATTATTGCAGTGCTTTCACAGTGATGAAGTCTCTCCCTGGTACATGGATTGATATCGGAAACTATTATTGCTCAGACCATGCCTGTATGTCATAAACGAGCAGTTACTGACACACATTGATGCTTTTTGGCTTCACATTTTCAAGGACAATCAGAAGTAAGATATACTCACCTAAAGTAAATAACTTAGTTCCTGGAATTTGAGTGTCCTTAAACAGAAGCCAGATAAAAAGCTCTATTTTTGTTCTTGGTCACCTAGTAGTGATACTACAGAAACTGCTGCACCAACCTCTTCTCAGGTCCGTTTGGTCAGTGCAACCACAGTCACTGTGAGCCAGAATGGAATCCTGCTGCTGAAGGAGTTAGTCTGGGAGGGCACCCTGAATAACTATGCCTGCTTTCCTGGACTCTGTCTGTAGAAGATGGAGTGTGAAACTTCCCAACATGTTTGTCAGTGTAACAGCTTTGTTCCTAGCTCACCAGATATTCTGTGCCTGGCAGACTGGCCAGGTGGAAGGGTGGAAGCTTGTCACCCTTGGGATGTACAGGCACATCTCACTGCGATGAGAGGCACAGCTGAATTCCTGCTGACATCTTCACTGGGTGCAGTTTTGGGGGCCTGTACCACAGTGGGTGCACAATCCTGACCCTACCAGACAGTTCTGAGGCTGTGGTGCCACACCTCTAGGTGAGGAGAGTGTGCATGTGTGTCACTGTGATCCTTTACATGTTCACTGTTCCTGGGAACTCAGGGAGCCCCTGATGGGCCTGACTTGCCCCAGGGCAGCTGTGATTGCACAGGCGAGGGCTAACACCCAGCTGTCCTGCTGGCCTTGGCAGATCCCCCTTGAAGCGTGGAGCAGAGGACTACTCCATCCCCTGCTGCTTTGGCTGGGCTGCAGGGATAACAGAGGAGGGCTTTGCAGCAGGAGCGTCCCTCCTCAGAAACAATGGATTTATTCCATATCCTGATCCTGTGGGCCCTGATTAAGGAATGGTCCAGATTTTGTGCAGTAGGGACTGTGCAGAATATTGTGGACTACTGCCCTGAACTTCTCCTCATGTAAATCTTTCCTGCTTCCCCATCTTGTGTAGCATCATATGGAATCCATGGGATCAGTACTCTTAGAAGACATTCAGGGCAATAATGGGAATGGAGTTCCAGGCATGGATCTTTAATTAGGCAGCAGGCTTAATGGTGGGCTTTGACTCTAACATCTGTTCATGGTCTCCACAGTGAGCTAGTGTGCTATGCCACTCTTCAGGCCTGATTGCTGTCCCAGCTCCAAAAGAAGGCAGTCATCACTTCTTCTGGAACAATAGTGATGTCTTGATTATTTGGCAAAAGCAATGAAATTAGCAAAATCCTTACAGTACCATTTACTTATTCTGATGTTCAAAAAGTTTTTTTGCTCTCTTAAAATGTTTCTATGAGCAGTGTTGTTTGCTCTGGCCCTATCAATTCTTGCCCAGGATATTCTCAGAGGCTGAAGGGGCTGGCATCACTTATAGACTGAGCACCAGTCAGAAATGTCAGCACCAGAGGTTCAGGATCAGAGGGATGGCAACATCAGGTGTGACATGTAAAAAAGTGATACGATATCAACACAAGGCAGACACAAAGAGGGATAAATAAGGAAGTGGAGCCACTGATGGCTGACAGTTCCTGGCAAATGTGAAGAATGACATTTGTCTCTTAATGCCTAAAGATTTAGCCTGATCTCTAAATGGCTTAAGAGTAGCCTGCTGGTGCATGTATGCTTGTTACTGGTTGGAAGACTTGTCAGTGGCAAGGCCACTCAGTGGCTAGGGTTTGCAAACCCTCCTTTGGAAGTGGCATACTACAAGTACAAACAGAGCACAGCTGACTTAACTCAGAAATAGTCTGCTTAATACAAACCACAACTTCTCTCCAATCTGAACTAAATATGTAGTCACTGCAGACAATACTCTGAAGACTGCACTGGTTTTCAGAGCCTTTTCAGATGCTGAATTTCTTGTGCTGAACAACTGGGGGGACTCATGAAATACCTGCATTTACTGAGTGCAGGTTCACAAGAGAATGGAGAACCAAAACATCTGAGCTGAAACGCAAAATTAAAAAGGATGAAAATGCAAAAAAAAAAAAAAAAAAAAAAAAAAGGTTGGGATAGAGGGAAGGAAATGGTGCGGGGAGGGGGGAGAGAAAATTATGCAACATCTTGAATGTTGATTTTTGAGGATGTGTGTGTAACTGTGACAGGGGAGATTTAGATTATGTATCATGAGGAGGTTCTTCACTCAGAGGGTGTTTGGGCACTGGAACAGCCTGCCCAGGGCCCAGGGAAGTGGTCACAGCCTGACAGAGTTCAAGAAGTGTTTGGACAGTGCTCTCAGGCTTGTTTAGTGATTCTTGGGGCTGCCCTGTGCAGAGCCAAGCGTTAGATTTTGATGATCTTTGTGGGTGTCCTCCTACTCAGGACATTCTATGATTTTGTGATACTATGATTACTTCTTAGAAGCACATTACTGCTTAAATGTATTATTCAAAGCTTCAGTATTGTCAAAACATGATTTTGAAAATCTTCTTCTTTACTACCAAAAAGGTGAAATTGTATCTTTCAGTGGCTTGAATTTCAGTGTAGAAAGTTTATTATTTTATGGAAAATAATTATAAATAATTGTGCTAATAATTTAAAACACAGTTTGTGAGTATGAGGCATGTATTTCCTGTATACATTTCCTTCAGTTGCCCAGCTGATTTAATTTTCTATTAGAAAAACTAGACTAGGACTTTGATTTCTCCCCTAGTAATTCACAATTTTAAGACTTCGTGTAATTAATTATTTCTTCGTGACAGTAAATTGTGGTTTTCCTGTGAGTCATTATTTATATGCTTTATACCAGAATCAACACCCAGTTGATAAGCTGATGGGAGCTGTCTGTCACTCTGTGGAACGCTAATTACTCTGTCCTCTCTTGTTGAGCCTAGGTACCTGGGGAGTTTAACAAGTGTGGCTAATGAACAACACATGCAGTGGTTGTGGGACTTCAGTGGGAGGATGCCCTTTTGGATAGGCAAGTATATTGGATGCAAGTTCCCTCTGCAGATTGCAGCTCCTGTACACGCTGAAAAGCAGAAACTGCTGCAGCAGTTCAAGCCCAGTTTTTAAGCACTGTATTGTCCTCAAATTTTTGCTGCTTTTATTATTTCAGTGCAAGGCATAAACCAAAAGCCATAATTTACCTGGCTAATGTTATAAGTCTTAATCAAAAATATGAGTTTATCATGATGTCTGTTGCTGGACTGTTTGTGTCTTGAAACCTTCCCTATTTTGGCAGAAGCTGATGATAACAGTTCTGGTGCAGCTCCTAAAATTTTGTTTATCTCATCTTTGTTTTGAATGCTATTTTATTTATCCCTAATTTAGTTTTTTCTTTTGTTTAAATTTAAATAATTATTTGTCTTACACCTAATTTAATGGTGTTGTCTTGTGTTAGAAATCTTACAAATTAACTAGATGATCAGCTAAAGAAAATTTCATCATATCATTTCAGATTTAGCTATTTATTATTAGAAACTTGACATTTAACTAGAAATGGAAAGAATTTGGATGGGTCTTCTTAGTATCTTCTTTCTGTGAATGAGTGCTTTAGTTTACATACTAGTGCTACTGCTTTTTTCTTGTTTCTGCAATACTGTCCTCAGTTTGGTTCTTTTTCTCTGATTCTGAACTGCAATTTCAGTATCAAAAGAGAAACTTATGAGGTGATAGAGCACAATAGATGAAAGAAAAAAACATTTTATATGCACTATTGCAGAAAAGTTGCATTTTCCTTTATCCTTATGGCATTAACTGTGATTCAAGTGGACTAATTAAATCCTAAATTGTGTTTTGCTTATGTTCTACCAGATGTTTGCTTTTTCTCTCAGCATGCAATTGTATGCACTTTTTAATGAACAACTCAGAGAATAATATGATTCTCTTGGCATCTGGCTCCAGTGACAATAAACATCACTGGTTTGGTCTTACTTATTTCACACAGGTTTGAATGACCAAATCAATCCTGGACATTGGGAGTGGAATGGAGGAGAACCTGTAACCTACATAAACTGGAGAAGAGGTTCCTACCACATTCCAGTGAGAGGGAGAAATTGTGTATTTGTGCAGAAGCGAGGAAAATGGCAAGCAACTGACTGCAAGAAGGTCAAACCAAACAGCTATATATGTTCAAGAAAGTTGTAATGGATGGAGGATGCTTCTGAAAGCATATGGACATTCATGCTATATCAGTATGTTAACTGTGTTAGAAAACCATCCTAATTACCAACAAGGCTTATTTTACATGCTGCCAGAGGTGCAGATGCACTGGCCTCTAATCAAGGTGTAGAAAGCAGCTGCAAAAATTAAGTCCAGGTTAAAGTTTTGAAATCTTCCCAAAGACTTTGATCTGTCACTTACTCATATGTATTTTTATACCAAAGAGCTGCATTTCAAGGCTTTCATCACACTTCTATGTAAAAGTAATTTTTCTTTTACAGAAAGCATCATGTCAGTTGATTTGCTTTGTTCTTAAAAGAGGGGCTGTGAACTGCAGCTTTACCCTGCAATCATGAAAAGAGGAATACTGCTGAGGTTGGAAATGAGGGTACACGGTTGTCTAAAAACAGATCTTGCATAAGATGGGAGATGTCATGTAAGTACTGGAGTTTCTTTGGTGGATGCCTGAGTATATCATACAGAAGTACCAATGGCTGGAGACTGCCTGGTGACAGAGCGCTCACAGCAGCAAAGCCTTGTGTTTCTTCTACCTCCCAAGGCCAGCTTCAGAACCCAGGGGATCTGCCCACACAGAGTTGCATCTGTTTCACATTCCTAAGCAATTTTTTTTTCTGGAACTGCCGGATGGTGCTGTAATTTTTAGTGTAATTAAATAATGGGACATCTCTAAATCAAATGTTATAGCAAGCGATGATTTATTAAAAAAAAAAAGTAAATTTAATCCTAGGATATTATCTGGGGATATTCACTGATACATGAACATCAATAGGATTTATATGTGTGTATAAACCAATGTAATCGTGAGACATATTTTGTAGTAAAGCAGCTATGGCTTTTGAAAAGTATTAATCTGAGTCCTTATTAGGGATTTGAGGCTTTCAAAAATAATATTTAAAAATCCAGATTTATTTCTGAGAAAGGCTTAAAACCCAGAAACTAATAGGAAAAAAACAGCTGGCCAGAACTTGTTATTTTAGATAAATACAGTTGCACTATAACCATTTTGTAAGATTATAGTAGATTTATATTTGACCTGTCAAAAGCTTGCTCTTGGACATTTTTATTGCCAGCCTCTAAATAACAAAAAACAACTAAACAAAAAACTCCAAAAAAATTCAAATATGAAATGAGGATCCAAGCATAGACTTCCTTAAAAAAAAAAATTAAAAAAATATAAAACTCCTCTCAAATGAGCCAGTGTGTGACAGTTGGTTTGGAAGGGAGTAGGGTGAATTTGCCCTGTACCTATGAACTCTCATCCTTCCCATCTGCCTGCCTGCTGCCAGCAGTTTATCCCCATCTTGCTCATTTATTCAGCCAGCCTCCAGATCAATTTTGCATCAGAGCTGAAAAACCTCCTTCTCAGGCTCCTCATAGCAATTTCTCAGTCCTGCAAGGGACAGACAGAGCAGAATCACCTTTCCTCTCTGAGCTGAAGGACACTGTTCAGGGGTTATATATTCCTCCTCTTTGCCTCTGTCATGCAAGGGTTACTCGTCCTTCCTCTTTGCCTGTGACAAGTTAAATCAAATGTGAGCAGCTGAACAGTCTTTCTGCATAGGAAAGAACCTCCCTGAAAGTTCTGTTGGCAATAAATATAAGTGCATCACAGAAGCAGAGAAAAAATGTACTGGGGACAGAACCGCCTCACTATTTTTCTTGCTATCAACACATGCAGACAAAAATATTTCCAGGATTTCTCTCTTCTTATTTTTTTTTTCCTATTTTTTAAAATGATAATATTTATGAAAAGTTTCTAGACAATTTTGCTGAACATAAACTCTTTTGTTCAAGGAGTTTTCTAGGTCAACAAAGATATTGTCTCCATTACTACTTGTCTCCAATCCCAGTACTCTTGAATATCTGGTTTTAGACCTGATTTTATTTGTGAAAACTTTCATAGCTGAAAAAAAAAAAGCATCTGAAATAAGCACTCTCAATGTCCCTTAGTGGTGTGTTCTGGAACTCCAGGGAAAATTGACTGAGAAATAAATATCAACTTTTATTTCTTTAGGGCCTTTTTTAAATAAAAGCTGTACAATTTTTTTGGTGCTAATTTGATGAAGCTTATTGAGATTATTCAAATACCTCTCCCAATTATTTAAAAAATGAATGATATCAAACAGGGGATTTTGACAAAGGTGCTTGTTACTTGATCAGTAACTAATAAATGACTCATGCCATCTGACACAGCAGTGACCTCAGGTTTGCTTTTGTGAGAGCAGGGGAAATTTTCCCTTTTCCATACTTCATTTGAACTACTTTAAAGTGATTTCAGGGTGTGAAGATTTAATTACACAACAGATTCTTAGTTGTGCTAACTGCATGAGTTTACTGGTTTAATTAAATCAAACACAATACACTAATGAAACTAAAATTCTTATATTGCAGAGCAAGTACACATAGAACAGGAAGGCTGCTGATTTTTTTTCCAATACAATTAACTGTTCCACACATTTAATTAATAAATTTTATTTTACCTGTCCTTAAATAAGTACTTTTTCACAGATCTTTATATCTTTTATTTTTTATTATTAGAATACTTGAGTTCAAGGAACAAAACATACTCAAATCAGGGAAAGCACAAATAATTTTTTTCTGTTGACATAGGAATTTATTGCTTCTAGGAAGTTTAGTAATGAGAGGCCTATAGTCTGGAGGAGCTTTGGGGATTTTTTTTCATCTTCAGCATTTTGAATCAGAGTCTGAGTATATTCCAGGAAAAATCAATATTTACAGGATCAGCACCCCCAGGAGTATTTCAGAAGGCTGAAAATAAGAAAAAGGAGCATGTAAATTCTGGTGCTCACATATGGATGCCACACTTTCAGGATAAATAAAGGATTTCTCTTACCAGAACTATCCATATATATCCATACCCAAGAGCAACAGAACCAAGATGCTCAGTGAAAAGAACCTAGCAGCTACCTTAGATTTCTATACAGGGATGGGCTGTGTAAGCACTGTGTGTGCTTGTCACTTTTTACCATTTTCACTCCCTGTGAAACATCTTTTAAATATGTCAGTATTTCAAACAAATTTGACAGGAATGTAGTTAATTCAAAGCTGATGGTTATGAAAAAAGTGGTTAGGCAACAGATAGCAGAGGCACTTACTATGAACCAAAATATTCTAAAACATTTGAGTTTTTACTAACTTTATATATATCAAGTGTTTAGTCTGAAAAAATACCAGGAAAGTTTTCCAGATCTTCTTTCTACACTTGGATACTTTATTAAATGTCTTCAAGTCTCTATTCACTCAAATGATAAAAATAACTTCGAGAGAATTATGGAGAAGATTCAGTGAATACTGGTGATTCTGCATTATTTACATCACAAGATTGGTGCTACTGTAACACTATATATATTTTCATGTTTAACCCTGTAATGTGTGTGTAATAAAAACCCCCAAAATATACTGTGGTGAATATGATGTCCTTCATTTCAAAATCTTATGAAAACTTATTTTCTAGAGATAACAAGTTTAGTGTTTAGCATAGTATAAATGCACTTACAATTAAGCATAATACACCTGCTGTTTACTCTATGCAGCTTCTGAATCTAGTTTTTTCTTCTGCTTGGGCCCATTCTTGAATGAATACTATAAGGACATTTGTACCATGAGTTAACCACATATAAAAGAGAAAATGCTGTTTATTTTGAGAAATAAATCTAAGAAAAGGTATAGGTCTGCAAGCAGATATATAAGAAGAAGAATGAATTCAAGCAAGACTGACAGTCTATAAAAATGAATTTCAAAATGATTCGTGATTTAAAAATGTGGAAAAAAGTCATTGTCCCTCAGAAACCTCAGTCATCTGCAGATTATTTTCCTCTCTTGTTACCCTTTAAAAGCTATGGTGACTGTAATATGGATAACTCTGCTATTGTGTTAATTAAATACTTTTCTCCGTAACAGTACAATTTAAATGACGTGAACAAAATAGGCTCTTGTTTTTAAGGCTTTTTTTGGCATTGGGGTAATGTCTTGTTTTCAATCAGAAGTAGTCCTAAAAAAAAGAACTTAATTAGAGGAATCCCATGGTTTAGAGGTATAGAAGACAAGACAGTCCAGGAGAGCTGGTCGATATTCAGCATTCCTCCCAACTCAAGCAAGACCAGTGTATCCCCATGAGCAAGAAATCAAACAAAGCTGGTAGGAGACCTACGGGGATGAGCAGAGAGCTTCTAGCAAATGTCAAGCATAAGAAATTTATGTAATGTGGAAAAAGATAGAGGCTGAATGGGAAGCCTATAGGAATATTGTGGGCATCCTGGTGTTAGAAGATACAGAGAAGGCAGAGTAACTGAATTCCTTCTTCACATCAGACTTTATTACTGAGTCCATCCTTCAGGATTCACAGACCCTGGAGGCAAGAGAGAAAGCCTGGAGAAAAAATTACTTTCCCTTGGCCAGTGAGGGTTTGGTTAGAGATCCTTTGGCTAGGAGGACAAAACTGTAAATCCATGTGCCCTGATGGGATGCACACATGGATACTGAGGGAGCTGGCAGGTGTTGTTGCTAAGCCCTCTGCATCTTTGAAAAATAATGGAGGATAGGTGATGACTGGAGGAAAACCAGTGTCAGTCCCATCTTCAAAAAGGGCAACAAGGAGGACCTGGGAAACTACTGGCCAGTCAGCCTCCTCATCATCCCTTGGAAACGTGATGGCACAGATCACTCTGGAGGCCATGACCAAGCATGATGATCTCCAGAGGTTGCTTTCAACCCCAATGATTCTGTGATTAAGAATCTGGTATCCGAAGTATTGCATATAATCACAGTGAGTAAAGGAATATAATTTTATGCATACAGAAGAAGTTTTATTATAAGTCTATATATATATTTTATTTTAAAAAAAATCTTACGTGCATCACAAACATTTTGTTGGTGCTGTCAAATTATTCAGTGAGTAACCTCTCTCTCTCAAATTACTCACAACAATATAGGAAAATGCATCTTCTTGAAGACTGAATTGTGTCTTGGCCCAGACTCCTTTTTTCTCTCCCATTAGTTTTCCCAGCGTCTTTCTCCCTGTCCCATGCCTTAGCAATTTGCAGCAATTAATCACAGACCCAAGAAAACTCCTCGGGGTGGGTCTGCAGTTGGCTACACTGTCAATTAGGCAGTACATATGTGCCAGAACCATTCAGAGACAACCACTCATTGTGCCCTGTGTGTGTACCTACAGCCAGGAGAACATGGGCCAATACATGTGAAAGGATGCTCATCCCAGTTCCACTGAAGACATAAAAAAACATTCTAAAGTGTGACCACCTTTATTTTGGCAGCAGTGTGACACTTAATACTTTCCTGTGTTCTGTTGCCAGAACACAGAAAAGAAACAGAGAAATGTGAACAGGAAAACATAAATGAGTGAAGAAATAAACAGCGCAACAGAGGACTTGAAACAGAAGGGAGTCCATGATGTAGAGTAACTAAGGTTGGAGGTACAAAACTAAACAAACCTATTGCCTGTTCTTTCATCTCATACTTTGTTAAAAGACTCTTGGTTTCATAATTAAAATTTTCCCGTGAGGCCTGTATGTGATCTGTTTCCCTGAAACTCAGTAAAACAAAGACCACAGATGGCCTTCTTTGATAAGTGCAATTATTGGAGAGTAAACTGCATAGTGATAATTCATTAGCTCTGCGGTCTTCATATGGGATCTGTGAAAAATATATCTGGATACAAATTTGTCTACATAGGATGTGTTTTGAAAATTGTAAGATATTGGACTGTATATATATAATCCATTTTAATGATTTTATGTTCAATCATGGTATGAGGAGACTATTTAGCTCAACAGAAGGCAAGTAATTCAAGCACTGCCCAAGAATTATTTTTAGGTATCAACTGGCAATGTAGATAATATCCACTAATGACTGAATAAACTCCAGCTTTGAAACAAATGAATAATACCACTTTGTATTTGCATAGCACTCATCATCTATAGACCTGAGAATTTTAAAAGGATGGGCAAACATTCACTGTGACTATTTCTAGTGAAAACAGAATGTCCTGAATAAATTGCTACTATGAAGGCAAACCAAAGACACTGCTCCCTATAGCCATAAGATTTAACAACTAGAATATCACGAAAATGCTATATTAAAGGGTAATCAGGCAGGAAAACAAGTTTTTAGAAATGAAACTTTTTTTTTTTTTTTTTTTTTTTTTTTTTTGTAGAATGCTGAGATTAGGTCTATTTGGAACATAATGATTATGATCTCAGTCCAATCCCTGTAGTCAATTATTAGTCTATGCAAAGTCACCACAAAGAGAGTTGCAAATGCTTGCTATTTTTAACTTCAGAATGACTATCTGAGCTTGCTGTCTGAGCTGGGATGCCTTCCTGTAATGCAGACGGGCTCTTGCCTTAGCAGAGAGGTTGAGGAGAGAGCTGCTACCTCTACACAGCTATATAGGCAGCTATATAAAACAGATTATGGCAGTATTTAGATATTGAACAAACCATGCCCAGATGTACCACATCCCATAACTTACCAACATTGCCTCTTGGAAAGCAGCTATAGCATACTATTATAGGCATGAAGGAACAGTGCTAGCAGAACCAGAGCTGGCTGGCATGCTGCTTTTGTGTCTCATCAGATCTTAGGTAAAACCATCCAAACCCCTGCAACTAGAACTGGCTTGACCTAGAAGTGAAGAGAGTTCTTTTACCAGCCTTTGGGTTGCAGAGCAGATTGCAGAGTGACCTGCTGACATTGCTTTGCTTCAATCTTCTTCCCTACCCTATTGTATACAGTATTTTGTACATTTACATCTGAAGGCCTCAAAGGCCTTTCTTATTGCTGTATGTTACAGGACAGAATGGTATGTACTAGGAGTGGATTCTCATCTTGAAGAGGTCTTTTCATTGCCCTTGCACTGCAATGCAAAACTAGCAGCAAAACATTTCCACATATATGTCAATACTAAGATTTTCATGC
The DNA here is from genome assembly GCF_029582105.1 of Oenanthe melanoleuca. Lineage (NCBI taxonomy): Eukaryota > Metazoa > Chordata > Aves > Passeriformes > Muscicapidae > Oenanthe > Oenanthe melanoleuca. The sequence continues at coordinate 45,635,037 of NC_079362.1, forward strand.
TGTTAACATTTACTCTGCAGCAATAACCCAGGTTAGTTTAGTTTACACAGTCTGGGAAGCAAAATCATTTCAGTTCTACAATTTACTTAATTTTTATCTTTCATTAGCAGAGACATCCTTAGGTGGCCTGAAAATATGTATCTTGCTTCAAACAGACAGATTTCACGTTTGAAAGGCAAATGTGTCAGATTCTCTGAATCAAAATAATACAATAATATAATATAACACAAGATAATGCAATATAATACATAGGTCTGAATATCATCCCAGTTTTGGGGAGCTTCAGCAACTAAAACAGAGAGGAAAAGAAGGAAAACTAAAAATTTAACGCTCTCGTCATTGCTGAATATTTTGAGTAACTGTTACCAGTACACATCAGATACAAAGTATTTTAGTTACAAAAGTCAACTGCTTCAGTTCAAATTGTTGGTGAACACATATATGATATACGAAAACAGAAGTTCTAGGCAATAAATTAATTCCCTGGAAATTAAAGTCAAGTAACATCACACATCTAGTACAGACAAATTATTTTTTCAAGAATAATACAAACTTTAGATAGACTGATAGACTGATTGATTGATAGACTTTCATAAAAACAGGAATGTGTTGAGATTAGAGCATCTAAATGGCAAATTATCTGAAGCAGAATTTCTTTTTTGTATTTTAATATTAGGATCACTGTTTGCAATGTTTATTGAAAATAACTTCTCCTTCCCCCAAAACTTTTTCTCTGTACGCTATTCTAGGAGATTGTTTTTCCTTACATGTTGCATGACATGGTAATTTTGCAAAAGATGCCTCTGTTTTAAGGTCTAGTAGTCTTTAGGTATTTTTGTTGAGACTTGGGTAGCTAGATATATCTTTATTAACACATTTTATTTAAATGTTCATTTATCATTATCACTTTATAGGATGCCTGGAGTGTCTTTGGTGCCTTGAGCAGGATGTGGCACTGTTAGATAAACTTTGAAAACCCAGGAAGCAGAGTTTCTTCACCTTAAGACCTTCTGCTCTGTGCTGGTGACTGCACTTCAGCAGCTGCAAACCTGCTGAGAAGAAGATGAAGTGAGGGCTAGTGCTTCCTGGCAGATTCCTCTGACTGTCTGAGAAGCACTCTGTTAGTCCTGCAGACCTTGGGTCATATCCCAAATCTGAAAGTCCAAAGTTAGACTTAATTTTGTCTCCGGGTTGAGCTTACTGTTTCAGCAAACTTTAATCAGCTTGCTTTTCCTTATTGTAATGAAATAACACTCCCTGTTTTGACAGTCTCTGGCTGTATGGAATGGAAAGTCAAAATAAACAATGAAGACCCCATTGAACATTCTAATACACAACCTCAAATGTTTACTTAATTCCTCAGCCTAAACTAGACACCTTATCCAAACATTTCCTCCTGTTGACTCCTCCTGTCCTCCACAACATCCTGGGTTACTAGATTTTAGATAGGGGCTTCTAATACACATAACTCAGATTGGAAGCAGAGTTTCATTAGCACAAACTTCCCTATCATAATTGTAATCTACAGTAATTGAATGCAATTAGTCCCACCAGGGTCTCCTCTGAGCCCTCCTCTCCTCTGCCATAATCTGACTCTAGGCTCTTGTATAAAGCTAGCATACTGCACTCACAGTAATAGCAGCAGGTCTACAGGGTTGCCCTTTCCAGGATCATGTCACTGCTTCTCCTTCAGATCTTAGTGCTCTCATGTCTTGGAGCCACAGAGCTACAGAAAACTTCACAGCAAAGGAAAAGCAGAAGGCCATTTCATCACTTTCTCTACGTGAACAAAAAGCTGTTCGAAAGTCAAAGTTCTCCTGAGCTGGTAAGCGAGAATCCAATAGTCGTTGAAGAGACCCTGAAAGTACCAAGCTTTTTTGTATCAATTCCACAGACAGCATCTGGAAGTGAGAAGAAAGAGGAGAAAAAAATGTCTAGATTCATCCTTCCCAATGCAGGACTCCATGCAGACCAAAACCCAAGAACATGGGTTGCCCCCCGAGAGATCTCTCCTGTGGAAAACTTCTCTCCACCTCATCATTCCAACAAGAGACAATCTGAATTTCCCTACAGAAAAGATGCCAAGAAATTCTGGGACCATTTCATGCTAAAGAAGAATTCAGCATCTGAAGAGGTTGTCCTGCCAATTAAGACCAATGAAATGCACCAAGAAAACTGCAGAACCCTGCCTTTTGCCCAGGTAAGAACAAGTATTTAAGATCAACAAACATGCCTTTCCCCTGTCTCTTGTAATCAGCAGCTAAAGGGACATGGGTTATTTGAGTGGCACAGTCAAAGGGCTTCAGAACACTTGCTCATGGTAAATGGCTGAAAGACACTGATGAAAAAGTTTTAGTCCAATGAGGCAAACTGCTAAATTGCAGCACTGGAAAGCCATGCTCTAAATTTTAATAGAGTTATTTATTATTTTTATGCACAGATACTTGGACATAGTCTAAGCAGCCAGGGAAATGATGAATAATTATCCATTCAATGAATATATATCTCAACTGTAGATCTGAATGATGACCTCTCTCTCTCTCTCTCTCTCTCTCTCTCTCTATGTATAGATATAGATATGTATGTGTATACACACAGTACACACACACACACACACGTGTGTGTGTGTGTGCGTGCATATGTGCATCTACAGACTCTCAGGACAACTATGTACAGGAAAAGATGGTTGTTTTCTTACAGCTAAGGAAGGATTGTTTTCTCCTGTATTAATTAGAAAACTGATGCTTATGTCTAATTCTGTGCTAAGAATTTGGAGAACTGGTAAGTTATCCCATGCATAGATAAAGGCAATTTATCATATTGTAACATCACGATAAGGAAATAGTATAGGTAAAAGTGCTGTATTCCTTGTAAGTCATCATCTATTCTCAGTGTTTCTGTAATCACAATCTCTCAAGGACCACATCTTTTCACATCCAGAACTAAATTTATTTCATACAGACATATGTACATACATATGTTGCCTAGAAACCTGTACTACTTGTTCTGAGAAAAAAAAAGTGCAGTAGTTTTGGTTTTTTCCCTCCTTTTTTTTTTTTTGTTCATGCCTTCTAGCAAAGTCCATGGGCCATTTCTGCATCAGAAACTTAAACTGCTTTCTGTTTCAGGGTGTTACTCATAATGGCTGTGAGAAGATGACCATACAGAATAATCTGTGTTTTGGAAAATGTAGTTCTTTTCATGTTCCTGGTTCAGAAGATCATCTTTATACCTTTTGTTCTCATTGCTTGCCCAGCAAGTTCTCTATGAAGCGCCTGGATCTCAACTGCACTGATTCTGTTCCAGTGGTCAAAGAAATCATGATTGTAGAAGAGTGTAAATGTGAAACTCGGAAGATTAAAGACCGTGTGATTGGATCTCTACTGTCAGACTTGCATGAAAATGTACATGAGCACAATTAACCTGCGCAAAGTACCTCTTAACTTGCTCATAAGAATTTTCCAATGAAAAAATTCAAACAAGTTGCCATCACTGTAGTGCAAAAAAATTAAAAATGTGGACTTTCTACATGATCTCTGTTTCAATGACAACTTTGCCTAAAGTGTAACAAATGTTTCCTTGCAGCTGTTAAGGAAAAGGAGGTGAAATTAGTGGGCTTAGGTAAGGGTCTTACTTTAGCAAGGGAAAACTAAAAATTTTCCACCCTTCCTATCACTGTTTCTAGGATGCTAGTAAACAAAGGTGGAACTAACACGATTTATCAACAAACCTGAATGTCAACTTGTTTTCATTGCCTTTGCTTGTGGGGAGTACCAATATAGCTCTATTGACAGCAAAGATGAGATTTTAGGCTGTTCCCTATGAAAATAGGTCTACTTTGACATCAAGATAATGGCAGGAGAGTGTAAAACATAAATGGACCTGAGGTACATAGAAAGCTGCGACTAGTTCATGTCATATTCATTGATCCCAGTTGGAGTTCAGTTCTCATTGAAAACTAATATATTACACAATTTACACCAAGAGATGATGGCAAAGGGTATTTGCCATAGAAATCACTTGCTCTCTTTTCCACATTCACTCTGGACCTTTATTTTTACTCAAAGTGTTCAACTGCAGAAGGAGAAAAAAAAAATAAATGCCAACTCCTACAGAAAACATCGCAGATGAATACACTGTTGTTATTATTTAAATTCACTGTGGAAAGACGATGCACATTTTCCATTCCAATGAATTTAACATTGTCAGTGAATCTAATATAAAGTTCTTTAAATTATGTTCTCAGTGCTTAAACTAAAGCAGAAAAGGCATTTGTGTGACAGAAAATTTGAGAAGGATTTTATCATCATAGCAATACCTTAACAACTTTACAGGAACAGCTGAGAGAGCCCTGCTAGGAAGCATTGGAGTCTACTGCTAGGCAACACAGCACCAGTGACTATTAGCTGAACTGCTGGCTTTCCTGCTCTCTCCAGCTGCTTCTCCATGGATTTCTCTAGCAGACCTGGCACACCAGATAGAGATCAGCTTCCAGCAACAGAGTTCAGTATATTTCTGTGCCAGTTTTGTCAGTCCTCCGGGAATCTGCTCTCACACCTGGGCCACTGTTGTTAAACTGTCAAAGCTCTTTTTTAGGGTATTGGAAATCACTATTGACTTAGCTTATCCAAGGCCAAATTCAAGGGCTGGGTAAATGGTTCCTTTTGTTTGAACTGCAGTGGGATTAGAAGTATCTTAATATTCCTTCAGGAAATATGTGTAGCACAGCTTTGGAGTCCAAGGCCCATGCTGAATATTTACTAAAATTTGTATCTTATTATGTCCTGATACTGGGTGTGAAGCTGTTCGGTCACTCACAGTGAACGAACTGAAGATTATTATACAGTTACCTTTCATTACATATAAACCTGTTTTAAATAATAAAAATTGCATACTAAAACTCAAGAAAGTCTTCTCTCTATTCTTTTATGTGAAAAACTGATGTAAAAACTATGCATGGCTGTTCATATGCTATGGCATGATATATGATACCATTCTAAGTAACTAACTATCAAGGTCTTATAATCCATGTATTGTATGTGAAAATTGGTGTTCATTTTTAAGCAAGCCTAAAAAAGAAAAGCACACACAGCATTTAAGTTCTCAACTTTTTTCTCTTTTTTGATGATTTTTTTTAATCTGAAAAAGTCAAGATTTGTTCTGCGATGTTTTACTCAGAATGTTTGACATGTTTTAAAGCTGTCTGAATATAGAAGAATATTAATCCACTTTTTTTTTTTTTTTTTTTTTTTTAAATCTGAAATGTAAATGTTTTTAGGTTTGCTACTTATAGGCAACTGCCTGAAGGTAAGACTTACATACAGTCCCAGTAAGATCATACATCACTTAAAAAAAAAAAAATCTAATCTTGTAATTCTGATAAAATTGATGGATATACTATGAGTTTATCATGAGGATGTCTGAACCAAAGCTGTATTGTGGCCTGCAAACTATACAGCCTAATCTTTAAAGCTTCTTCTCTGTGCTAAAGCGCTACTGCAGTCAAAGAAAGCTCATCATGTAAAGAGTTTGCAGGATGAGACTCTTAGTGTGAATTTGCACAGCTTAAAAGTAGGTGAAAAGAGGTAATGACAGCTGTAGTAATTGGTAATTAGATTACTGCTGCAGGTTTTTTGGATGTATGTTTAATTAACCCAGCAAAGACTGGTTGCATGTAATTAGCACAGAATTTTGCAAAATCAGTCAATGTGTTAATAGGATCAGATTTCTCAGCATTTAAAAAATCCATATTAGAAATATATTTTATCCAGGACCTAACAGGATTTTGTTTTCTGGGCACAATGATTGCCTCTACAAGCAGAACACCGCGGATCAGAAAGGTGAGGAGTGTGATCCCTATACGGATGCTTTCAGTAGTAACATTATAGCAACAAACCCTAGTTGTATCCACTCAGAGCTTGCATGCATTCTGTAATGAAAGCTTTTCCAGCGCAGCTATGCTGACAATCTAAGTGCTACTAATGGGATTTACTTTAGAGAACTTCTTGTGCAAACCTTACAGAACAAACCTACAGTTGCAGAGCTCTCTGAAAATTTAATCAATTCCAAGCAGTTTCTACACTTCTGCCCTTTTACTTGTCCCACTGTCTCTTTTTCAAATGGGTGTGCTTTGTGTAGAAAATAATTGAGGAGAAGTGCTGTTTTTTTCCCTACTGCTTTAGCAAAATAAATCTTCCGTCCAGGCTATTCTTTCAAGTGTGGATATAATGCAATCGGCTTTAATGCCTGTAAATACATCAAACAACAGGGTTACATCAAACTCCTATTGAACTCTGCACAAGCATACATTCCAGGGAAAAGTCTCTGAAGCTGCACTACATGCTGTGCTTGGTACTTTGTTCACCATCTATGAAACATCCATAACTAACCCCATGGCCCTCAGTTGACAAGGTTTTAGTGGCAGGTGGTGAAATCTCTTGCAGTGCTTTCTCCTGAAAGTACCCACTCACTCCTTGTTGCAAGAGCAAAGCAAGACTCCTTACTCAGACAGAAACTCTCTGCCAGCTGCATAACCATGTCTAGAATGATGAGTTGGAAGGGACCCCTAAGGATCATTGAGTCCAACTCCCGATCTTGCACAGGGCAGCACCAAGAGTCACACCATGTGCCTGTTGTCCAAACCCTTTTGAACTGTCAGGCTGGTGCTGTGACCACTTCCCTGGGGAGCTGGTTCCAGTGCCCAAATACCCCTTGGGGGAAGAACCTTTTCCAAATATCCAGCCTCAACCTCCCCTCACACAGCTTCAGGCCATTCTCTTGGGTCCTGTCAGTGGTCACCATAGAGAAGAGATGAGTGTGGACCCCTCCCCTTTCCTTCACAAGGATGCTGTCATATCCAAAATGAGGTGTCCCATCAGTCTCCTCAGTCAGGCTGAACATGCAAGTGACCTCAGCTGCTACTCGTAGGGGTTCCTTCCCCTCAAGACCCTTCACCATCTACATTGGCTTCCTTTGTATGCTCTCTGACAACTTAGTATCTTTCTCATATGGTGACACCCAAACCAACCCCCAGCACTGGAGGTGAGGCTGCCCCAGCTCAGAGCAAAGCAGGACAATCCCCTCCCTTGCCCAGCTGTGATGCTGTCCCTGAAGCCCCCCAGGACAGAGCTGCCCCTCCTGGCTCCAGGGCACTGCTGGCTCAGGTTCAGCTTGCCATCAACCAGGACCCCCAGGTCTCTTTCCATGGCACTGCTTTCCAGCATCTCATTCCCCAGTCTGTCCATACATCCAGGGCTGCCCCATCCCTGGTGCAGAATCCAGCACTTTCCCTTGTTGAACTTCACATTTCATTGGTCACAGTGGTGATTCTGGGTGATTGCCCAGACCCCTGATTTGTCAAGGTCTCTCTGCAGGACCTCCCTGCCTTCAAGGGCATCAACTCCTCCGGTTTTGTATCACCTGGGAACTTGCTTATTCTCCTTCCTGTCCTGCATCCAAGTTATTTATGAAGATGTTGAAGAGCAGAGGGCCAAGGATGGAGTCCTGTGGAACCCCACTAATGACAGGGCCCCAGTCTGATGTCACCCCATTCACTGTAACCCCTCGTGCCTGACCCATGAGCCACTTGCTCGCCCCTCCCATGATGTGTGTATCCAGCTGTGGGATGGACATTTTGTCCAGAAAGATCCTGTGAGAAACAGCATCAAAAGCTTTGCTGAAGCCTAAAAGATTACACTGTCTCCCCTTGATGAATTAGGTGTGTTACCTTGTCATAAAAGGAAATCAGGTTTGATAAGCAGGACTGTCTCCTCATGAGGCCATGCTGACTGTGACCAATGAACATGTTCTCCTTCAGGTTTCTTTCAATATCTCCCACAAAATTCACCATAACTTTACCAGGCACTGAAATGAGACTGACAGGACCCTGCAGTTTCTGTCTTCTGCAAGACAAGTCCTTTGTCTTGCCCTTCTTAAAAACTAGACAATGTTCTCCAGCTTCCAGTCAGCTGGGACTGCTTTGGGTTCCAAAGACCACTTAAAAATCTTTGAGAGAGGTTTTGCAATGACTTCAGCCAGCTCTTTGAGGATTCTTGGATGAACCCCATCCCATAGATTTGTAGAGATCCATCTGGAGCAGCAGATCCTGTGCAATGTACACAGAAGTATGTGCTGTGCCAGATGGTGCATTTTTAAGAGGTGTGGAACTGGTGCTACTTCAGGTCCTCCATCAGACAGTTTACCAGTAGAAACAGGAAACACTGCTAATGAATTATAAATATTTCGCATTTTCTATTGTGTTAAACCTAACTCCTTGAGTATCTGGCATGTAACCACCAACTTCAGCTCACCTGAAATCATTCCCTGACAGCTGTGCACATTCCTTCTGCTCAAGAATGGGGATTAAAAGACTCTGTAGTCAGCCCTATTGCAAGAATATTGATAGGTTAACTATCCACATTGAGAACAAAATTGTCCTGTTTACAGTGCCTCTTACTCCATGGCTTCAGCAAACTGGATTTTCATTTGAAAATTAAAAAAATAACCAGAATATTAGTATATTCTACTACTACTACCACCACCAATTTAATAATGATAATGATAATAATAATAATTATAAAATAACAATGATAATTACAATAATAAGAACAACAATAAATAAAAAAGCCAGGGCAAGCCTGATGTTTCTCTAAGGGCTTTTCTGAGGCATTTTCATTTTTCCTGGTTTAACTACTGCTTTTATCAGTCATTTAATCTGACATTCTGCTGGTGGCTGCAGCCCACAGTCAGACACAGTTCAAACTGAGCAGGCATGTACCTAAGCTGTCTTCGGAACAAGGCCATATCTGCTGAAGCTTGTTCAAACTCACCTTGCACAGCGTAAATGTGGAACATTCAAGCAGTCTGTTGCCCTGCCTGGTATTTAGACAGCAACTCTTGGAGGAAGAAAGCCATTAGAAGAACTAATACTAGGACATCTGCAGCTGGACACTATCTGAGCAGAGCTCCTCACAACACTGAAGTGCCTAAGATGAAAATTAACTCCCTAAATTACACTACTGCCTGGTCTATCTTCGTACCCCAGTTAACCTATCTGGGCTGTAAGATCAGGAGATTTAATCATGCCTGCTATTGAAGCAGCAGATTAAAAAATATAACTTGTGTTTGATTTTTCTGGCTATTAAGTAAGAGAGAAAATGGAGCCTGAGACACATTCTCTTTTAACGCCTGCAGTCTCATCCTCAATATGTCACATTTTGACTGACAAAAAGCTTGTGACTTTGACTGACAAAACTTGTGGGCCACAACGGGTTTTGTTTCAGCATGCTGTTTCATTGACATAGACTTTTTTGTTCATGATGTGGATCTTCATGACATCAAGAATTCTGCTCCTATTCTAGAGTTTATAAGCGTCTTCTATATATTTCACCAAGGTTTACAAGAAAGCGAGCAATGCAGTGGTGCTGCAGGAATGTGGTAGCAACAAATTTTAGAAGGACCCAAGAAATGGAGTACTACTGAGAAGGCAGACTTCTCAGCTCAGTATGCGTCTGTGCACCGACAATATCCCTTCTGCACGTTGGTCAAGGGGCACAGTTGGGCTAAAATGAATCCTGGAAAACAGTCTCAAGAAGCAAGGGGCTTGTAAGCTGTAAGAATCCTGGGAGTCACAGTGCACACCTCTCTCTCTCTCACATGTGTTCTCCATAACAGAGCCTCAGCTGTTACTGCACATGGCTTGATTTTAGCAGGCTGATTTAATATTTACAGAGTGCCAATAAAATTTATAGGACGACAGCTGGTGGCTCCTGTTGTAATTTATAAACAGCAACAACAACACAACATAGACATCAGAAAATCCAAGAGGAATTCTATGCCATTGTGCAATATTCAGCACTGAGGAAGGTGAATAATTCTGCAGATTTCTAATGATCTTTCTGTAATACATCCATATTGGATTTTATGTAAAGTCCATATTATGCAAAGCTAGTACTCCCATAGGTATGTTTTTTCACATAGAATGAAGTTCATTACAAAGACTCATTATCTATCTATCTATCTGGATTTCCTATTCTGGCAAAAGAGTCAGGTAATATCTCTAGTCCAAGACTTTCCAGTTGGAAAGTCCAGCACACAACTGCATGCTTTTCCTCCTGCATTATGCTTTCTCAAAAAAAGCATTAAAGAAACGGGAATGGCATGCTATGACTAAGCCAGAAAAGACCACTGCCCTTGTTCCACAACCTATGTTTACTCCACATTCCTGAACAGAAAAAATACAACTTGTCTGGCAGGACTACAGGTCTAAAGACTGGCAATTATCAGCGTACCACTGCAGAAATGCAAACACCTGGTACTCAAATGGAAGATAATATTACTGACTGATTCTTTTGCATTCCACATGAAACCTTCATTGATCATACTATTATTCTTTTCTCATACTTCCATTTTACTTCTCAAGTCCATGGTTTCCTTTAAATTTCTTTATTGTCTTGGTTCTTTTTTCCATCAAAATTTACTCTTCAAATCAGTGAAAAGTTTCCACAGCTTATTAGGTCTTTTACATGCAGACATAAATACATATATGAATTTTGTCATGGAATAGAGGCTGATTTTTGCTATTTATAAATATTTATAAAAGAACAACTTTTTCAGTTATTCTTTTCCCTTTAATAAACCTACTAACAGTTAAATTAATACTATTTTCAGTGTTACCTGCTCCTATTGACATATACAGATTGTTCTGAAAGAATTGATCTTCTCTGATTTACCTGGAACATGCTTCTTTCCCCTTCCAGACAACCTCCAACTTCTATTCTGCTACAAATGTTGTATTCAGATTAGAGCAAGTTTAGGTTGAAATGTTAACAATTGCCCTGTGTAATAGAAGACAGGAAACACACAAACCAGGACAAAGTCCAAAATCTTGACAAAAGCTTGAAAACTGCCTAAACACTAACCTAATTTTTTTTCTCCCCCCAGAATAATCACTTTATGATTAAGTTTTAAGTTTAATATGATCAGTAATAAAGACAAGTTTTCTGCATTGGTTGTGTCCACAACATTACTCTTCATCCATTATCATGAAGGAAAAATGCTCCAGGGTATGAGCCATCAATTTGCAGTGGGAACTATGCCACTCAGACAGATGGAGTACCTTTAGGGAGCCAAAAGATTATATATGTTCATCAGCAATGGGTGCTCAAGGCATGATTCCCAGCTGGGAACACCAAAAATTTTGTCCCTTACAAGCTGTCTGTGGCTCTTAGCCACAGCTAATCCCTCACAGGTCTGAATTATCTTTTTAAAATGAAGATTGTCTTCTGTGGCCAGGTAAGGGACCTATGTGAGCAAGGAGCAAGGCTCAACAGACCTGAATGTCAAAAATATGAACTGGTTTGTACTGATTGAGGAGAGAGGTCAGGATGCAAAGTACAGAATTACAAGAGTAATTCTTCATTCATGAGCAGGTAGTGTCCCGTTCAAACTAGGGTACAATGAATGTGTTTAACAAATGGTTCTTAATAGTTTTATGCATTCATATACAACACGATTTGATCACTCACTACATAACCCACATTCATGCTACTTTTCTGGAAAACAGCAACAAATTTTTGGTGTCACCATACAGCTGATTCTTTCTTGATTTAGGTGTCCCTGGAGTTGGTCCTACGGTACCAGATAATGGCAGGGTTTTGCCCGAGGTACTGAAAGTACTGTGATTCTGGTGTTATCTTTATAGTCCAGAAGCATTTTTCTTCATCATGGGTGGCTTTGAGATTCTGAGAGAAAAAAAGAGGATACTTAGAGGTACTCCTACTAAGAGGTACTTATCTGTAAGGTAGGGTCTGTCTTCCTCGCTGTGAGCTGGGTCCTTTCACTTACCGTGAAACCATGGCTATGCGGTATACAAGGTAAAGAAAGTATCTCTTACGGAAGCCAGCTCGAGTTTAAACTGTTGAGTTAATACAGCTCCAAGCTACGAGTCCTAGCTGGTGCAGCTGCCAGATTCTCCTAGCAGCAGCCTGGAGGCCGAGGCACAACCCTTGCCTGCACCGCTCATTTTTGTCAGGGACGCTGCAAAAATTAAGTACGGAGGAGAGCTCGCGATGACTGAAGTCTGCCCGGGAATGGGACAGTGGCAGCGAGCTCCAGCCCTGGGGAAATGCGGCTGATCGGTCACACCAGCTTCCCACCGGGAAGGGCAGACCACCCGTCCAGAGCGGCTCCTCCGCCCGCGCGGGAGGCGAGGCACCGAGCAGCGCCGCGCCCGCCGTGTGCGCGCCTCCCGCACCCGAGGCGAGCCGGCCGTGAGGGGCAGCCGGCCGTGAGGGGCAGGCTCAGGCCGGCCGGGCTCGGGCGGGCTCCAATGCCGAGGGGCAGCCGGCCGTGAGGGGCAGCCGGCCGGGCTCCGCGGCCGAGCGGCAGCCGGGCTCGGGCGGGCTCTAATGCCGAGGGGCAGCCAGCCGTGAGGGGCAGCCGGCCGGGCTCGGGCGGGCTCCAATGCCGGCTCTGCCCCCGCCGCTCCCTCCCCGCGGGGCGCGGTCCCGCCCGCCGGGCACTCGCAGCGCGCACGCGCGGCTGGAGCGGCGGAAGCCCACGGTTGGTTCCGCCGCGTGCCCGGGCGGGGAGCGGCGCGCGCGACCCCCGTTCCGCCGGGAGCGGGCCGGGCCGGGCCGGGAGGGCGGGAAGGGAGGGAAGGGCTGGGGACGGCAACACCGGCACCGGCAGCGGCGGCGCCGCGGGGCTTCCTCCATCGCTGCGCCTCCCCTCCAGCGCTGCTCCTGCCTGTGCTGGGATCTGGGTAGGGCAGCCCTGGGCAGGCTGGCCGGTATTTCCCCAGCTGTGAAATAAGGGATGCTGCTGCCGCTGTCGTGCACTGCAGCGTGCCGGTTGCCCTGCAGAGGAGGAGGAGGAGGAGGAGGAGGAGGACGAGGGCTTTTGCTGGTGTTGAGGCGGTAGTAGGCGAGGCACGCGGTTTTGGTCGCTGTGTGTTCAGCAGCGCAGCACAAGGAAGTGCGTTGGCTTTGGCCTCTGTTGGTTTCACACTTTCATTTTCCAGCTCCAGATGAAATAGCAGGTCTTCGTTCCCCTCAGACTGATGATCCAAACTGTAGTGCTGTTAATGTAACATCCATTGTCTGTCTACGAGTGGCTGTTTGGTCAGCAGTAGGTGAAGATAGTTTTCACGGACTTGTGATAAGGAGGGTAAGGTGTGCCCATGTTAATGTCAAGCCACATCCCTCTCCAAGCCCGAGTGACATTTTTTCTGCATGCAGTAGGTGTTTACAGATGTGCTTTCCTAGATCTTATCAACGAAGGGTAACTGGGTGGGAATGTTTTGCCTGCCTCAACAAACTTCCCAAGAGCCACTTAACAACTGCCAAGATCTCCAGTGCAACCACGCATTATATAAACACGAGAAATGCCAGGTGTGTGGGGGTTTGTCATAGCAAAAACGTGCTGTTGCTTTTGTTAACTGGTTATTCAGATACCCATTCTAAAGAGTATCAAAAAGCTTGATGACAATTCTATTCTGACACTTGAAAACCTGACGTGACTAAAATCTAGTTTGTGAAAGAAGTTTAGTTGATTGGTTCAAGTCCTCCTTGTTTTTTCCTGTTGAAGTGTATTTTTAGTTTTAGTACCAGTAATCTTTGCAGTTGCTCTTCAGATTTCAGGAAACTGACTGGTGTAAAAATGCAGCTAGATCCAGAAATTGGGGAAGGCTGTTGATTGTTGCTGCCTTGCCTTATTTATCACAAATATTATGAGAAGTGTGGCTGTCTTGTGTTTTTACTCTCTGTTCCTTTTTCTGACTTGCTTAGGACACAGCCGTTTTAGAAAATGGTGTTTTTTCTGCTCCAAAATATGTGTTATAGAGCATAGTATTGTTCAGTTTGTGTAGAGTCTTAAAATTGTGTTTCACAGCAAACAATACAATAAGTTACTGATTTGTGTTATTCTGCGCTTTTCCAGTGATTTGTGAAAAAAGTTCTGCAAGTTACTACATTTCAGAAGACACTTTCCTTAATGAGCAGGGCTAAAGTGAGGCACGGTTTCTAGTTGTGTATCAGAGCAACACCCATGAAGGTGCAAAAAATGGGATGTCCCCAGAGCTGACTTGTGCTTCTTAGGATGATAAATTGGGTACTGCTTATGTTGGGTGTATTTATGAAATACAGTTTTCTAAGTATGTTTTGGGACAATCTTGATGCAAAATTGTGTACTTTTTACTTTTATAAGGTTGTGTTCAATTGAGTCCATTAAAGCAATTTATATTTCACATTAGCTGGTTAGCACAATGCTTTCTCCTTCCTTGGAATTGACTTTCTGCCTGCCTGACTCATTCTGTGGTCTCAATATCCTGTGGATGTCACACATAGAGTCATGTTGCAGGTGATTGTAGTGAACAAAATACTTAGTTTATTATTGATGGAACTGTGGAGAAAGAAAAAGTTTTGGAAAAAGTTGTCCAGGTATCCTGTAATAAAAGTATTTTTTTGGAAAGGCAAGAACAATTCCTGATCATATAGGAAAGACTCAGTTGTGTTTTGGTGCAGCTGAAGCTTTTCATAGGCACAGCTACTGTTGGCTTTCAAATGGCTTATATTTGAATTGTTTATTTGAAGAAATATCTGTAAATTAGGGTGCAAGGGAAGAAAACCACAAAACCTTCTGACATTAGTGCTCTGTATTTTCTCCTAAATTATTTCATTGGAAAATTGCTTTGCTTGAATAATTTAATTGCTTGTATGTACAGAATGCATACAGATATGAATCATTTAATTGTTTCCCTCAATTTATTTGTTTTAAACCTTCTCATAGAGTTTTTTCTTTGTATATTGTAGTTTTTCTGATTTGAAATTATGAATTTTGAAGAACAAAATTACGTGAGATCCGTTACCACTTTTTTTTGACACTGTATTTGAAAGAGTAATAAATTCACTTTGTGACTTAAATTTTCATCTAATACTTCCTAGTTATCAGATTTTGAATCTCAGTTTTTATTTATTCCTCCCATTTTATATATTTATGCATGGTGCATAAACCAAGAGAGAGAGGGAAAAAACCTCACTTTGCCAGAGTAAGTCAATATATTAACATCATTTATTTGCTATTGCTGACAAAGTATAATGAAATCTATAAAAATTTACTAAAAAATTTAATAGTAGACAAGAAGCAAATGTGTATAACTGAAATACACTGGCAGTCGTTCAGTTTTACATAGACCTTTCTCTGAACCCTTACATACTTTTAAATATATATTAAAATTATGAAAATGGCCTAGAGTTAAATGTGAAGAATTCTAGTTAGAATTAATGTGTCAGTTTGGAGACAACTCTACTCAGTAAGTAAGGTGGAGTTTGAAAAACAGAATAGACAGCTGCCTTTCAAACAAATGATAATGGTTGTTTGTGTATCACACTGTTTTCTTTCTCTTTCAGAAGATATAGACGACAGAGGAAAAACCACCCTGTCCTGAGAGTGAGGCCTATATTTGCATAGTTTTTGGCTTAGTTGTGGAATTTGCCATCCAAGGTATTGTTTTGGGGGTGGCTGATGTTTGTTTTTTAATTTTTTTTTTTTTTTTTTTTTGTAATTATAGAAGTGAATGTGATCATGCAGGCAAAAATAAGTCACTGAGGATTAAGAATTTGGGATATATTTTCTTGGTAGGCATTCTTACTGTTTTCTCCTGAATCTCTCTTACTGCTTATTGCTCATACATCGTACAAATAGGTCACTCAGGAGCAAGTATTTCAGTGATTACATCTCTCTATTTTTTTTCTTGAGACATTATTTCCCATTATGAGGATGTGCTGTGTAGTCATGGAATCTCTGCTGCTCTGGTAGGATGGAAAACAGATGGATTCCTCAGTGGTCAGCTGTATTTCTGGCCACATTTGGTTTTTTTGGCCTCTGTGGTTCTGTCAGTCTGTATGATTTTCCCTTTGTAAATTCAGTGGTGATTACTCTCCATCACCTTCTTGTCCTTGTATTTGGACATAGTTTCCACGATTGTTTCCTTCACCTTCCCAGGGAACAGGGTGATGCTAGTAGGTCTGTAGTTGCCTGTCTCCTCCTACTTGTCCTTGAAAACAGGGTTTTCATTGCCAGTTGTTTTCCTGAGTCTTTGGAACGTCATAAAACTTCCAAACGTAGTTCAGAATGACTTCACAATGACAGGACCAGCTTTCTCAGCACTCTGGTTGGACCTTAGCAGGTTACATGGAAGTGTTAGGTCCAGTTCACTTAAAAATTTGTTAATCTGATTCTCCCTCGCTCAGAGTAAGTCTTTTGTCCTCTACACTTCCATCTTGACTTGTCCCAGAAGCAGGGACCCACCACTGTTCCTTACTCCACACTTCCCATACTGCTGTAGGACTCAGGCACGGATGGCTGAGGGGCAGACAGAGCTTCTGTCCAAGTGTGCTGCCATGTCTGAGAGCCTGCTCTGGAGATCAGAGCTGCGGGTGGAACGGGAGCTGTCCTCTTGGTGCTGGAGCTCAGAGGCTCCCAGACCTTGCTGCACTCTGCATCTCCATGTTGGGCTTGACAATCTGAGGCTCTGTCTGCTTCTTCTAGTGCAGTGGTGGTTTCCGTAGCTGCAGGAGCTTGGTGGGGATCTGGTCTGTCTCCTTTTCAGTACCCCTGAATGTGGAGTTTTCTCACCTCCCTCAGCTTGTGTGCTTGATGAGATGTGTCCTTCATCAGTGCATGCTTAGGAGTATATAAAATGTTTTTTTTTTTTGGAAACCTGCTGGTTTCCACAGCTAGCGTACCACAGAGAAACATTAAAAACTGGCAGATTCAGTAGTATAGTACCACATCATTTTATGTCTGGAGTCTGTACATAAGTGTATAGTGTATTGATACCATCGTGAAAGAGCCAGTAATGCATGCCTGCTAGATATTAAGAGAGATTATAGGCCTAAAAAGGTTTTATCATGATCTTAAAAACAAGCACAGGAGCTTTATTAAATATACAATATGGTTCTAAAAGCAAATGTTAGGGACTTCCATTTTTTTACAATAAAAATAAAAACATTTATTACTCTGTGATACTTGAATGGGAACACTGTTACATTAGAAGATAGCAAATAAAGGGTTGTGATAAATAACGCAAAGGAGAGTGGAGAAATGACAGCTTGTTTAAAAGTGATTTTGATTAGACATCTAAAAAGGAAGAAAAGAAGACATTAATGAAATTTGTGAATAGTTTTAAATAAAGAAATTTTGAATGCAATTGAGGACAGTCAAACATGAAACAAGTAAGCTAAACCCCTGGAAACAGATAAATGAAATTTCAATGCAACAACTAGAAGCTGAAAGGAATGGAAAGAAATGTACCAGAAATGGACAAGATTCCTGAAACTCAGAAATTGGGGAAACTAATGGGTAAGAGAGTAGATTGGGATTTACGTGTGTGTTGCAATAATAAAATATGTGTATGAAGATAGTCTGACAAAAAAAATAACAGTAGTAATCCCTCCCCTGCTAGTTGTTCTGAAAAGCTGTTAGGACAGTGCTGTGTTCTTATGGAGATCAGTTTATGAAGCTCAGAAGTTCACATTGTGGGACTTGATGAGGTTTCGTCAGTCTAAAACCAAAAGGAACCCAGCCCACTAAAATATAAGGTTGGAAACCATGATGTTTTAAATGTGATTAATAGAAAATGTTGTATTGCATTATATTTTTAATAATCTATGTGAGTCATGTCAGGGTAAAGACTCTCCCTTGGTTTGCTATTAATGTCATGATGGAGGTTTTTTAAGCAAGGAAACACCAAATTCTTGGTGAAGCTTTTTGCTATTTTAGCATAAAATCTTTAAGAACACAACATGAAATATAGGAGGAGACTATAATAGATAGGTGGAGTGAATCTTTGTGGAACGTAAATAATTCCTAATATTTCTTATTTGCTTTGCAATCTTTTTACTTTGGTTTGGAAGAGTATTCTTTGCTGCTGCCACCTGATGACAGTTGCTGCTTTACCTATTACTTAATAGTTTTCCCAAGTAGTAGTTTTACTTGCATCTTGGTGATAAATGTTACTTTTTAGCCAGATATAAATAGTGAATGAGATAATAAAATGTTTTGCTACCTGGTGCTTGAAAAATGTATGTGAAATGTTTATAAATTTTTATATAATTTCTTGAATCAACAGCTGACAGACTTTTTCTTACTTGAATGTATGGATTTGAATGTATGAACCCTATAGGTTGTACTGTACTGTAATTAATTTACTCTTTTTTTTTCTTTATATTTTTTATTTATCTCTTTAGAATTATCTTCCTTAGTTGTGACAATTTATTACCTGTTTGTCTTCGATGGGGCAACGAATTCACTTTGTGGTTGACCCTCAGGGTTGGTTCTGCATGGGCCTAATTATCTTCGTCTGGCTGTACAATACAATCTTCATTCCAAAGGTCATCCTTTTTCCTCATTATGAAGAGGGAAATATTTCAGTTGTGGCCGTTTTGTGTAAGTAATTTTAACTTATTTCTACTAATGAAATAGTGTCTCTGCTTAACATACATAAAAAAAAATTCCTGTCAGAAAGTGAAAACTAGGGTGAAAGTTAAAACAGAAGGTAAGATAAAGTGTAAAAGTAGTGGATGTATCCTACATTCTAGTGTTCTGAGAATCTGAGACACTGCATTTCACAGGTATTATTGTAGAACTTGTTTTTGTGGAAGCCTGAATGTGGCTTTCAGGTCCTGTACTTAGAACTTGTTGACAGGATTTCACGTGCGTGCCTGTCAGAATTTGGTGTGATAGTACTGATGATTGGCAACAAACTAAATTTTGTTAGTTTTGTCATACATCTCTATGTGAGTTAGCTCAGACAAGTTCTGCTGATGGGTTTGCTGGGGAGAAGGCTTGAATTATGTCTGGAACAAACTTGAAGGTAAAGATGCATTATTGGGAATATTTTTCATGTGGAGAGTTTGAGGTGTGGTATGATTGGTGCTTATGTGGTAAGACAGTGGAGGAACTTCTTAAAACAGAAGTATGGTCATAATAGCACCTGCTGGTGCTATGAGAGCTGTTAACTGCTATTTTCACTCTATTATATTAGGGAGTACTTAATGTTGTTTGCTTAATATGAAGGCTATATCTGGAATTGAATGAGAAGGCTGAGTATTTTCCAGCTGGAGTATTTGCATTTTTGTTACAGTGTACTTTGTACATATGAAAAAGACTAAAAAATGCTTATTTATTTTTTTAGGTTATTACTTCTGCTCATTGTTTTGTATAGCTTCATTGTTTAGAGCCTCAGTAGCAGATCCAGGAAAACTGCCTGAAAACCCAAAGATACCAATTACAGGTATGTTAAATTGTTTCTATATAATTGAATGAAGGTTATTTTAATAACCTCAAAATTATTAGGAATACATTCTCTGACTTTCTGAGATTGAATGGAAACTATGAACTGTCTCTGCTGGATAAAGTTAGTATGTCACTGTTTTTAAGTTTTAAATTTCTGGACTTTTCCTTGTGTAATCTCAAAACTTCTTTTTCTAAAACCCGTAAACCAGAACTTTCTAAACCAGAAAGTTCAGTTGTGTAGGACCTTCTGCTAGGATATTTTTCCATGGGAAGAATTTTTTTGCATTCTAGACTTTCAAACATATTGCATATACTACTAACTTGATAATATTTAATAAAAATGTATAGAGCTGGGTAGTGATTTTAATTCTATAGCTTTTGTCTAATAAAATTTGTACAGTGTTGGAAATGGTGGGAGAGAGTTTTGCTATGCTGGATTTTACCTATGTGTTTTTTACTCTTTTTTTTTTCCCAGAGTCTTATGACCTCAAACCGTGGTCCTAATTACACTGCATTTCTACAAAGTAGCAGCTTAATGGAGCGAGTCCTTTCTGTCCTTGAAAATTTGTCCTACAATTCCTGTACAATATCCAGTGCTCCAGAAGCTGGAGAAAATTTAAAACCTTAATGATTCTCCACAGAGAAAGACAGTATTTTTATGAACTGTTGGGTGCTATTATCTAATCATAGAGCTTTTACTGAGGAGTTGAGAATGAAATAGGGCTGTTAAACAGCATGAGATTTGTTGCATTAACAGGTATCTTTCACTAATGAAGAAAGTGTATCCCTTACATTAAGGGTGAATACTTCAGTTGTGTCTTGAGATGTGGTAAATGCCCAGAATAAAATTTTTCTCTCTCTTCCTGATGTTACTGAAAATCTAGGGTGATGTGTTTGGAAACATGATCTTTTCAGCATTAGTGCTAATGGTATGATCGTAGAAAGGGTGCACCTCCCTGGGATTTCAGATGTGTCAACAGTAGTTGCAGAAAATCTCATGCCAGTGTTGTTTCTGCTTCTGGCTGCTGATCATTTATCCAGTAAAACATCAGGTGTTTGAGAGTTGGCTTCTGGAGTCAGTGTTTTTGCTGCCGGAAAAGCAACATGAGCTGTGAAGACTCTTCAATGAAGAGTCAAATGAAGACTCTTGCTAGTTACAGAGAGTTACATTTATACTGGAGTTTTCATTTACCTTCAAAATTCCAGGAGCAGTGCAAATTGTTTTTGTACACAAATTTTTTTTTTCTAATTTAAGGTATTTCTTTGCATAGCTCTCCAACTTTTGCATGCTCCATTCAGTCCACATTGCAGTAGTACAAATACTTCTGAAGGTGAAATATTTAGGCTAGGTCATGACTTTGATATTTTGATTTGTTATGTGATATATCAGGGGGTTTGTACTTTTGGAGGTAGCACTTCAATTCTCTGGTATTCTCTAGGCTGACAGGAGGATACATTTTTGCATAGTGTAAATTGTGCTAAAAAATGAGTTGGGGTGTTTCTGAACTCTGCTGGTAGCTACCCTATTAGTGAGTGACACCTTTGTGACACTGGGTTTATGGGAACAGATTGTAAATCAGTTTCCATCTGTCATTATTACTAGTTTAATGATCTCAGATATTGGGCTTCTTTACTTCCGGTGTCCAAATGTTATTTTTCAACAAGAAAGACCAGATTAGAGCAGCCTGCAGGTGGCTCAGAAGTGCTAAATATAACTTAATTTTGTTTACATGGGGGTAGTGTTTTACAGTATAAGATTTCAGAATGTCCTACTGTAAATATTAAGCTTTTTTCCCTTTTTTCTGTCTATCCCTGAGATTTGACAAATTTTTGTGCCTCAAAACCAGTTCATTTAGGTAGAAGCAAAGTTGAACGGCCAAAGTATTTTAAGTTTCTCAGTCTTTCACCCATTTTCCTTAAAGACAGAAAATACCTGCTTTTGTGACTGGAATTATTTAGTGTTAATCTTTCTTGTTTCCCATGTGAAGATGAAATTTTTGAGCATATAATTTGACTTTTCATTTTCAAAGAATTCCTCTAATTTGCGTGGTGCAATTTGTGATAAATAATAGGCAATCTGAACAATAGTACTCCTGGTATACTTTTGGCTACTCAGTATCTCTGGAGATTAGCTTTTAAAAAATCTTGCATTAGTAATTTAAAAATAGTATATATTTGTAAATACAAGCCTGTTCTCTCTCTCTTTTTTTGATCGCCTTATGTGTAAAATTGCATATGGCGATATGCATGTCTTTAAAATGCTTTGGAAGCATTTGAGATGGAAGGTGCTCCTGTAGTGTTCATTGTGTGTCATATTTTAGTTAGCTGGCAGTAGAAGTATTTCCTCAGGAGGTTCTGGAATAACAGTGAGATTGTATCCTGATTCTGTCTAGCAGATAATTTTTTTCACAGTAGAGGTGTAAGGAAATAATTGAGTTACAGTCTTCCTTGTCTGAGTCACAGCTTCTGTTCTGTAATAATTACTTTGTAGAAATTTATAGGAAGAGAGAGCATTTTGGAGAAGGAAACTGGCACAGAGTAGCAGTAGTATCTTCCAGTTTAATTAAGGTCACAGTGGGAAAAACCTTTTATGTGGTGCTTATCCTTCTCAGATCATAGTAAGATTTGTTTTTTTAATTAGAATTGCAAGCATACAGATTTATTATGAGCACACATTACTGAGTTTGAATCTCTCTAATGTGTCTTTACGTTTTCACCTAGAACGAGAACGTTGGGAGTTGTGCTACAAATGCAATATGATGAGACCAAAGCGTTCACACCACTGCAGTCGCTGTGGACATTGTGTGAGGAGGATGGATCACCACTGTCCATGGTAAAACCAGGACATCTCTTCTAATACTTTACTGTTGTTTTAGTGAAACATTTTGAAATTTGTGGTGTTGCCTGCTGCGCATTTTTCCTGTTTCTTTCCCAGTGGTGCTTAATCATTTAGGCATTTAAAGCAAGGAGGTAATAAATTTGAGTTTTCCTGTATCTACCAGTAAAACTCAGAGTAAAAAGTAAGAACATTTCTGAAAGTAGTTCTGAGGTGTCATTTTTAGCAAAACAAACTGCAGAGGACAGAATTGACATCAGGATTCCCTTATGTTGGATTAGCCGTTTTTCAAACTACCTTTTTTATCAAGTTTTTGGTACTTCAGAGAATACTACTAGTATAGTGCTTTTGTCACACTGTCTTAGCTTGGTACTGATGTCTGTGCCAATGCTTGTATGAAATTGCATCCGTGTAACTTCTGTGAAGGAGACTGTGCTCCAAGTTCAAAGGTTTTTGATCTTGTACTTAATGAAGATAGAATGCTTGTGTTTCCTTTACTCTTCATGTAGAAGGAGTTTCTGAATAGCCATGACTGTATTGCCTTCTCTGGCTTTGGTTCGTTTCTAAGTCATATTTTTTTATTATTGGGGTAGCCTGTGATCACATTTATTTTAAAACATTTGTTCGTATTCCCAGTTTTTAGACTCTGTGTAGTTCATAACCCATGAAATGTATTGAGTACCAGAAGATAAGACATATTATTGTGAAATTTTGAAGACTTTAAAAAACCAATTTTATTGCTAGAGCTTTACTTAAAGTTGCATCAGTATCTTTGCTGTATGAAAATATACAGAAGTGTGTCTCCTGTTCTAAGCAATGATTTCAGTAGTGCAACCTGCACTTCAAGTTGTGGTGCAAGGGATCCAGTAGTTTGCTCTATAACCAGTCACAAAGTCTTCTATACACAGTATCATAACCTTAGTGTTAAAGTATTTGTATTTCTGTTTTTATATATGTACGCTTTGTTTCTGTGCAGGATTAATAATTGTGTTGGTGAAGACAATCACTGGCTGTTTTTACAGCTGTGTTTCTACACCCAGATCCTTAGTTCCTATACGCTGATACTTGACTTCTGCCATTACTACTACTTTTTGCCTCTAAAGAAAGAAAACTGGGTAAGAATCTGTTTTCTCTGTGAACAAATAATATTGCAATGTAATTTGTTTTGGCATCTAATTACTACACATCTTTGGTGGGTCAGTTTCACTGTCAGTTAGGAGAGTTCAACTAGCTGTACGTTATTAAGTAAGCAAGCTGATTTATGATAAGTAACAAAATGTTTTTATGGAAGGGCGTATGATTTCTGTGTGTTTAAAACACAGCACTAGTTTTCTTAGAAATCTAGGAAAGGAGGGAAGAACCAGATGGCTTTCTTTGGAAGCGATTGAGAGTACTGGAAAGAAGTAAGGTAACTACTTTAGATGTATTCAAATTTCCTTTTACTTTCTTCAAAGTAGATTTATGTAGGATATATAGTTATACTAACATCATGTTTTAAAAAGCTAATACTATTTTTTTAAGAAAGGAGAAAAACACATGATCATTTTACAAGGGGAAAAATATACATTGGTTTTGTAGCAGTATTTTCTGTTGCTTTGAAGAGGTTATGTGGGTTAAGGGAGAATTAAGTTTGGTTTGTTTTATGTGGACTATATATAAATAGTTACAGTATTTCCATGTCTTGTCATCAGTAAAAGGCAGTTGTATACACAGAGAAAATGGACTTACTGACTGGAGTAGAGTAAAAAATAAAGAAATTTCTTCCACTATGAAAATTATATTGTAAACTTGCCATCTGTTGTTCATTTATGCCTGTTATCTGTAGTATTCAGAATTTGGAAGAAGGTTGCTTGAAAGTTGCTCAGTGCCTGAAAGTGCTGGAACAACAAAGTTAGAATTCCTTCTTTATAAGAAAACTGTCATCCCATCTTTCTTATGAAGAAACATAAAGACTTCTCGCCTAAATCTGAAATAAACTTTGTATTTGTCCTGGACTATAACAAAATACAAGTACACTAAAGAGAAAAACCTAGAAAACAAGCTTAAAGCATTTTCAAAATTAAATAACATTCCAGATGTCTTAAGTGAAGAGAAAAAGATCATCTCAGACATTGCACTCTAAATTTTGTTGAGATTTTTTCCAAATACTGAGGTGCAGAAAATTTTTTAATTCTGTATTAATGTGACATCCCGGCATACTCTCTGCTGGTGATGTCATATTCACCTTTCCAGGCTACTGGAACCTGACCCTTCATTGTGGGTAAGGAAGGTCCCATTTTCCATTTTTTTGAACAAGTAAAGTTTGTCATATGATTTTGTATTCTAGATTATATAAGAATTTCACTTTGTGAAAAATTCTACTTCTGGAAGAGGATGGGGCATAGTCTTCCGGACTTATTATTTGTTCATGTATCAGTCTGAAGTGGATGTGATGTTCCCATAAAAGTGTATGTGAAGATGGTAGGGCAAAGGAGAGCTGAAAGTGTAGGAAGACTGTATTCCTTGGATAATCCGAAACTGATGAAAGTGCTATATTCAAATTCATAGATATCCAGTTTTTGTTATGTAGAATGTTCTGAGGTTGAGGGTTATTGTAACTCATTCCTTAAAAAATTTGTATTCTAAAGGAATTTTATTATTTTTTTCCATCTACATCAATACGTCCATTTAAATCATTAAAGGGACTCTAGAAATATGTAACAGAACATAATTTGCTGTCTGCTTGGAGCATCTTTCCATAGGCACTGAAACAGACTTGTTAGCTTCTAATAGCATAATGTCATGGTAGGGTATTTCCTTTTTATTGTGAGTGTTCCCTGAATGTATTACTTCCTGTAATTACATTGTGTTAGGTAATGAGCCAAAGTTCTGTCTGTTGGCCTTGCTTTTTAAAAGTAGTATGTAGGGTAATCAAATTATTTGCTTGGAGGTGATCTGTGCAAGAGAGGGAAAGGGAAATCATGTTTACTTCAGATATTTTACAATACCTAAAGAGGTGATAATAAATATTTATTAATGATGACGGTTCAAAAAATGAGTATGAATATGCATTAAACTTGTTCTTGCCAGTATAACTGGTTTCATTTGACATCTTTTGGAGAGAGGCCTAATTTTAATATCTAACCTTTGACAGGTGACAGGTTAGGAGGGGGAATAAATGTGCAACAATTATTTTTAACCTATTTTAATGTGTTTGCCTGAAGTGTGGATCAGGTTCCTTTATTTGGCTGCCTAAGTTTACAGAGAGCTGTGGAAGAAATAAAGTATTTTGCTCTGCTTAGTTTTGTTTAGTTTTATCTGTGTTTTTTTTTTATTTTATTTTATCAATTTCTGTATGTGAACACTTCAATTGTTCCTTTTAAAAAGTGGATCAGTGCTATAGTATACAGTATTCTGTGACCCAGAGAGAAAAATATGTTTATATGATACAGAAAAACATTAGACACAGCAGGTCTGGGCTGTTCAGACCTTCGTTAAGTGCAGTTTAACACTGAGTAGTATTTAGCTTTCTCAGTTTTTCAGCTGCAGAATGGAAGGGCACACAGTGAAGTAGAGAAAACTGAAATAGTTTGTTGGCATGCCTAGGCAATATATGTGCCTGGAAGATGACACCAGAGTTCCATGAAGCTGCTTTTAAAAGTGTTGATAAGGATGTGATGCTGTACAGGTTTGTGCCACAGAATAATTTGTCAGAACTACGACTTTTTGACACCAAATGAACAGGACTGGTGAGAAGATTGACTTAGTAGTAGAGTTTTAGGCAAGCATCCTGCAGGATTCTTTTTGTCTTCCTATATCCATTAAAGCTGAAGTACCACAGCATTCCAGAGAGTGCAGTGCCTTCAGCCTTTCACAAAAGCACTGTTCTTTGTTGAATTTTTGGCTATAACTGAGAAATTACATTTTCTGAATTGACAGGAGCTAGTGTTTAGCACAGATTCAAAGAACTGGATATTTTTTTTTGAACAGCCATCTGGAATAAGCTTATTCTTGCTCATTAAAAATACTTCTGAATTTTTTGGCAGTGTGCCTTTATCTAAATTTTTATTCTTCAAATATATAATAGTACAAAACACAGAAGCTGTAGAATTAAAATTGATTTTAGTGCTATTGTGAAATAACAATTTTATTACAGCACTGATTAATGCATTGTGAAAATTTGATCAGCATGTTAGTGTCTCTTTCTGAACTAAAACTGATGTTTTTATTTTTAAAGGGCAAGAAAGAAGACCCCCAAAATTTTTAATTAACTATTCTGAGTTAAGGGTGATAGCTCTGAAAGTAATGGAGAAAGCCATTTTGTGGAAATGTAATCTTTCAGCTTCACCTCTTACTGCAGAAAATTGCTTCATAGTAGTCTTGGTTGTTGTAACTGATACAGTGCTGGAAGGTGGGTTATGGTTGTTGCCTCTATTTGTCCAGCAGGAGGAGTGCAATTACTGCTAGAAATAAAGAAGATGGTAATTAAATTGATTATGTGAGATGATAGCACAAGAAAAATATATTGTTCAAATAAAATCAGCTTATTAGTTCTTCTGAAAGCTTTGGTGATTTTCAGAGGTTACCACAGGAATAGTCTTAATTTTACATCTTCATGAAAAAATGTCAGGAAGCCTGTATCTTTTAGGAAGTAGTCAATCTTGTGAATAGTGAGATGAGAAGAATAAATACTATATTTCTTATCACTGCATAGTTGCTTTTTCCTTGGCTGTGCTGGCACAGATTCTAGATACAGCTGGTCAAATTGCAAAAGTTAATGCTTTGGCAGTATATTTTACCTTATTTATAGAAGGCTTTTAATCTTTTAAGCAAAAGAAATTCTGCTGATACATTCTGTTTGCTAGAAATGTTGCTACAATAATTGTCATAGCCAAACCTCCTGACATAAAAAAACCTAGGCCACTTTGCTCTGGTTTAGTTTTTATTTTGTTCCTGTTTCTGCAATTACAAATCATCTGACTTTGGAAAAGGATTTTTGCCGTAATATTAATATTATGCATTGACTAATGTTAATTAAAATCTGGAAATATGTATCATGTAAAGTCCATTTATACTTTAAAGAGAGTCTAAAGGAAACTTTTTCTCTTAGAATCATAAAATTATGTATGGGTTGGGAGAGTTTTTTAAAAAATGAAAACATCAAAATTTTCCTTCTCCGCATTCTGCAAAACCAACCCAACCCTGCTCTCCCACAGTATAGTTATATATATAGTTACATAGTTCTAATACTGAATGAAATCCTTCTGCTTTCTTCCTGCAAAATCTGCAGTCTGTATTTTTTAGTTGCTTTCTCGAAAACCTGGCTTTCTTTTGTATTATATAATGTTTTTGTGATAGCCAAGTGGATAGACTGACTTCATCAGCAGGCTTGGACAGACATCCCAGGCATTTACAGCTGAGCACAGACAAGCAGGTTATCATGTATTACACAAAATATTGTTCTGCAAGAAAAAAAGGGGTCTCTTTATGTATTTTCTTGTATAATAATCTCTGAGTGTGTCATATTTCAGTAAAGAATAAAGAATGAATAAAATTAATCTTCCATTGTAAATGAAAAATTATGAAGAAAAGCTCTTCTGGAACAGATACAATAGTCCTGTGTTTCCTTCTGAACGCTCTGTCCTCAGTACAGTGTGCTGCTTTAAAGGAATACTATAAATCCATGAAAACAATTACACAATAATGCACAAGACAGGGACTTGTTACATGTTTTTGAGCTTTTTTTGTTGTTGTGGCTGGTGGGGTACAAAATGAGTTGAATTTGGAAGCAGTGATCTTATAAATGGACTACAGTCTAGAGCTGGACCCTCTGTTTTTTTTGACATCTCTCTTCTATAATAGTATAAAGCCATGGTAGCTGTTGTCCCAGTCAGCAGTGGCATTCATTGTAGGGGTAGAATTTTGTGAGTCATTGTATTATTAGAGTCTAATTACCAAAACACTCAGTTACTGAGTATACTTTGGTTTTCTATAGAAAAAGTTGTTCTGTTTGTACAGATTTGAGAACCCAATATTGATTTCCAGTTCATAATTGCTTAGAAATTCATTTGCTGGGGATGTAGAAATAAAGAGAGGGCATATGGGAGGAATTTAGGAGTATTGACAGGTTATGCAGGGATGCAACAAGGAAAGAATGCCTGTTGGAATTTGGTCTGTCAAGGAATATCAAGGACCACTAGAAGGGCATCTACAAATGCATCAGCAGCAAAAGAAAGATTAGGGAAAATGTGGGGCTGCTGCTGAAATCAGATGGGTAACCTGGTAACAGATGGCACATTGCAGTCAGTGGTATTCCCAAGGGATCAATACTGGGACCAATCTTACTCAATTTGTTTATCAATGACCTGGAGGAAGGGATTGAATGCACCCACAGAGAGTTTGCTGGTGACACTAAACTGGGGAGAGTGGCTGATCCACCTGAAGGCTCTGCTGCCATTCCATGGGACCTGGATCAGCTGGAGGGTTGGGCAGAGAGAAACCTGATGAGGCTCAACAAGGGCAAGTGCCAGGTCCTGCACCTGGGGAGGAGCAGCCCCAAGTGCCAGCACAGGCTGGGGCTGAGCTCCTGCAGAGCAGCTCTGTGGAGAAGGACCTGGGGCTCCTGGTGCATCACAAGCTGTCCATGAGCTGTCAGTGCCCCTGTGGCCAGGAGGGCCAAGGGGATCCTGGGCTGCTCTGGGAAGTGTGGCCAGCAGGAGGAGGGAGGTGATCCCTCCCCTCTACTCAGCCCTGGTGAGGCCACACCTGGAGTGCTGTGACCAGTTCTGGGCTCCTCAGCACAAGAGAGACAAGGAGCTGCTGGAGAGGGTCCAGTGGAGAGCCACGAGGATGATCAGGGGTCTGGAGCTTCTCTCTTGTGAGGAGAGACTCTGGGAGCTGGAGCTGGGTCTGTTTGGTCTGGGGAAGAGAGCACTGAGAGGGGATCTCATCATAGAAATACCTCAAAGGTGAGTATCAGGAAGATGGTGCCAGACTCTTTTCAGTGGTGCCCAACAACTGGTTGTGGTGCAGTTAACTAAAGCAGAAGACATGCAACATGAGGCAGAACTTCTTTATGCTGAGGATGGCAAAACACTGGAACAGCTGACGAGGGAGGTTGTTGAGCCTCTCTGGAGACACTCAAAATCCACCTGGATGCATTGTTGTTCCACCTGCTCTAGGTGACCCTGCTTTGGCAGGGGGCTTGGACTGATGGATTTCCTGAGGTCCCTTTCAACCCTAATCATCTGATTCTGTGATTTGGGTTTGTTCATCCCAGAAAAGAGAAGACTTCTATTACCTGAGGGAATCCCACAAGAGAGATAGAGAGCTTCTATTTACAGGAGCATGCAGTGGCAGGACAAGGGGGGAATGGCCTCAAACTGACAGTAGGTTGAGATTATGTATTAAGAAGTTCTTTACTCAGGGGCTAAGGAGGCACTGGAAAAACTTGCCTAGAGAATTTATGGATGCTCTACCCCTGGAAATGCTTAAGGCCAGATTTGGTGGAGGTCTGAGCAACCTGCTGTAGTGAAAGGTATCCCATCCACAGCAGGGGAGTTGGGACTAAGTGATCTTTAAGGTCCTTTGCAATGCAGACCATACAGTGATTCTGTGATTATGTGACCATTAGAGTAAAAGGTCTATCCTTTTTTTGTACATCTAGTTTAATGTGGGTTAAAAGAGTCAGATGAAACTGCAGCTTTTCTTTTGTATACTAGGATTTTCTTTTACCATGTTTTTGGTGATGTATTTTTTTTATGCTGAAAACACTGTTCAAGAGAAGGAACTCTTCTAAATTGAATTTGCAGGGGGTGCTAATGGGGATGTCTGTCATGCTAGATTCAGAATGTAACTTTGCTGTTGGCACTCTTCTCTTACATTTTACTGTTTTCTGTGAAGTTGAGCTTGAATACATCAAAACCTTTCTAATATAATAAAACATATCAATGAAGATGTGAAGAGGTAGTATTTTACAGCTAGTAGAAGTTGTGTCTTACCTTGCTTTTCTTTAAAGCTTTCATTAGCTAATGGAAAGGGAAATAAAGAATAGTATGACTACTTTTGAGTTGATTTATCTTTGAATTAGCTCCTTAAATGAGTAAGAAGAGTTAAAAGAAATGGAAATTAATATATTTTCTACAGCAGCAAGAAAGGCCTGTATTAACAAAGTAGGGGAGGGGGATGCACTGTTACAATCACTCCAAAAAGACTTTTGGGGTCTTTTTTTGGTCTTAGCTGCTTGACTAATGATTTCTACTTGTTCATTAAATACTGACTTTCTTCACAGCTTTAGTTTAAACTTTTTTTCCCAGGTTTATATTTTGAACCTTCATGGAAATTGCATAAATGAAAAATCAGATTTTTTTTTTTTGCTAAACATAATTTGCTTTATATATTCTCTGTTTAATTAGAGCCCAGTATTCCTCTTTCTCAAGTTCTAGTGGTTGAACATAAGTAGTGTTTTGGGGTTTTTTTTGTTGTTGTTTTGGTGGTTGGTCGGGGTATTTTTTTGTTTTGTTTCTTTTTTTTTTGTTCGGTTTTTCATTCAGTTCTCTTCTATATTCTGGTTGTGATTTCAGGTTTACTGTAAGGTTTTAATACTTTCTTGCCAGGATCTAGCTTTTGTAAGTGAAAAAACAGATGTGTGTATTCAAAATACATTGTTGAGAATGTAATTGTAACTTAAAAATAAGAGAATGAGGTTTGAACTTACCGTTCACCTAATGTAACTGCAATGTAAAAATGTTCTCCTGTGATAAAAAATAA
Source organism: Oenanthe melanoleuca (assembly GCF_029582105.1). NCBI lineage: Eukaryota > Metazoa > Chordata > Aves > Passeriformes > Muscicapidae > Oenanthe > Oenanthe melanoleuca. Next base: position 45,665,917 of record NC_079362.1, read on the forward strand.
GGTGCTCTATCCTTTTAAGACATTAAATAACACTCTGTAATGCTTTTCATGTTTTCTGCTGGATGAGAACAGACTTTCCAATGCAACTGATCAAACACATCCATATTCCTGTGTACACTGAAGCATCTGTACTGCTCACTGTTATCCAAAGTGGCAGTAATCCACTCAAGGCCAAAATTTCGAAGTTGTAGATAAGTTTGTGTTGGATAATAGACAGCACTACAGTGAGAACAATCTAGTACAGATACTTGGACTTTGTAGGTATAATCTTGAAGTGTCAGTCTTGGAATGTTGTTTATTTTCTTTCAGAAAAGATGATATAAAAAGGAAGTATTCTGTGCCTGGTAGCCAAGGTATAAGAGTCTTAGTAAATCAGACTGTTTAACAGAGTAGTTTTTCTGTATTATATAGCTTGTGTGTAGTAATCTGTCACAGTTTGAGATGGAAGATTCAGAAATAACCCCTTTTGAGCTTGATCTATTCCCAAAACCTTAACTACTTGAAGGAGTTTTTTAACTGTCTCTCATTAAAATTAAACCTCTAATTGTTAACATGTATAAAGAAAAGATCATTGGTTTCTGCTTTTATAACATAAATAAATATATCAATGATGTGCAATGTTGCTCAAAATCCATTATTTACCTTTAGATTTAAGGCTTTGAGAACACCACTTACAACTCTTACCTAGTATTTCCACTTGGTTTGAAGACTTTAATTAATTTGTGACTGCTAAAGTCTCTCTCTTCTTTCTGTCTTGTTCTAGGACGTGTTTGTATTTAGACATGAACTTGCTCTCCTAAGAATATCTGCCTTCATGGGTCTAATAATATTAGGTGGAATAAGCCGACTCTTTTACACTCAGCTAATTGGTATTTTCACTGTAAGTATCTAATTTCAGAAGTATATATTAGTTTTATTTTCAGTACAATTAGTCAAAGCAGAAAAGCAGATTGCATTTCAGGAAGGACTACAAAAATGCTTGCACTGTGAGGCACTTGTTTGATATGTGGTCTGTCAAGCCACTTGACACCAATGAAATCTAAGAAGCTCTCTAACAAACAAATGTCTAATAATTCCACCATCAAGTCAATTTCCTGATTTGTTTTAGTTAAATAAACTCATACCTTGTCCTGGAATTGCTCGGTGTACAGAGTATGTAGTTGATTTTTGTTTTTATTTTAAACTCTTGTGTGCCCTGGTCAAAATTATGTGACAGTGAGGCTAACTGGTAAATTAAATTCTGATAACACATCATCTTTGTTAAATATTTTGATAGATATGCTTATGTTAATATTTTTATTTTCTAAACTGTGGAATGTAATAATGTGCAGTTTACAGTCCAGATGTGTATTATGTATTTAGATATACAGAAAAAAAAATCCTCTGCATGGAAAAATTTTCCAGTTAAATGAATTTGTTATAAATTGTAATAAATACGTACAAGAAACAAGCTTTTTTTGGCATAACATCCTGTTCTGTACATTAGAAGTTAATAGCTTCCAACAAATTCTTTAAAGTTATCTTGAGAATCCATGCAAATGATTAAAATATTGTTCTACACAACAGAGAGAGTACATTTTTTGGTATGTACATGTTGAAAGAGCCTATGATCTTGCCTGCTGAATGTTTTTTTTTAAGACAATAATGTACAAGACAGCAGCATCTTTGTGGCTACAACTGTTGGAGATCTGCCTGAGATTTAATTTTGGAATTATGAATGTTTTCACAGTATTAACTTTTGTAGGTACATAATAGAAAACCTCTCAATTGTATTGTGTAATTCATTTGTATGGAATAAAGGAAAAACATTATAGTGTAATTTTTAATTATGTTAGATAAAGAAATAATACTGCTTTTTGATTTTGCTATATTATCTTTTCATGTTTACTGCGTTTTGCTTTTCCTGTCATGATAGTTATTATTACCATTCTCCAGCTACTCTGCCATAATGCATTTTGTGCTTACTCTCAACCCCCAGGTCAGCAGATTTACCTTTGTGCACCTTTACTGTATGCCTGATTTCTGTTCCAGGGTCTTGCTGACAGGTTTTCTTTCCCCTGTTTAAATGTTGTCTTTATGTCTGCATCATCTGGAGCTGGGATGTTTTTCTAGATCACCACTATGGTGGTTTTCTGGCTGAAGTGAATTCTGCTCACCAGTAAGAGGTGAGACAGAGACAGAAACTTAGTAATTGTTCAGCTATTGAAATATGAATGTCTTTTCAGTTTCTGTTAAATGGATATATATATATATATATGAGAAGGATCAGAAAACCTATCTGATCAGTTCTGCACTAAACCACAGATAGGATATAGAAGAAAACAAGGAACAGACCCTAAGTTTATCATTCTATTCTGTGTGCTGCCAGAAGCTGGACTAAATTTTAACAGTGATCATGAGCATCCATTCAGATACTATTACTGGATGTGAAATAAGACCTCTTAGACTGAACCTATGTCTCTCAGATATACCTGAAACCTGGGCTGTTTCTGTTCTGACACAGGATACTAACTGCACTGCCACTGCAACAGGCATGAATGCCCAGTTGTAACTTCACTGTCCTGAGCCTTAACACTTTCAGGCTGCTGCCACCACTGCACTCTATTTATAAGCTGCTGTAAAGTCTTTCCTTTCTCTGTCAGTTGTGTAGTATACTGTGAAGTACCTTTGCTTACAGAGCTGCAGCTACTCTGGAGCAGGTGTGGGGTAATAGCATTTTTAAGTCCGTTTTTCTGCTGAAGTCATAATGACTGAGCTGCAGTGTGCCTGGACACTCTTTTCAGTTGTTGTTGCCAAAATGTGAAACAGGCATGCTATAGTAATTGTGGATGTGGATGGTCTGTGAGAGGCAGTTGCTGAAAAATACAGATATTCATTAAGGCCTCTCGCTGCACCTTACCTATTCCCCCCAGTAGCGAAGGGGTATTGTCACATGGACAAGTTTTTAGGCTTGATGGGGAAGTAGAAATCCATTACTGGTATATCTCCAGTCATTAATTAATTCTTTCACACTATGTGGATGCTGTTGCATTGACTCACTGAAGAATGTAGGTCGTGTAGTCCATCCCCCACTCAGAGCATTTCATACCAGCAGCACATTTGTCTTCCTCCTTTTCATTCCTTTCTTTGTAAATACAGAATTAGCAAGAATGAACAATACAGTAATTTTGAGGAAATCTGCTTGGCAACAGCCAGTCAGACTTCAAACAAACAAAGCAAGTCTGTTTGGTGTGGTTGTGCTTAGTGTACAAGTGGTGTCAGAAACTCTTTCTGTACAAATGGGTTTTGATTGCCAGTGTTGTAGTGTGGACTTTCTTCCTGCATAAGCACTGAAGGTTTGGCTAGCAACTGGAAAAGGCAGAAGAGGAGAGGGTAGCAGGTAAGTTACCGGTTTTTTTGCAGGCTCCCAAAATACCTGCCTTTGGTGGTAAAGTAGGGAAACAACGAAACTGGTATGGCCACCCAGAAGCTGAGCACATTGAGTATGCAGGACATTCAAGCCCTATAGAAGCAATGAACCATGAACAGTGAGAAGCAGTGATGTTTCCACTGTGTACTGTGCTGGAGTTAATGTTCAGCATGTAGCCTTCCTGTGTAAATTAGGCAAATTGTATCTGAAATGAGCTCTATATTAAATATGGAATTAATAGTGAGATTAGTATAAGGTATAGATCTAAACTTAATAGCAGAACACAATCATTAAAGTATAATAGTGCAGAACACAATCATTAAAGTATAATAGTGTGGACAAGGACCTTGGAAGAAACTTAAGATGCTTGGAGGCATGGATATGCACAGTTAAAACTTTCATGTCATGTGGATTGCTCTATAGCTATTCATGAAAGCAGTAATTTCAGTGATTGCTGAAGCTGCCTAGAGATGCGTGCAAGGGAAAACAGCATAGGCCTTTTGAAAAGGCGAAGCAGCTCTTACACATGTATGGTAATGCACATTTTTGTGGTTCAGGCTCTTGTGCCTCTTCATGCAGTTTAACATACACCATGATTAATTCCACAGCTCCTGGAAAAAAAAGCTGTTTTTAAATAGTAGAGGCAATAATCATTGCAGCTCTGTGGTCTAAACTTTGGTGGGTACAAATTGTTGCTGAATGAGTCCTACAGGTTAAGGTTCGTTGGTGTTGAACATTACTATTTACCTGTATTTCAAGTGCTGCAAAAAATTTTTGGAAAGAAAGATAAATCTAAGATTTTTCAAACTTTTAACCCTTTTGTAACGAGACATCCTGATTCTTCATAAGGTAAACTTGCCTGACCATCATAGCATAATTTTCCAGAATTTAAGCCAATAGCTTTTGTTTCATCGTAGTAATAATAATGCGGAGACCCATTTTTTCGAGGAGTATTGAACATGCTTATTAAAAAAATTACATAATTTTGGTTTGTATTTATATTTATAGAGGTTTATCCTTTTGCCACAGCACCAAGATAGATAAAGTTAAATATGCAGAATAAATTTGCATATGTAATCTTTGTGTGCATTTTTAGAAGCAGAATTATACTCTGCTAGAATTGAGCTAAGTGCTAGATTGACAAACCATAAGAATGAGAAAATTTTTCATAGGTTTTCATAGGATTGGCATTTTCACCTCTTTGATATATTTTTTTCAGAAGTTGTAAAATGTGTGGCTGAATACATAATGGAAAGAATATATCTGATATCCTCCATTGTGTTTTTCTGGAATGGAGCAGTAGTTAAAAACAGAAAAGCAAAGCAGCACATTATGATGTACATGTGAAGTGCTCTGCCATGTGTACTGACACTTTGCAAAATTCAGGTTTGTTGCACAGTTGTCTGATCTGTGCCTGTCATTGTGTAACTGTCCTTGGTTATAACAGATCAATTTTTAAAAAGTCTTTAAGAAAAATATGCATGTATTCTGCATATTTGTGTATTCTGCTGTTACCCTGCTTCATGTGTGTTCAGTGGATACCAAGGTGCTTGGAAAAAATGTACTCTCTGGCAAAACCGAAAACTTCATAAGTTGTATACTGAAATTTGTCTCTTACAGGGACAATGTTCTTGAGGCTGTAGTGCTTGATAAGGTGATTAATAGACAGAGCAACTTACCAGACAGTAATTTCTCTGAGTGCGTTTGCCACCACTGTGATTGTGGTATCACTTTTAGGATATCATTTGCACAAGGCTATTCATAACTCATTTGGAGGTCCAAGAAGCCAAAGAGCAAAGGAGGTGACTTCCTGCAATGAGTGGAGAACAGCTGGTTGGCAAAAACTGTCCTTAGAGGAACTTCAGACATGAATTGTTCTGATGAAGAGGGGAGCAGCTGAGATGGCCTCTGTATACAGGATTAGTGCTTTCTCCCTAGAAGCTAGCATATGTGAAACACACTTCTATTGGAAGGGGCACATGGCTCTTTTCATCCTCCTTCTCCAATTGCTTTCTCCGAGCTTTATTTGCCTCTAATTTTGTTATCATCCTGAATTTTGATACTTTTTCTAGCATGTACTTTACATTACTCTTGGGGGAAGTTTTATTTGGATACTTTGGAAAGAGAAGTATTTAGGTTCTCTCTAATTCATAAGCCTGTGAAATAGGGAGAAATTTAAAATCCTAGTTTAGGAACTCTAGCACTCTGAAGAAGATACTTCTTTTAAAATCTCATGAACAATTAGTATTCTTACTTAAAATATTTAAGTTTTTAAAGAACTGGGTGGAAAAAATTGGTTTCACCCATGAATTAAACACCATCAGAGGTAACTTCAAAAATGGTCATGCATTTATGTTGAAGGCCTGCCTGTATCTTGCTTTACCATTCCTCTATTCCCTGTCATTTCTTGTAGAGAAATTTTGAATTTTATATTACTTAACTGGAAATTTATGTTCCTTAACTGAAGGCTGTGTTCTTACATTCTCAGGCAGCATGATTTTTAAATCATGTTGTTTGAAAAGTGGACACAAACTTTTAAGTAAAACAAACAACAACAACAACAACAACAACAACAACAACAAAACAAAACAAAACGAAAAAAAAACCAAAAAAAACCAAACCAAACCAAAACAAAAAAAACCAAAAAAACAAAAAAAACACCAAAAAAAAAAAATCCAAAAACAACAAAAAAAAACCCACCCAAAAATAATTTTGGAAGTTGCAGCTTACAAGGGTGCAAGTTTTTTACTCTCCTACTGAAAGGAACAATTTTAAAGATAGTTGTTACTCTTTACTTCAGACCTCCTCTCACTGCTTGTAGTAGTCTTGGCCTGAATTGCTGCAGGATAACTTGATAGCTCCAGTATAGACCCTTTAAAACTCCATGAAGTTAGAGATGTAGGTTTTTATTGGTGATTTGTTGTAAGTAGAAGTATTATTTATAGGTAAATTATCACTTTATCCATTTCAGAAAGTTCTAAAATCTCCTAAAAAAAAACAAAAATAAAAATACAGACAGTATGTCTTGTGCCCCAGTTGCACGCACCTATTAATGACATTATTTTGAAGTGACAAAACCAAAGTTTATCTAGAAAAGAGTATTTTGCACTTAGGCTGGAAAAACTTATTGAGAGGGATGTATCTGTATTACTGATTTTTATTTCCATTTGCTTTTTTTTCATGTAATTATATGAAATAGTAAAATTTATTGGGAAGCTAAATCAAATAATGCCCAGAAACTTGCTTGCTTTCTCAAGACATATTTTCTTGACATATGTTTTTAAAGAATTTTTCTTTCATGTTTATACGTAACAGATGTTTATTTTCCTCAAAAAAATCCCTTAACTACCCTATTTGTTAATTTGTTCATAGGAAAAGGCATAAATTCACCAAGGGGAAAAAAGTCTGTTTTATGAACCCCAGATTATTTCTGATATATGGTTGTTGAAGGTACAGAGCTCTTTTAAAAAGAGTGCTTTGATTCAGTCTTCTTAAAAAAGGTGGAACAGCCAGGATGCTCATGTGTTTATCAGTAGAAGACTAGCCTTACCTTTTATATTTCCCCCACTCATATTCCATTTCAGTTTTAAAAATTACTTCTCTATGTCTTATACATTAAGAGTTAAATTATGATAAACCTCAGTTTTTCTATTTATACTGTTGGATTCTTCTGTTGGTTATGTTTGACCTACAAGGCATTACTCTAGAACATGTAAAAAAAAATGATGTGGCATGCTGTTTTTTAAACAATTGCTTTTCTGATTATTTTGATATTTGTTCATATCTAGTGCGTTTTTAAATTGAGCCAGACACTGCTAAGAAGTGTTCAGTTTGTTGACTTTCTGGTTCTTTTTGCATATATGAGATTTTCTTCCTCTCAAGATCTGTGGTGTTCTTTATTTTGTTGGCTGCCACCTGTCTGAAGCAATCAGCCACTTCTTTCTCTTTCTCTGTACAAAAGGAAAATCCAGTCTTCCCATGGATGGTGGAAGGTAACAGGATAATCAGTTCAACAGTGATCCTCTGATGTCATTGTGGGAGCCCTGTAAAAGCGGATTATCTGTGACCCAGATAAAATAATTAGAAATTACTTGGACACTTACAAATAACTGATCTACTAATCTCATTTCCAAAGTTAAAAAAGGCCTGTCTCTCAACGTAACACTACCAGATGTTTCAGTTAAACAGCATCCTTTGCAGAGACTAATCTGAACCCTAATTTTAAAGGATTACCTTTGATTGTTTTTTATCTCAAACATTAAACAGTGTTTTCATTTTTCCATATGTTCTAACAAACTATTTCTGTGGAAGAAAAGAAATTTTCTTAATTCTTCCACTATGGTCCATTAAATATGATTTAATGTGATTTATGCTAGTATTGCAGTGAAAAATTTTTCATTGAAATTATTTAGTAATTAACTTGTTTCTCTGGGGCAGAACTATTTAATGGATAGGCTTTTATAAATTTAATAGATACCATGTGGCCTTTGTGCAAGGTAGAGGACGTATTATCATAAACTAACTGGACAGTGACTTTATTAATTTAATTAATGCTACCAGGGTTTCCTGTTAATTAACTGTTTGAATGGTGTACAGTGATATGCCAGTATCCTGTTGCATCAGTACTTTCTGGATGTGGAAAAGAGGAATTTCCCTTTATTTTCTTTAGGAAGGATAGAAGGGAAAATACTGTTCAAAAGCCTGTCTGGTGCACAATATGGTGCCTACCACATACATTTTTCCCCTTAGAAGCTTTTGAAAGTGTTGATACTTGTATTTTATTGTTGCAGTGTTTCTCCTTTTCATCTTAAATTAGCAAGTGTATATTACAAGTTAGTTTTTCAACCCTTTTACAAAGATTGAGTTTCAAAATAATGAAAATGTAGATGCAGTTTTCCTGTTAGTGAAATCAAGAGCTTTTTAATTCTTTGTGTATTTTACTGTATTGATCCATTGCTGATTTAATAGGCAGAGTGACAAGTGATCTAGTTCTGCTGAAATGCTTTTTGTCTTTAATAATAAGTATCTTGTAATTAAAAATATTTGCAATCATATCTTTAATCAGATAATCTATTAAATACTATTTTGATTAATGAATACTAAGGGCTTTTCCTGTTTTTTCAAACATCGCAGAAGTGTAATCAAGGAACTATTAATCCTCATAATTAAGTTTAGCATATTAAAAATTAGGATTGGTAGGGGAAATTAGGATTTCCAGGCAATTGTATTCTTTATGTGGCTACAATATAGTATAAGATATAAAGTAATTACAGAGACAAAGCAAAGTATATATGAACTACAACCCCAAAGAGGAACTGGAAATTACTAGCAGAAAATAACTTAATGTTAACATTATCTGTCTTCCTCTTCCTTGTTATTCTTATCCCTTCCCCTTTTCCTGTCTTACTTTTATTGCACCTGTAGCCAGATCTCCTATTAGAAGACTGCGTGAAGTTCTGTAGATTAAATTGCCAGGAATTAATAATATCCTGCTCTTTGAATACAGTTTTGTTACCTATGTAAATTGTTTTGTATGTTTACCTTTTTTCTCTCAAATAGGTTTGCAATTGTTTAACATTTTTAATGAATGTATTCTGACATCTTTTAATACATAGTTACCATAAAAATAAAATACTAGTTTATTTTTAAAAACCCCTCTTTTATGAGCTATTTAAAATGTAGGAGTAAGTAGACATATAAGACACTATAGGTAGCAAAAGATCTCTTTTATTTAGGTCACTGCATGGTCTTATGTAAATATGAATATTTTTATTAAAATTAATAATTTAAAATATTTTAAGGAAAATGTGCAAGTTAGAAAAAGTAATCAGATTTTATATTGTGCAAGGAGTATAAAATAACATCAAATATCATGGAGAAATTATCCCTGGTTTATCACTCAAAAAGGAAGTCCTTCTACTAATCTATTTTTCTGATAGTAAAGGTAGTACCTTTCACCACTTGAAGATAAGTAACTATAAAAATAATATTTGAGTGTTCCAGGGGCTGAGTAAATTTTGTTTACATGTTGCTTGTCAGATTTAGATAGCAGACTACAAAAATGACCTCTGTGTGAAGATCAACAACTAGCTTTCTTAAATATTTTTCCCTTATGCTTTTGTCTTAAGGTATTTTTAAGGATTGATAATTATAATATGTTTTGTCGTGTCTCTTGTCATGCAGCTATCTGCACCAAACATGCTGTGGATTTGAAACAGCCTGAAGTTAAGAGATCTGTTTGTATTGCCTCCATTGTAGATGGTTTCTTTTCATTGGGTCATCATCTGATATCCAATAAATAAATTTGAAATCTATTTAACTAAATTAGTCAGAGCATAGAGGAGTGCAGGAATCTTCCCTAGAAGTAAGAAAGTGTAGATTTATTTTTCATTTAGCACATGAGTCCAATATGGAAGTATAAACTTAGAACTAATAATTTTCAGGCTGAACATAATTATAATTGATAAAATTAACCATCTTACATGAAAAATATAGATTAAGGAAAGAATGCTAAAGTATAGATTAAGAAAATAGTGTAAAAATGGCCAAAAGTAAACCCAAAATGTATGTAATGCCAAAAGAAAGAAAATTTCTCAAATATGATGTATTCTCTTCATGTTTAGTATTTTATATTCTTGAGTTGCTCACCTGTCACTTGCCTGCACACCATGAAAGGATGTTCGAAGGAAAAAAAAATCAAAACCATTTATGTAAAAGATGTGTTGTCTTGAACTTTCAGATAAAAGCAAAGTCTGCAAATCCAGGAAGGCTTGCAAATTTTGTTTTCTCTTTTTCTGCTTCATCATACTTTTCTACTGATTCACCTATACTGAACATTTAAAAATACTAGAAGCATGGCATAATGCTTGTATTATACCACTGCAAGTATTTAATAGAGCTGTAATGATTGCATGTCACTTTAAGCAAACACAAAAGAAAAATTGAACCAGGAATTATAGCTGCATGCTTTGGAGTTAGTCCTATAAGTTACAAATTACAATTAATTTATACTTCAGAAAACATGAATCAGTAAGTGAAAAATACCCTTTGAATGTGCTTTTTTCATGATGAATTAGTTAATGATAAAACCCATCCTATAGGACAGTTTTTTAAGCAGTGCATGTGATCTCAATTTTTTGTCAGTTGGTTATGCTAAATAAAAGCGTAGATGTGAAAGGTACAGTTCTCTTTGGAGCTAATGTGGATTCATTAATTTGCAAATTAATCTGGAGTTGGTTTGCAGAACTCTGCTGGTGCTTTTACATACGTTTCTTTATCTCCATTCTTCTCCTTCCTCTTACAGCAGTCTTAGCTGTGGCAGTAGCTTACTTGATTTTGAGTAAGCAAACTGCTCTTATGGACTTGTAGTATATCCTCAAAGTGAACAAAACCCGTATTTTTTCTACCCTCAGCAGAATCTGAACAATTTACTGTCTTCCTACTCCTGTGTTTGTTTCCTCTAATTTCGTTTTCCTGTCTCACTAAGGTGTGATTTTTTTCTCTAGCTGCTTTAAGATGCTTATCATTGGGTATGTATCTCTGAGTAACCAGATGCAGGAACAATTTTTGTTCCCAATTTGGATGATGACTTTGGGAATCCACACACATGATCCATCATGTTAAATTAATCAATTGTGTTTGTCAATTTCATCTAGTATTCAATTCCAAATTTTAAGATATTTTAAAAGTTAGAGATTACTAGGACTCCAATGAAATGTGATGTTTGTTCATACCAAGTTATTTTAAACTTTTGGATGAGTTCCAGTGCTCAAAAAAGGTTTTAACATTAGCATTAGCTACAAGTCTGAAAAAAAAATCTTGGCAGAGTTCTATTTGTATTAATAGTAATCCAAGCTGATAGTAGATGCAGACAGCTAAAGCCTCTTAGGCTGAACACAGTAATTCTGATGTTGTAGCAAAACCTTGGTATACATCAAATGCATAATTAAGAGAGATGATACTCTGGTTGAAAGGCATTTGTGAGATGTGTTAATGAGAAGACCACCTTGTCATTCAGAAGAATAGTGGTTATTCTGGGCCTTTGTCTGCAAAAGGAAAAAAAATTCATGTCTGAGGAGGAAGCCTTAAATAACAGGTCAAAACTCAACTGGTACTCTCCTTTTCCTTCATCTCCTGTCTCCAGAGGGGCTACTGACTTTCCTGGGGTGCTTGAAGTTTCACTTTCATGTGAAAAGGTAAATTGGTTCACTCTCGAATGAAAGTACATTTCAAATGAGCCTGTTTAGCATCAGTGCTGGGGGAGGGAAGGTATGAGGGGCCTCTTGTTTCTTAAGTTCGTTTGCTAGCACTTGTTAAGCAGCTAAACTTCAGAGCAGTGTTTCTTTGCTAGTTTGCAGCTTTTAAAATATAGCTGTATTTTTTTTTAATTTTTTAAAAAATATGGAAAGACAAAGAAAAAAAGGAAAGGAAAAGGAAAAGGAAAGAGAAAGGAAAGGAAAGGAAAGGAAAGGAAAGGAAAGGAAAGGAAAGGAAAGGAAAGGAAAGGAAAGGAAAGGAAAGGAAAGGAAAGGAAAGGAAAGGAAAGGAAAGGAAAGGAAAGGAAAGGAAAGGAAAGGAAAGGAAAGGAAAGGAAAGGAAAGGAAAGGAAAGGAAAGGAAAGGAAAGGAAAGGAAAGGAAAGGGAAAGGGAAAGGGAAAGGGATTTAGTTCCTTGTTTGGTGCTTTAACCTAGTTAATTTAACAGGTTAGTTTTGAGAGGAGCAGACCCTTATGAGAACTTTTCAGGTCTTGATAACATGCCATGATTACACTTAAAAGGAAATGCAGACTCCAGTTTCCAACCTGTGATTTTGCCCCCAAAAATCTCAAATACAGTATTTTCGGGAGCAGTACAAGTGTATTAATGAATAAGCAGTGTGCAGAAACAGGACAAACCCATGTTTAAGGTATTTGATGATGTTACTTCTGCACGCAAAGCTGATTTAAAGGTCCCTCTTTTGAAATGGTAGCGTAAATATTCCATAGCTACAAGTCAGTTTAGAGTCTGGACTAGCATGTTATTGTTTTATGGAAGACCATTTGCCATTATCAATTTCAAACATGCCAGTATTATTTTGTACTATTTGATAAACAGGTTTGAGTTAACCAGAGAATAATTCCTAGAACTGAGATATTTTTGCAGTTACACAAGGAGCTATGGTATCTCATGAAAATGCTCTTACGGCCTTGCTGAAATGCCATGGAAGTAATCTCTTGTTCACTTAGTCCTTTTTATTCAAAAAGCCATGTATGAATTTCTGTGGTCAGCAAAGATGGTGTTTTCTCTGACAAAAGCTGAGCAAAAAGCCAGTCCAAGAAAGCAAAGTATTCTTTGGCTGGGCAGTCAGGTCCTGCCCTAACAAGGAGAATGACTTGTGTCTTGTAATATTTCCTGACCCTTGTGGAGGAGAGGGAAGACAGTCCCATAACATGAGAGGAGCAGCAGTTTATCTGTGGGAGTCAAAACAACAAGCAGTATTTACAGTTTGCTGCCTCCAGTCCTTTCCTCCCTCAACGCTGAATGGGTGCTCAAACCCACCTAACGATAGTGCCAACATGGTTTATGTAACCTTCACTGGGCATCCTTCTCTACACAAACTTCTGGGCATCCTGCTGGACTGGCATGAGAAAAGGGGACTTCTCTCTTTTTCCATAGTGCATCTGGAATTCAGCTGGATAGATCATGGACAGAATTAAGATTTTTGCTGTTTAGTGTGTGGTAAGGGATACTGTTCCAAAACTCTTCAGAGCTGGGAAGTGAAATAGAAGGACAAGAATTGGCCTTCCATGGGCCACCCATGACAGGTGGAGCAGGGAATCATCTTCCTGTATGTTATTTCCCAGTCATATTGTGGCCTTCCCCTTTATTAAAACTTTGTGAAAGTAGGGGTAGAGTCTCAGCAATTCTTGCCCTGAATTGCAGGCAGGAACAATCAAGGAGCACAGTATGGTTTTTAGTGCTAGATAGTGTTTCCGGATGACCATGTAGTTGCAGCCTAATTCAACCACAGTCCTTTTGTCTTTATGTGGCTGGGGACAATTGGGATTAGCTCTTGATGTTATTCAAATTCTACTGTAATTTTTCAGATGTTATGTGCCTGTCTATATCTATGAAAAGTAAAGGGAAATACCAAACTACCAATAAAAAGGAGTTGAAATCACAAAGAATATTTCAATTAATTGTGTGTTGAACTTCACAAGTGATTTTGGGATGTAATGAACTCTAAATGTGGATTGAAACCGTGTACATGATACTCACAAAGGAAGCTCTTTTGTGAGATCCATAGTGAAATGTTGGAAAAAAGTACTATTGGTAATTTTAAATGTTTTATTTTGGGGGTGATCTAAGCTGAAACTGATCTGTTAACTTTTCTTAACATTTTGTAACTAAAGTATGAATTTAAGTTGCTGTTAGCTGCAGCCTTCACTGTGCTCATTATATAGCTTTTATATTTTAAGAGATAAATTTTTATATTTTTTATTTAATTGTAGGAACTGTAGAAACTTATGGTATATTTTTCAGTTGTACTGTTTGCATTTTAATACTCATGAAGCTAAAGGTTTTAAAACTTCTGACTAGTTCTGCTTTTCAAAATACTGCATCTGTTAATGATTGCATTTTGCTAGCTTTTCCTGTGATTATCTCAGTGGGATACTCCAAGTCTGGAGTGAGTGCTTGTGGAAAGTATAGCAAGAGTGGACTTTGTACACATGGCTTCTAAATGTCCTGTGCAATAATTGTAATATCTGAATTAATTTTAACTGTAGTAATGCTGTAAGTTTTTGTTGACATTCTTTGGTATTGTAGTCAAACTACAGAGTACAAGTTAATGTCTTGCTTGTAAAAATCATTTAACAGACTGAGTTAAAATTTATGTGTGTAATCTCACATTAAATCTAATATAGCATATGTGTAATATGCAACCTACTGAACTAATGTCAAAAGAGTGTACATTAATAATTAATTCCCTGCTATATTTACTTGCTTTCATAATGAGATTTTTAAAATTAGGAATGCAAATAAATACCTTTTCATTGTGTTTTTTTTTTCTTTAACAGGACACTACAAGTATAGAAAAAATGTCAAACTGTTGTGAAGACATGTAAGTTCTGTAAAATTCCTACATTGCTGAAATGCTAAGGGAGTAGCTGTTTGTTAAGATGATTTTGCATGGTACTATGCTCTGTAATTCCTATCTCTAGCAACACATCTCTAATCTTTTAATAGTGATTGTACATAAAACAGTCCTCATGTTGTTCCCTTTCATTTCCTACCCAAAGCCAGTGGAACTATATTTTCTTTTCAAAAGTGCAGATCAAAAGATACTTTCTGCAGTGTTTTGACATACATTTCATTAATATTGAGGTCTCCTTTGCTGCAGAAGGTGCCTTTGTTTGATTGATGATACAGACAGTTTCTGTTCTGCAAAGTTAAGTCGCAGCTGTGTGTTGTAATGAAATAAAAGTTTGTGATGCTTGGACATAAATAGGAGTCCAGTATTGGATCCCCAGCCAACCTACATTGTTGTAGCTGACTGAAGTGCTCTGTGGGCATGCTGTCTTTCACTAATAATGCTGTCTTCTGTAGATCGAGGCCCCGAAAGCCATGGCAGCAGACCTTCTCAGAAGTTTTTGGCACTCACTGGAAGATCCTGTGGTTTATTCCTTTCAGGCAGAGGCAGCCACTGCGAGTTCCCTACCACTTTGCCAATCATGTCTAAACAGATGGATGGTGGGCACAGATGGGTCCTCCATGCTGGAAGTACATTACAGGTTTTATGATAATGGGACTATGACAGTCTTCAAGTCAATTAAAATCCAGTCGTAGGCATCACATTGTGCCTCGGGCATTATTTTAGCTATGGTCTTGATTCTGTTCTGAAATTGATGCAAGTTAAACAATCAACTTCAGGCTTATTTACTTTAAAATTAGATTTCCAAAGAGATTCCTTTTGTCTTTGATGTTAATACCAAAAGCAAACAACTGGAATGTAGTCTTGATCCAGTTTGATACTGGCTCTTTTTTTTTTTTTTTTTTTTTTCTTTTTTACTTCTTTTTTTTCTTTTTTATTTTCCATGTAGGAAGCACTGATGTTTACATTGATGGTTAGATTTCTTACTAAGTGTCTTATTCTGCCTTGAAATTTTTTTTTAGGGTTCTTATCAGTAGGTCTGTCTGGATAATAATAGTAATAATGTTTTTTTTCCTGCTGCATATGTTTAAAATTCCATGATTCTGCCAGTTATTTATGATATGCAAAAGTAATCCTGCAGCACTGCACTATGAAAGGTAATATTTAAAGCTGAAACAGAGTACTTCCTAAACCTCCTAAAGAGGTTTTGTAAAGGCATACAAATGTGTGTGTGTTTACATAGAGAACAGTTTACAGTTTACAGTTATCTTTTGATATGATGTTAGTGAAGAGTGTTCATGTCTTTATGTCAGTGAGGGGGATTAAATATTTCAGGGTAAACTATGCAGATACAGAGCATGTTTTTCCCTAAATCCCAAGGATTCGAATCAGCAATAACCAACAAACAAGGTGAATGGTGCAAATACTAGAATGATTACTTTTGAGAAGTAGAGATGTAATTAGTAAGCATAATGTACCATAAAGAAGAGTATATTGTCAGTAAAGTTAGAAATTTTATATTTTGTTTAGTCTTGATTAGCTGAAATTGGTCTGTTTGTATATTAAAAGTAAAAATAATTAAAAATATTTATACAGTAAATATAGATTTGCTACTTACATGAACAGTGAAGTATATTAACACATTTAATAGGGTACTATGTTGATGTAGATAGCTTGTTGTTCATTTAAGTATGGAAGTAGTTAACCAAAGAAAGCATCTTTCAGATCTGGTAAAATGATAACTATTTCCAAAGTACCGGCTCAGTCTTCTTGTATCTGGAAAAATTATGTACTTGCTTTAGCACTCTGTATCTATACAAATATTGACTTCAGATGATTGTGAAAACTACTATGGATATCTAGGAGAAATTCACAGCTCATTGTTTCCAGTTAGGCTGCTTACTGTGCTTGTTGCATAGTCTAACAGGACTAGGATCCACCTTAAATGGCATGCAGCAGGACACAATAAAAGACACAAATTCATTATTTAATATATGTATATTGTGCAGAAAGTAAGTTTATTTGCAAACTTTATTTATGTAAGTTACTTCAAAAAAAGAAAGGTAAGATTTTTCATGACTGGTGTTGTCAAAAAAATTTTAGGTCAACTCTTTTGAAGTCTTAGTACAGTTACTGCTGGTGTTAGGTGTCTGTTTATTGAATTAACAGATTTTAATGATAATTTGAAAGTTCCAAAAAGTGCATCTTAAAAATCACCTTCAACTTTAAACTTTTGTAAATGTGTAACATTTCATCCAACTTTACTTTTCCTGTCCTTTTAAAAAGAGTGTTTTATTAATTTATATTTAAAGCCTAATGTTCAGCCATTTTCCTTTAATTTTTCCTTGTGCCAACTGTAGTGATGTTAGACTTTCTTTCAAGTGGTATTGGCATATCAACAGCAATATTTAAACAAAAAGAAGTTTGAGGAAATGGGTGAAAAGACTGGAGCAGTGCTTGAAATTGGAAGGAATGTGTAATAAAGTAATAAAGTAATGGCTCTATTATTTTCTTCCCTCCCTCCCCCACGATTTAGTCTATATTTTAGGCATATACAGGGAAATCATATGTCATTTTTCATGCCAATATTTAAATGTTCCATGCAAAACACAGTTTGAAGTTTTTAATGCTAATCAGATAGCAAAGCAGATTGTTCAGTTCCAAACCTCATTCAGAAAGAGAACCAAGAATTGAACTAATTTTGGTATGTTTATTGTGGGGCATATACACGTGCGTTCTGCTTCCCGGTGTTACTGTTTTGGTGAACAGCCACTGTGCATGGAGCACCGAGCCCTGGGATGGTGGGGCCCCAGGAGCAGCCCTGGGAGCGGTGGCCGTGTCACCCGCTGTTCCCTTCTGCTCTGGCACCACGTAAATGACCACAAGACAAACCTGGAGGCTTGACTGTCAGTTATATCAGCATGAAAATCTTGCCTGATTCTCAGACAAAAGCATTGATTTCACAAGCTCTTGTTCTGAAATGTGTCCATATTGTTTGATTTATTTTTAAATCTACTTTTTCTCAAGTCTCATACTCATCATAATATTAGGACTCAATTTGCAACATCATTAAGGCTGCTAATTCATTTCTGTCCCTTTTCTAAGTATTTGAGGGACAAAGGGGGAAATTTGGAGAGACTTGATGCTTTAGGAGGTATTAAACTTTGAATGAGAAGCCTCTAAAATGGTAAAAAGTAGTATTATTTTCTCAATTTAACTTAAGGACCTGTCCTGGTTTGAAGAACAGGGGTCTGCCAATAAAGGGAGGAGCTTCTCTTTGAAATGGAGACTATAAGCAGCTCTCAGGCAGAGATATGGGAACTAGGAATAACAGTTCTTTACTAGGAAAATTAAAATAGAAATGCAGTATTGAAAAGAACAATTCCAACCCTGACAAAGTCAGAATACAACCTGACACCCTGTCAGTCAGGGTGTTGGCAGCAGTCGCATTAAATGGTGGCTGCAGTCCCCCTGCAGTGACAGGTGTGGGTCAGCTGAAGCAGTGCTCCTGTGGAAGGTGCAGTTTTCTTCTGAAGGTTCAGGGATGATGTGGAAAAGGTCCAGTTTTTCCTCTGGAATCCAGTGGAAAGCTGGTATCTTGTCCAAATTCTCAGTTTTTATCTAGGTAGGAAAGGCTTGGCTCCTCCCCCTGGCTGGAGCATCTCCCAGTGGGATGATGTGATTTTATCAGTCATGCAGTGGGACTCAATGGCCCAGCAGCATGGATGATATCTTCCTGGAGGGAGGATGGGTTGTGGAAAAGTATAAAGATGATTGCCCCACCTGGTCTTGAAGATGGCCCATTAGCAGATAATATGTGCCATGGAGATAAGGAATCACTGTCCCACCCGGCCTCAACAGATGGTGATAGAATACACATTTCTGACCACATCCTATATTGCATCCCAAGACAGGACCCTACCATGTTATTAGTTTCTCCAAATAATGTTTCTGAAACTAATTCTCAGAATGATTTGTTCTGCCAGGAAAAATTGGACTTTTATGAACCAATTTGGTCTCCTCCAGACCTTGAAATTCTTGAATCCTTTGAACCATTGCTTCCTTTTCCTCCAAGTCTTCCTTAAGAATCCTTGTTTTAGTATAAACTGCATTTTTAAGATTGATTAGTGTTTGTTACTTTTCTGCATTAAAATAAATCTTATAAACAGTGTTACTAAATTTAGCCCTAATATAATATAATATCAGGAACAACACATGCTTTATTGAGAAAAGTGAATATTATCTTCTGACTTGGCAATATTTAATTTCCTGAGAGGCACAAACAGAACTTAAAGAACCAATGAACTTCTTCCTGAAAACATTTGAAAGTAGGTGTTTTATTTCAGAGTGGGATATCTTCTGGTAGGACCGAAGAATGATAACTTGCTATCTTCTCATAATCAGGAATTTGAGATGTCATTTGAAAAATGCTGATGTCTAAAATAAAAGATAAAGCCTTAAATAATGTTTGTGAATTCTGTCCTCTGATCTGTTGCTTTGA
This sequence comes from Oenanthe melanoleuca, assembly GCF_029582105.1. Taxonomy (NCBI): domain Eukaryota; kingdom Metazoa; phylum Chordata; class Aves; order Passeriformes; family Muscicapidae; genus Oenanthe; species Oenanthe melanoleuca. The sequence continues at coordinate 45,684,958 of NC_079362.1, forward strand.
AGGAGAGGTTCCATCACATAACTGATCTAAGAGTTCAGGTACACAGTAATTTTCAGTCTTGAGGAGGAAGTCTCATATACAAGGAATTTTAACAATAAATTTTCTATGCATTATTAACACACATAACTTCTAAAATATATTCTGAGCTGTTCTTCAGGTTTTCTGATAGTTATTTTGATTTATTAGTTTATAAACTGCATGGTTAATAAAACACGAAGTGGAATATCATGTGTCCTGGTTTATCCCCAGCCAGCAACTAAGCACCACTGATCCTCTCAGTCACTTCCCCCAAACAGGATGAGGGGGAGAACTGTAAGAGTAAAAATGTGAAACTTTTGGGTCAAGATAAGGACAGTCTGTAGGTTTGATAGATAAAGCAAAGGCCATGCACACAAGCAAGGCATAATAAAGAATTATTTACTGCTTCCCATGGTCAGGCTGGTGTTCAGCCAGCTGTGAGAAAGCAGGGCTGAATGCACATGTGACAGTGACTGGGGAAGACAAACACTATCACTCCAAACATTCATGTGTTCCTCCTTCCCCCAGCTGTATTTGCTGAGTGTGACACCATGTGGTATGGAATTTCCCTGGAGTCAGTTGTGGTCAGCTGTCCCAGCTGTGTTCCCTCCCAACTCCTTGTGCATGCCCAGCCTCCTTGATGGGATGGTGTAAGGAGCAAAAAAAGCCCTGCCACTGTGTTTTCTTGTGGCTCAGCTGTAGATCAACGCTTTTCCCACCACAAATCCAAAACACAGCCCTGCATTAGTTACTCTGAAGAAAATTAACTCTACCTCATCCAGAACCAGCAGATCATGACAAATCACATTGTTGTTCACATTCTGAATCCAGGATCCACTGTTCATGTTACCATGTTTGGTTGATGGGAGCTCAACACGACCTGGTGATGTGTGCTTTCACTACAGCAAACTACCTGTTCCCTGGGCTGCATCATAAGAAGTGTGGCCAACAGATTGAGGGGAGTGATTTTCTCCCACTAATAAGTTGAATCTAGTTCTAAATTAGTTGAACTATTAGGATCACAAATGTAACAGTGTGATGCTGAATGCTGCTAGGAACTGCTTTTGGGAAGAATAGTATGGATGCTAAATACAGTGTCCATCGTTAGGTGACATACTACATGACTGGCCTACTTCAAAAATGTTCCTTGAAAGATTTTTGTATTATTTTCTCAGTGGCTGAGTATTTGACTTAGGGAGGCATTGAAATAGTTGTATCTGTGGACTTCATAAGGCCTAGGATTTCAGTTCTGCTGAAATTACCAGTGGTATCTTGTGTCTTGGCCAAACTATGGCAAACTATGCACATTCCCAGGACTGATACCTGTATATCACAGTTGTCTACAGACAGAAAATTATAACTCTGTCTAACACACAGGAAAAGAGTAATGATTTTTGTAAACTAGCACTTTGAATTTTGTAGTTCACACATGGGCGTATGATTGAGTTCTGTTCATTTGTTCTAGGTTTGATCTTGACTGTTTTCAAATAATGCTGAATAAAGTTCCTACTGGAGTTGTTGAAAATTATGAGATCTAACACTGGTTATGCGTGAATGGTAATGTACCAGGTGAATGACTGAATAATATCAAAGCAGGAAAGCTTATTTTGGTATTCTTTTAATCAAGTCTGAAAATGCAAGAGTATGTTCACCTGATAAGCAATGCATGGTTTTTTATTTATCTTTGTTTATTTCATTAATGTAATGTTTCTGTGAGATTTTTAAAAATTGATTTAAGTTATGGTTTATTTTTTTCATTCCTACTGAGAATTCTTTTATCCTGTATTTTTATGAAATCTTATTTTTAAATAAATTAAAAGAAAAAGATTCTTTCTCTTCACTGAATTCCTTTTACATTGATTTCAAGTTGTATAAATTGTTTATTAATATTTTTCAAACTGTTTGTAGATTTAAATTATTCTCATTGCTGTATATTTTTTATTGTGACAAGTGAAAAAGCTACAATCCCAAATGATTGTTTTGAAAAAATGAACTGTGAAAAATTGCTGAATAGTTAGTGAGGTACTTATTGTCTGAGCTTTGTTTTGCTTTTAAGAGAAGAGCTGAATATTGGTGGAAGTATTGAAAAATTTCTCTATTAGGAGTAGTCTACCAGCTAATGTTGATATGCAACATCAGTTATAGTATTGGTTTCATGTCTTGCCTACGTAATTACAGTTCCAGCCAGAGTAGGAACCTCTTACGTAGATATCAACTAAGATTTATATAAATTGCCATTTTTCAAATTGAAATAGAAATAGAAATAGAGTTTGGGAGTTTTTTTAATCTTCTTTTTTTTTTTTCCTTTTTCTTTTTTTTTTTTTTTTTTTTTAACAATGTATTGGATCATTCATCCTTGGAGCAATTTTTGAGGGAGCTAAATGAATCTGAATCAGCAGCTCTTCAGTTTTGTGCACATGGGAATTTATGTCAGATTTTGATGCAGGGAAATTTAATGTGCTTCCGTCTATTTCAAATGAGATACTGGTTTTAAAGATGTAGAAAGAAGTGCAGCAGTGTCCACAGGAAACAATTTTAGAGAGCAATAGAACAAAAGCTGCTCTGTGGTGCAAGCAGTGGTCTTAGCTTTAGAAGTACAGGGAAGGTTTTAGACACTTGTGAAGATCACTGCAAGACTAGTAAACCCAAGACAAAGAAACAGTAGTTATGTCTGCAAGGAAATGATTAACATAGCTGAACTGTGTCACTTCATGAATCAGGAGGCATAAACTACATGTTGATGGTTTGTGGTACAGGCCTTGCATCTTCTGTTTCAACCCAAGAACCGGATTCTGCTAATAACAGTAATAAAAATCACTTCCAGTAGTGAACTTTCCATAATAGCCTAAAACCAGCCTGTAAAATTCTGTGTTCTGTATTCCAAGAAAAGCTGTTGTTACCTGCTGTGAAATTGTCAGTTTGTCTTGCCTGAAATTTTAGTGGGCCTCTTTCTCCATATAATAGTTTCAAACCTGGTTATCTCTGAAATGAAATTTATTTAATATTTACAAATCAGATACAATTGGCTTGTATGAGTGCATGCTATCTTTTACAATGTATGGAAACTGGGATCTATTCCCAGTTGTCCACAAAAATAATTTTAAAATGTACACTCTGGTATTTTTAGTGCCTAAGGCTTCCGAAAGTATTTCTTGATGTGTTGCTCCTGAATGTATTTCTTAATGTGTTTTGTTAATTTATAAACCGAATGAAACAGTATTTTTCAGTCTATAAACTTATTTTAAGAGGTGACTAGGTAGTACAGATGAACTAATACATGCAAACACACCTCAAGTCTCATTAATTACCCATATGAGCCTATATATACTGATGTGGAAAGGCAGCTGGAGAAAAAATTGAACTCTATGTACTTCAAGTGGAATAAACAGGCTTGAGGAAGTATGGAGGATATGTTCCTCTGAATAAAATTAAGCTAAGCTGAAAAAAGCAGACCATAATTTGTATCAGTTACAGCACATTTTTTGTATGTCTTCACAATATTTTTCCCATTTGATTTCTCATCTCAAAAGCATTCCCTTTGCTGAAGGGTTAGTGTGAGAGCAGATGTGCAGCAAAGGCTTTGTATGGAGTAAGCCAAAAAGTGGTATTTCAGTTGCATGGAGATAAACATAAAATAAACTGGGATGGGTGCTGCTCAGAAGTAACAACTCTTTCAAGCCCAAGTAATAATTTATTCCCCAATACAGCATGATTTTGTCTTTTAGGATAGGCTTCCCAACCTCACTTCTATTCCATGAAGCTTGGACTTCCCTGTAGCTGTGGCCCAAACCCCTAAAATCCAGTCTACCATTTGGGTAATGGGCTCCTCTTTTTTGGTAAGTGTAAAGTGTAAGATATGTAAGTGTGGACAGTGCAGAAATTTGAGCCCTGTAGAGCTGGGGTTTGTTCATTTGTTTTGATAGCTAGTGGATGCTAAATCACTGCACTGGACTGCAATTCTGGGGCTCAGAATATCTGCCTTCAGTTCTCTGCATGACCTCTGTTTCTCTTAGCAAAAGCACCTCGGTTTCTGATTGAGGAAGTTGTGCAGAGCTGCAGTGCTGAAGGTGTGCTGTCCATGTCACAGAAACCTGGATAATCCACTTTAGAAGAAACAGCCATAAACATGTCACATAAGGAATTTGGGCCATCTAACATCCAGCAGTGCATAGGTGACTGGAATTTGCAGCATATGTGTTTTTCAGCTCATTCTGATAAACTTCTTGGATACACCAAGAAGAGAGGTCACATAAGACTTTGGATTAAATTAAAGGATAACAGATGAGCATGTCATAGGTAATCATTTGAGATAAATTTATTTTGCTTTCAAATATTGGAATTTTATGTATATTCCTTGATTATAGGAAATACTTAAATGAAAAACACCTTTCTGCATCTAATTTGGCTCTTTTCTACACAGTTACATATTCAGGGCATATTTCTGCACAAACATACATGCAGCATGTTTATGTATGAAGGATAATTCTGGTTATTTATCACTAACAGCCAGGACCTGGAAATTTTTATTTTAAGTCTCTTCGTTCTCCAGTAATACATACTCAGCATCATAAGCTGAAGGTTTTTTAATCTGGTACTGAAAAATCAGGAATTTGGTTTCCCTGTTCTTCTACCTCAATACTCCCAGAACAAAAAAAAAAGCCAAGAAGTTATTTTTTTTTCCTTAGAGTAGTCATAGCCTCATAATTCTGGAAAAATATTGTTACAGGGTCAAATGCAACAGGTACTACCTTCATATCCTTGGGTAGAGAGAAGCCACAGCAATATGTAAGAGCTAGGGGCTAGGAAGGGAGTTGCAATGCCTTTTCCACTGTTTCGAGTGTGTTCTTTGTTTTTTTGTTTGGGTTTTTTTGTTGTGGTTTGTTTTTTGATTTTGAGGGCTTTTTGTGTGTGTTTTTTGTTTTGTTTTGGTTTTTTTTTTTTGTTTGTTCTTCTGTTTTGTCTTGTTTTGTTTTGTTTTTGCTGCATAATGGAGTGTCAGGAACCTTGTTTGATTAATAAATAATGTATTTTTAAACTAATGTTTTCAGAGAAATTAACAGCACTGCAGCCACAGCACACCATGCAGAGATGGGGCTGCAGAGGAGTCTGTAAGTAGCATGTGACTCTGTGGCCCTTCTTTCTTTTTGCTTGTTTTTGCATATAAACAGAGAGATCTAGCAGCATGCTCCTTATCTCAGAGCAGCATCTTCCTGTGGGTGGGAGATAAAATTTTTGTCACTAGGTTTGTATTGATTTTCAAGTAATAGCAGTTTTAGTGAAAAAGAAGTCTTACTTGGTCTCTTTACTCGTTCTGCTGCCATCAGTTCAGCTGTTAAGCACAACTCCTTGGCGCTTTCCTGTGGAATAGCTGAATTATGAATGGGTGCATCTGGATGGGATGTACCGTCACCCTTCCCGAGTCTTCCTGCAAATTCCCTAGAGATCTCACTTTTCAAAAACTAGACATTTCAAATGTGTCAAAACTGCAGATACTGAGAAGATGTAGAACTGATGGAACTGTTAACTTCAGCCACAGTCATGTCCAATTGGTCAGATTTCTCATCTGCATGCCTTTTTCAAAGCAGCAAAATTACTCCTTTTCTGAATGTACAAGCCAGCCAAATTGATATCCATGTACCTTGGAGCATGTTCTCATTAAAATGTAGGTGCTGTTTTCTGAAAAATTAATTCAAAGGTAATTTAAAAAACAGAGGTTAATGTTACACTTAAGATGTGTCACTCACTATATATCCCACTTTATCTGCTTAGGCAAAATAAAATAATTAACTGTCACAGTTGAAATCAGTGTGCTCGTATGATTCATAGGAGCAATTTTTGCAGTTTTGGAGAAGTGTGGATGAAACCATTAGACTTACAAATCTTGAATTAATCTGAAAGGCAGATGATACGGAGCAGCATTTAGTTGAAACAATTATCTCAATTATATCTCTTTGAGAAAGTCAGTAGTGGCAAATTTTCTGATAGTTATTTGCAGCTGATTCTAATAAAAGATTAAATTTTTTTTAGCACATTTCTGTTTATCAAATTTTGGGAAAAAGGTATGTGAATGAGTGAAAGAGATGTTTGTTTTCTCATAAAAGATAGGCAGTAAATAATATAAATGTATTACTTGAAAGTGATTGGAGAGAAAGATATTATGTCTCCATCTGTGAGAATACCAATGAGGCTCCATATGTACACTTACCATTACTAGGTCTAATAAAGGTTTTGGCAAACGTACCTTAAATACTTTTAGTTATAGTGCCTCTTTGAATGTGGAGGTCTGTATTGTATTACAGTGGTAGTTGTGTACAAAACCAGTGCTAGGGATATTGAGCTGTATTTATTTGTCGTGTGTAATGGATGGCAAATCTGCAATATGAGATTAGTTTGTGAGAAGGACAGCAACTCCAGGTTGAGTGAGCTCTTTGCATGATATACTGTCTCAATCCATACATTTTGTGCAGTTATTTATCAAAGGCCAAAGGGCATTTGAAGGTGGAAATCTGTATCATTAACTAAATACGTTTTGATTATTATCACCCAGAGGTGCTGGCTCATTCAGTTTTGTCTAATATGTCCTTGGAATTTTAGTTGCTTTGATGAATTGAACTACGTTATTACATGAAGTTTTTTCAGAAGCAAACTTTGAAAGACAGACACTACTGAGACCCTGGGGCAGTTTTCAGACAGTAGTAATAGTAGTAGTAGTAATAGTAATAGTAGTAATATTCCCAGATGTGAACTGAGTTAAATGTTACATTTCTTTCTATTTATACACAGTTTGTTCTTCTCTGTTCTGCCTTGCTGTTGTGTACTTCATTGGGGTATAGAAAGATGGTGAACTGAAGGAAATGGGCTAGGTTCTTTTAGTCCTGCACCACTGAGCTCCCTGTAGAATTCTAATTACCAATGTTTGGTCTTTCCTGCAGGTTTGTGGTATCTATTGTGGCAGCAGAGGATTTGTCAATTTGTTGAGTTACTTCATACTCTGCGCACAGTGTGCTAACCTTTATCTGGTAAAACTGGACCAAAGGAAGATGCAGAAACACATGAGTATTAAAGACAGCACCTAAACAACTAGGCAGGTCAAAACTTGCATCAAGTCACAATAGTAGCAGGCATTGATTAACTATAAGCATATGTGGACAGGTAGCTAAATCACTCACCTAGTCAAAGGGATACTCAGTTAAAAAGCTAGTGCTTTTGTTGGGGAAACTCAGGCCTCTCCTCTGGCATCAGACAGATGCCTGTGTGAGGTCCAATGATCTGGCACCAAAACTCAAGGCAAAATACATCTGCATAGAACCTTGATTCATCTGGCTTGCCTACCACTGGGCTGCAACCTGAGGAATAACCTGAAATGCTGCTTGCTGAGACAGCACCAACTTTCCAGAACTGAGCAAGACTGAATGCTGAAGAGAAGGTCATGGCAGATGCAAGCCTTTTAACAACTGGACAGACACTGCGGCAGAAAAAGACTTGCTGAGAAAACACAGGTCTTACATTAACATCTTACATCTAGAGATTGCTCCTACACCCCATGTGGGACTCATAGTGGGGATCTCTTGGAGGATGAAAGAAAAATTGACCTTAAGACAAGGGAGGCATGTGCTCAGTTGCAGGATAACAACCTCTGTGACTGCAGCAGTAAAATCTCTCACAGTGTTGAGTGTGCAGATGAACACAGTTTAAAAACCTCCGGTGCTTCCTGCCTTCCTGCAGATAGGAACTCATACAAGATAGTGCATTAGCATTCATCACAGAATGGTGCTGGACCTGACCCAGCCTGGTGCTGAGTGAAGTTTTCTAACTTTCTTCTAGCATCTGGAGAGGATTATGATTACTATCAACATTACATAAGGTAGCTGGCAAATGCTGTCAAAAACATTTATTGGTCCAGGGGACTTAATAGGAAATAGAGTTCCTAGATGTTCCAGGTAGGAACTTTGCTTTTAGTCCTGGCCTATTCTCCCTCTTTTCTCACTTCAGTTGAAAATCACTCAGGTGAAATCAATTGCAGCTATGCCACAATGCGTCACCCTAGGTAAATCTTAACTGTCCCTCTGTAGTTTTCTCTTTACAGGCAAAATGGGCTTTCAGACTGTGAACTGCATGGGGATGTGGAAGAGCACAAAAATGCTCATCATGGGGAAATCATTAACCATTACTACCTGGGCAGCCAGGTGGAATGAAGATAACTGTAAGCCTTACTCAGAGACAAACCAGTAGCTACGCAGATACCACTGGATTATTCTCAGCAGATGCAGATACATGTTGTCCCCCAAAGCAAGGAGACTCCACTATCTGTTCCTCATGTCTAATAATAAAGCCCTTTTACATAATTCCAGCAAAAACATAAAAATGAAATAGAGAATCTAAATAGAAATACTTTTAGAATAAATGAGTTGGATCAGGGCCTTCCCCTTTTCTTTGCTCTTCACATTCTCAGGAGTTTTGTTTCATCAAAGAAAAGTGATGGAGACCATATCCTCTGGTCCAGCTGTGCCATCTCTGGTTTGGCCAGCACTCAAACCAAGGCACCTGCCATGCCCAGTGCTTCTGCCTTGGGAGAATTTGCTGTAAGGCCTGGAGTTGGTATTCAACCACATGGGAAAATCCTTGTCCCTTAGCCAGTTCTTTCCATCCCAAATATGTCTTCCATATCAAGAGGTTACCTTTATAATCTCTAGCTAAGAAGCAATGATTGCTAGTCATAATTCAACTCCCATATCTCATTACCCAAGAGGAGTAGTCTTCACACCAACCAGCTGATAGAAGACAGGCAGAATACTCAATGTATGTGGTGACAAAAGTCTCAGTGTCAGACCTGCTTGATTTAGGCCAAATGGCCCCAGAAGCCCTCTTGTGGGTTGACCCTGGCTGGATGCTAAATGTCCACCAAAGCTGCTCTGTCACTCTCCTCCTCAGCTGGAGAGAAAATATAATGAAAAGAGAGATCACTCACTGATTACTCTCGTGGGCAAACAGACCCAGCTTGGGGAAATTAGTTGAATTTATTACCAATCAAAATAAGAGCAGGATAAAAAGAAGTAAAACAAATCCTAAAAACACTTTGCCCCCACTCCTCCTTCCTTTCCAGGCTTAATTTTATCGCTCATTCTCTCCTTCCTCCCCATCAGTAGTGCAGGGAGACAGGCAATGGGTGTTGTGGACAGTTCACATGTTGCTTCTGCTGCTGCTCAGGGTGAGGAATCCTTCCCCAGTGCGGAATGTCTCCCACAGGAGACAGTCCTCCATGAACTTCTGCACTCTCAGTTTGTCCTTTTGGCTGCAGTTCTTTATAAACTCTTCCTGCATTGGTCACTTTCCACAGGGTGCAGTCCTTCAGGTTTCTCCAGCATGGGTCCCACAGGTCACAAGTGATGTCAGCAACCCTGCTCTAGCATGGGCTTCTCTGCAGAGTGGGCTTTCCATGGGACCACAGCCATTTTTTGGGCATCTGGCATCCTCAGCTGGCTGAAGGTGGGTCTCTGCTCCAATATGATCCATCATGGAATGCAGGGACAGAGCTGCTCCATAGCTGCAGGGGAATTTCATCTCCAGTGCTTGGAGCACCTCCTTTCTCCTCCTGCACTGACCTTGGAGTCTGTAGGACTGTTTCTCACTTCTCTGGCTGCAATTACTTCTGTGCAATAGCTGTTTTTTTCTTTCTTTAGTATATTATTACTGAGGTGTTACTGGGTCCGTCTTGGAGCTGGCTGACATTGGCTCTGCTGGATGTGGGGGAAGCTTCCAGCAGCTTCTCACACCCTGTCACCTCCTGCTACCAGAACCTTGCCACACAAACCAAATGCAAACATACAGAACTGCAAAATCACAAGGAAAGGTTTTAAGTCTATCAAATTAGGACAAAAAGTTGCCACTTCTGATGGGTTACAAGTAAAGGAAACAGCTGAGTTAAAAGGCAGAAAAGATCTTGGAGTAGCCTCTTCTTACACCAAACAAACATTAATGCTAAGCACAGAAAGATATATGGGGAGCAACTAAAGTTGTGAAAATGATTACAAATAAAACTAAGAGTAGAAATTAATCACAGCAAGAAAGTATGCCAATCTGCTTTTTGTTTGGAGGTAATTGGTGTCCATTGCATATTAAATACAGGAAATCTGTCTAGACTTTTTTTGCAGCATTTAATATGTCCAGCAATAAGCTGAGTTAGCCAGGAGATTTAAAGAACTGATTAGAAATTGTGAGGTGTGAAAGGAATGGGATAGAGCTATCTGAGAGAAGAGCAGCAGCTGTGAGCTGATACACGTCGCATACATGGTTTCTCCACGGTGCAAAGTTTGCTCCAGAGGCACTGTTGGCTTTGAGGGCCAGCAGTGTCCCCACCAATCCTGCCCACCTCGAGTCACTCGGCATGGCTGTGAGGGCACAGCATGGCACTGCTGTCTTTGGGCAGTCGTGCAAAAGGGGCAGCAGGGAAATGGCAAGGGGTCACTGCTGAGGGGAGGGTTTGGCTTCTGCTGCCTACACTGCCCTAGGAAAGGGGAGCGATCAGCTTTGGTTTTTCGTTTTTTTTTAGTACCCACTCCACCCCCTCAGATTTGGATGCAGCTGGGGTAAGGGCACTCGTTTCCCTAGAGCCCTCTGCTTTTGCTGTTGTCCACACCAGCTCACAGTGAACACGATGTAAGCGTAGTGGTCTTGGCTGATAGAGCTGTTTTGGCAGCCACTGAACTGGAGATGGGCTGTGAGCAAAGTGCTTGCTCCACATCCAGCTACAAAAGTGCACTGTATTTGATAAAGCCTATCAGTATGTCCCTCTCTTCAAAGGGAAGGTGAAAAGAATCCATCCCTTCTTCTGAGATTGTAAGCAAGCAGTATAATGAACTCCATTTATTACTGGGCTTCTTAGCACTGAATCTCAGGGGATACAATTCAGATTTGTATGATTCTCACATTGCTCATAGGGATGAAATCCAATCCTCAAATGAGATGGATGGAGTATTATCCTGCACTGAACATTAAAGGCTACCCTCCTCATGAAACAGGCACTTACTGAATAAAGAATGCTTGTGTGAGACACACAATTCTTAAATATCAAACTTTTTTTTTTCTTTTAATTGCAAGTGCAACTCCACCTTCACATTTAAATAATGGTTTTCCTTTGGGAAATGTATTTTTAAACAGGCAAAAAGTTGCGTACTGCATTTTATAAACTTTTTTAAAGAAATAAATGCAAAAAGAATGCTAGAAGTTTAGCACTTTAATATATTGTGCATTGGATTCATTATTGCACATGGATTATTTTGATGGAAATAATGCAAATTAATAATTTTCTTGGCCTTAGAATGTACAATTGAACATTCCAGTTCTGGACATGTCTCCATCATTGGCTGTCTGACTGTCTTCTGCCCAATTTGCAATATATCATAGCCCACAGACATATATACAAAAGCTACATAAGTTCTTGAACATAATGAAATTGTATCATTATTCATTTTTCAAGTTAAATCATCAACAGTTGGACTGATGTGTACTTTTGACTATAATAGCAGTTTTCACTTATTCGCCTTCCTGGTCAGCACTTAGCATCTATTACTTGAAAGAGCTATTTGAAACAAATATATTAGCATCACTTTTTTTCCTGTATGCCATTAGACTGGGAACTGAGTCTCTAGCCTTTTGGAAGCCAGCTTGTCCACCCCAGGTGGTTCCTGTCACCCTCTGTTTTCTGGCTATCCCAAAAAAGTGCTGTGCTAGGCCTGGAAGACTAGCAGACACTTGTGACAAGAGAAAAAGTAAGAGTGTTGGAAGGACACTATTAGTCAGCCTCCCTGTCAGCCTTTGCTTTTACTTTCAGTGAAACTGCTGTGGCTTTCTGCTGGATCCCCTGCCAGGAATCGTTGTGACTTAACTATGGAGCTCTTCACATTCCTGGAAGTATCCTGTCTTGTCTTGGACACCCTAGAGCTTCACAAAAGAGGAAGTATTTCTACCCACAAGAAAGAGAATGCTTAGATGGAAGTGTCTGGTTGTAAGATGCCCAGTAAACAGCTTCATAGGAATGAAGATTTTCATCACTCTGGCAGTCAGCAAAGATGTTTCTTGAGTAAATACTGCCATGGTTTAATTAATTTTTTAAAAGCTTTGTTTGTCTTTTCACTGATGTCAAATAAGGAAAAATAGAAAGGTCAGGCAAAGTTAATAGTAGTTATTCCCCACTCCCATTACAGCCACATTATAAAGGAATAATCCAATTTATATTTTCCAGGGTATGTAACTCAGTCAAAGGCAGCAGATTGTCAGGCTTCTGTAGCCATGTACTGCTCCCTTAATAGAAATTAAAAGGCCTAGTGCCATTAAAGATGTTTCTGTGTGAGTTTATTTCAGTGGGTTTTGCAGCTGCCAGTGATGATGAATTTAAATATTTACCAGAGGACAGCAGGAGAAACAAGAAAAGTACATGCTGAGGAGCAACCTGGGGGAGTCTCCCCAAAGCTGTTGGGTTCAGGAGATCAGCAGTCCTTCTGGATTCCCCTGAGGGTCTGAGGCAGGGCTGTATGCACTCCTGGTGAAAGAAGGGAGCACCAAAGGGGCTTTCCAAACACCTATCTAAAACCTGTAAAATCTGTCACTGTAAATAGCTGGGGACTGGTCTCCCAGCATCAGCCCAGCACCAATGAGTGTGTGCAAGTGTGGCTGAGTTTGTTCTCTACAATTACTTAAATCTACAGTACTAATTTGGGTGTCTCTGTCACAGCACTGCATGTCCTCCAGAGGACCGTACTGTGAATTCTTTTTTTGAGCCTATTGGTAGGTGTTGGGACCTTGCAGAAATAAAGTGTTCCTGAAGGTTCCCTCTGGGTATGAAATGGAGCTGTTCCCTGGAGTAGAATCAAAATCTGAATCAACCTAGAGAAAACAAACCTTACAAAAACTTAAACCTTTGAGGAAAAGCCAGCTTGGCAATTATTGCTTAATGTGTTAGGAACCGATATTAGAAGTCGGTAAACTTGCTTGCATTTTATTTTTTGTAAATATGAAACAGATTTTAGTTCTGCCAAATTTTATATTTTTATACTTGTCTTTTTTCCTTTGAAAATGTTTTAAAATATGCTTAGCCAAAAAAAAAAATTGTGTCAAATTCACTTGAAAAATCAATTTGAATAATCCAGTTCACTTGAAAATTCAAATTTTTTCATTCCAAACTTATATCGATATGGAAACCTGAATTACCTTGAAATTAATTGCTATTATGTAATAAACCTATTGTACCATATGCTTTCTTCATAAATCTGTCTTTTTCTGAAAGGTAAAAGAGGTCATCTGAAAGATTTTGTCCAATAACATGTATGTGTCTGTGTTGGGTATGACTCCATCTTCAAGCTGAATAGGAGATGTGGTTGGTATCTTCACATATTACAGTGTTTTAAAATCCCATCTGCACAACAGACATGGTTGGGAGAAAGGCAGACCTCCCAGCAGGCAGGAGAGGGCATGGGAGCAGCATGTGAAGGGGAAGCTCACACTGACCAGCACTGCAGGCATTGTTTTCCTGGGTGCCAGAAATCCCCATTCTGCATTCAGCTCGTGCCAGAAGGCAACATGCAGCAGCAGAAGGGAGGCTCATCATTAACTCTATCTTTCCTGGATGTACTAAAGCAAATATCCATGTGGTGCTTGTGGCTATAGGAGATGCATAGTCTTCCTGAATCTTCAGGAGCTCTCTGGGATGAAGCAGCTCCACTGTTCACTGAAGACTTATTAGAAGTTGCTGCAAGATTGGATCTGCTGTAGGCTGAGCATCTGAGAGCAGCTTGAGACCTCTCAGCTAGCTACTGTGTGATAAAACTTTTATCCTCTTTTAAGCACAGTGAACTGGCTCATGATTACCTAAAGTGTGGGCTCACACTCCCAGCCGTCACAGTTCTTCTGGGGATTTGTGAATTGCCCTAGTAAGGCAGATTAGTGGCTGAAGCAACTGGTCTCTTCACCTGTGATCAGACTTCAGTGGATGGGAAACTGCAGAGAATCCCTCTTTTCAACGTCAGTCCTGTTATCCCTTGTGCTGGCATATATGCTTGTTAGCATGTTTGGAGTTAGGGGTTATGTGTGGAAGCATGTGTCCAGGGTTTATCTCACACCTACAGCTGACTGCTTTCTTTAGTCCCACCATGATGAGCCTGCTAGTGAGGGCCACGTGAAAGATTCAGCCTCAGGACATCTGCCTGTGCACTGCGTGCCAAAAACTGGATAAAACTGCTGCTGATGCTCTCCATACCTTATAATGTTTATCACAAAGCCAGGTTGTTTGAGCAGGATGTAGGGTACAGAGCTGGAGTTAATCCCTCCTGTGCACTCTGCCATCCCACAGCAACTGATCATAGTCAGATTTTACAGTATTCAGAAATTTTCTCATGTCCCAGTTGATCAGTGTGACCTAAATGAAATTAAAAAGGATCCTCAGCTATTGTACAGAAACTCTTCTAGAAAAATAGAGCTATGCAAATTTAGGGGATTGGGATGTCCAAAATCCCCATTAATTTTTGGTCTGACTCTTTTCATGCTGGCCTCATCAGTGTATTTAAAATAACTGAGAAACTGAGACTGCAAGCCAACCTCATTAGCACAGAGAGAGAAGGGAAAACAGCTCCTGTCCTTTGATGCTGGGTGCTGCTACAGAGCTGTTCTCTTCAGCATTCTAGGCTGGCTTGGGGTAATTTTGTTGAGTGCTGTCAGTATTTCAGCATCTAAATAAATGGGCCCTTAACTCAGTAGCTGATCTGGTGGAAGCAAGAAAAAAAAGAGAAAACAGTAGTAGTAGTAATAATAATAATAATAATAATGAGAAGAATAAAATAAAAACGATTGTGTTGCTGTTGCTTTGTTATTATTTCTGTTGTTATTGTTACTATTTTAATGTGTTAATTTTAAAGACAAAATTTTGGGGATGTGAAGAGGCTGATTGCTTTGATTTGTTTTTTTGCTAAAGAGGGATTTATTGCTAAGGCACGTATAGAATCTGCAATTCATCAGTAAAACTGATGCTGATCACGTCGTCCAGGACTGGCAAATTCTGGTCCTTCTTTATATATCTTTTAAATGTAAGACAGTTTATTGATTTCCTCTGTGTGATTATGTATGTACTTTTTGTTTTCTGAACCTTAAAACAAAGTCAGAATGACTTGTTCTTCTAAGCCAGTCCTTCCTTCAGGGAATGACGAATTTCCCATTAGGGGCAAAGTCCTGCAAGGAAATCTTCTCACCCTGGTGGCGGTATGTGGAAGTGGCAAATGACCCGAAGCTGTGGGGCAGAAGGGAGCCGTGATTAAAATAGTTCGCTGCCCATTCTCCTCCCCCTTCCCAGCTAGATCATCCCGAGCAGAGGAGATCAGGAGCATCCAGGGGAAAGGGAGGAGGAAAAGTCTGTGTCACTGAAATTCTAGCTGCACCCCCTCCCGTCTCCTCCTGAGGACTTACAGCCTTCCTATTTCATGCTGAAGTCTGATTGCAAAGAGTTAAACTGTTTCCACATGTCCAGCTCCAGAGTTTGTAGCCCTTGGCAGCCCCTGCTGCATCCAGCTGCAGCTGCTACCTGTGTGTTCCCGGAGCCGTCCCGGGCACGCGTGTGCGAGCGCCGGATCCACGTGCACGCGTGTGCTCCCACCTCGGGCCAGGGCCCACCGCCATGCCAGACCTGGCTCGCCTTCCTGGGGACCACGGTGATTCACAATAATTCCTTCCCCTCCTTTCTTACCCTCAGAGCTGACCGTGGATCATGTCGAACAATATACAACTGAGAAGAATGCAAATAAACTCAATTCCGTGTAGCCCAGCAGTGCAGCTAGCCGCCCACTTGCGAGATACTAAACTGGTGTACACATGATACACAAAGAGCGCTGGCTGGTTTCACCAATCCCTTCAGACAAAAAGGAGGAAAAAAAAAAAAAAAAAAAAAAAAAGAAGAAGAAAAGACCTGATCCTTGTCTTTATATCGGTGAGGTTGGAGTTCTTGCTAATAAAGGAGCT
Organism: Oenanthe melanoleuca; assembly: GCF_029582105.1. Classification (NCBI taxonomy): domain Eukaryota; kingdom Metazoa; phylum Chordata; class Aves; order Passeriformes; family Muscicapidae; genus Oenanthe; species Oenanthe melanoleuca. Next base: position 45,700,975 of record NC_079362.1, read on the forward strand.
TTTCCCATGATGCAGTGTGATAAGGATTGGCCTACATGTAGCCCTAGCAAGCCACTGCTGATGTTTTCTTGATTAGGTGTCTTATCTTCCATTGAGCTGCATCTGATGAAGGTTGCTGACAGCGTAATGGCAGGAAAAGCATCGGACAGCTCCATAAAATGGCAGCTTTGCTATGACATGTCAGCCAGGACCTGGTGGATGGTAAGTTGGTGTGATAACTTTTTTTTGCTCTCCCTGGAAGTGTTTTTTTTTTCCTTTTCTGGGCTCATTCTTCACTGTTGCAATGCACGTGCTGCGAAGTTCAGAGCGCGCAGTTTGCAGCTCCAGCTCAGTGACTCTTCAGAGCTCCTAACATCCCAGTGAGATAGATAGGGTTTCTCTGCTGCTGTAGGGGCATGGGGCCTTCTCATTAAAACACCAGCAAGTACAGCACGGGATTTTTATTTTTCTTTCTCCATTTTATTTCTTCTCCTCATCTCTCTTTCCTCTTTTTTTTTTTTCTCCTCTTTTTTTTTTTTTTTTTTTTTTTTTTTTTTTAATCTACCCCCCACCCTTGCACCCTGTGAAATGCAAATTTTTCAGTTTGCCAAGCTAGTTGGTATGAGAACGTGAAGGTGGAAGCAGTCACGGAAAAAAAGAAAGGAGCCTTGTCATCATGCTCTTGGCTAATTGTTCTTGAGTTGGTCTTAAAAATAGAGCAATCTGCCTCTTTATTCTGTTTCCTCTGAATAATTATTTAGAAAGTGTATTGTATCATGTTGTGAGCAGCCTCCTAATCACTATGCGATTGTCCCCCACGCTTCTCTTTAATTTGGAGTCTTCCTCCCTACCAATGAATGCAGTAACTGGAGCAACTACTGATTAATATGCCGCTTGTCATAATTAAATTTAGTTAATGAGGATATGCATATTCAGTCCATTTTTTCTTTGTTTGGAGGAGCATGGCTTTTTTGTTCATATTTATACAGCTGCAAATGAAAGCCGAGAGCTGGAAAAAAAGCAGACCTTGCTAAGCTCAGGGAAGGGTGGACCCTGAGAGACAACTTTTTTTAATGTTACCAGGCAAAGGAGCCCAAAACTTTACTTAATCAAAACTGTGGGACCAGGAGAAAGTGTTTTGGGAATGAAAAGCTTTTCTCCTCAGCAGAACTACATGAAATTTTCTCCACATACGGATTTTTTTGCTTGTGGACAATGGTCTCTTGTATGCAATAGCCATGCCATGAAAGGGACATTCGGCTGGCTTGCATTCCACTATGAATATTAATTTCATTCTTGGGTTGCTTTGTCTGGTGGCGTATTTTTATCCTTTTCATTCCTTCATTGATTGCCTTTTCTTGTTTGTCTGGATAATTATAATGCTTACTGCATGCACTGCGTTTTTACAATTAGTACAGTGCTGAGACAATAGGCACTTTATTCTTGGGCAGTGGGTCTGGGGAGCACCAGTGGAGAGCACATCCCAGTTCCTGGACAGAAGGCAGGTTTCTGATTATAACTGCCTTCCTACACTGCTTTGCAAGGACTTCGTTATCTTTCCAAAGGTGGATGTTGATACGTGCCTTCAGTGAGGGTATCAAACCTGAAGGGAGTATTTAATTTAAATTATGCTTATTACTTGTGATTGTTTTTGTAGTTTCTGAATACAGGGAAGAAGAATTTATTCTGTCTTTGCTACTTGTTGAACTACTGGGGTAACTTTAAAAAGAATGGTAGAATGTAGATTATAAAAATGCTGTTATTATATATAAAAATTATAAAAATTATAAAAAGCTGTTTTGTTAACCTGCTATTTTTCTAGGGGTTACGCTGCTAAATATCACCTTTTGGTTTATGTTTAGTTTCTCTTTTCTTGTTTAGCTCTTTAATCAGATTTTCGTCTTGTAGTTTTGAACATTATTCAGAAGAGCTGTTAAAGTGACTAACAGATGTTTAGTCATAGACACTCTGAAATGTTTGCATAGTGTATATTTGCGTGTAAGAAGGCTTGCTTTTATTAAGAAGCATATCTGAAGTTTAATATAGTGTTCAATAAGGATAGCTTTCAGTGAGATGACATTGCTTCCAAAGGGAAAAGAAAATCAATACTTTCACTGCAGTATTTTATCCTGAACGGTAATCTGTAAATACATGTAATATAAGTGTTCATTGTCTTGAGTTTAAGAATGCTTGACTGTGCTGCATGGGTAAAAATCCAATGATGTTTTAGCTCTGCATTCTATTCTGCATCAAATTTCAAACTTATAAACTAACTTTTCATCTGTAAAATCTAAGGCAAACCCATGTACAATACTAATTGTTTCCTCTCAGAAAAGAAAAACCTCATACTGCAATGCCAGAGTGTGCAAAATATTATCACAGATTTTATAATATAATAATTTACAGTAAATTTCTATCCAAAATATGCAGTATAAATAAAATATGAAGACTTCTGAATGAAAAAACAAAGAAGACAGACTTCTTAATCTTTGTGCTTCTACTTTTATTGAATGATTATAAACATGCAATTGTAATGCCTTATGGGGAACAACAAATAATATTATGACAGGCATCATTATAAACTTAGTGGAGTTTTATTATACATATGTTGTCTGTAACTGTTTTGCAACATGTAAATATTAGTATCAAATTCCATTTGAGTAAACCTAGAATTTTGGGCTTTGATAATTTTAAAGTAATTACATTGAACTAGTCTCAATCAAGAAAGACAAGATTCTTTCTCTTTAAATTAAGTGGAATGATTATTAAGAATTTAGGGTGCTTTTTGTTTCCTATTTTACTGTTTATTTCCTTAATATTCTTTTATTTGGCTGCAATAACAACATGTGGTTTGTCAGGGAACAAACAAACAAACACAAATTACACACTCTCCATCTGTGTTCTCCTGAACACAGACATCTTTACTAAAGCACAAGAGGCAAAAGTTTTACTGAGAATGCGACAAAGAGCCAAATGCAAACAAAAGTAAACTTTTAATACACTAAATAACTGAATATATAGAAAACTGTTAACTGATTATCACTTTCATTCAGACTGTGTGAATATGCCCACCTTAGTTGTGTGTCATACTTTTGCATTAAACTTTGTGGTGAGGGAAGGAGCATGAAGTGAAGAGGCAGAACCTGTTTATCAAGTGCTGTTCAGTACAGCTGGGAAATAATCTAGAAACTTTTTTCCTGTAAAATACCCATATACAAAGTGAGGAAGAATGCTGATGAGGGTGATTGAGAGAATGACACCCATAGAAACACTAGATATTTTTTCAAGAGGCTAGTTTGGGATTATAGTCATAATTATGTTTTGTGATTGACTTCACAAATTTAATAATTCATCACTTTACAGATCTCAAAATTAAAAATCTAAGCTATTTACAAAACTTTGTGGCATTGCTAATAATCTGTTGGGTTTTTCTTGTGGGAAAAAAATCCAAATATTTACATCTAAGCCATATATTGAAAGCTATTTTGTTGAATCTGTGCCTAAGTCTGAATCGATGTCTCTGGTTTGCAGATAATTTTCAATTCTATAGAGGGAACATACATATTCTGAAGAAAATCTCTTCTTCCTAATCTCAAAATCCTATTTTTTATGCACGAATTTACATGCATCTGCAGTTGAGATAATGAAAAACTGTCTATTCAAACTCTTGGGAAAAAAAGTATTGAAATCACAGATTTTTAAAAGAACAATCTGGAGACAACAGACAACTTCTGATCTATTGTAAATACTGCTCATTTTGTTATGCTTAATGGCTTGATCTGGTGATCAGAAACATCCTAACAAAATTTTGGAATAAAATGTCTGTTAGTACAAAGTTTATCACATTATATTAAGGCTGTATTAATAGGGCATATAATCCCACGCAGAGGTTAAAAGAATAACAATTTAGATTCTATATTTCAGCATTTAAAAGAATTATTCCAATCCTAAATTTATTAGTAAATCCAGGTTTTAATGTACTTTTTGGTTTAACACAAATGTTAATCACATTCCAGGGGAGTTGCAGTATGTCAATATTTTGCAGCAGCACATCTGTGCAGTTTTCTAATTTGGATTAAAATGGTATTCATAACACAACAACTCCATCGGTTGTTCAGATGTACAGCTTGTTAATGAATCCTTTGTTCTCAATAATGACTTTTAATTAAATGATTTAGAAACAAATGTCAGTATAACTGTGGACATATTGAACATGCTGTGCTTATTCATGTACCTAGAACACCATATCTTAATTCTATCAATTTCAGGGGGAGGAGTGGGTAAAAGGATATAAGGTTATGTCCATCAGCTGTTCAGTCTTCTTTACATGAAAGTGCCAACAGCATACATAACATACTGCAAGATCATTTACTGACTATCTAATGGTTATTCTGAATGATGAGACACAAGATACCTTTTTGAAATATATTTCTTAGGCTTATGAGACACTGTAAGTATACAGTTCTTAGTTCCTGTTCAGAAACATTACATTTCTGTCCATAAAAAATATTTGGCTCAGGTGCTCTGTATAATTGGACACCTCAGAATAAATCTATTTAAAACCAGAAAGGCCTGTATGGAGAACTGTAAATACTGAATGCATGTTCATCTCTATTGTTTAATCTTTTTTATTATGGATTGGGGGAATGATGTTCATCAAGGAAAAAAGCAGAAGTAGTGCACATATATTAATACTAACAGCATGCATTAATACAGAATTAAGGTGTTGATCACTTTCAATACTCCTTCATTTTTTAAAAAACGTGTCCCTTTAACCAAGAAATATATATTTGTGCTTACTGATGAGCACCTATTTCTCTAACTCCTCTCTGTCTTTAGATAAGTTATGAATGTGTTTCCAGTTAGATTTGCTACTGTGAGATGTTTAGGCAGCACCTTCTCAGCAAAGCAACTCTTTCTGCTTGTGCTTCATGCTTTTATCCAGTTCTTTACTCTGGGAGTCTGATAGTGCCTCAGTTTGTCTGCTCACTCTGGCAATGTTAATAGTTTTCTTACAGTGGAAACTGTGTGTCAGCAGTATTCTGAACATTAGTTTGTATGAAGGTGTGCTTGTGACTGTGTATCTAAGTGTGTGTGCACAGTGTTGGTTTAAGGCATAATCCAAAGTTCACCAAAATCAGGAGAAAGCAACTATGTAATTGCGAATCATCTCTCTGCAGCATGTAAAATGCATTTGTGCTTTCAATAATGTGTTTGAGATTTACACAATTGTAGTATTCAAGATGTAATTAACATTGGTGTTTCATGTACCTATTAAATGATAGTTTTCCTGTGTAACTTCTCTGAACACATATTATGGCTGAAGAAATGTGTGTTCCAATTAAGTTATGACACCTTGCTGTACCTGAATCTTCTGTAGGACCTACAAAAACTCTGTGCAACTCACAATAAAGTTGCTTTTTCTGTTCTGGAGTTATCTCTTGATTCTTTCACTTTCTTTTTTTTCCCCTCCGATATTTGATTTCTTTGCTCCATTTAAAAAAAAAAAAAAAAAAACAAACAAAAAAAAGTTGTTTTCTAGCTGGAATTTATGGTCTCCAATGTTGGTTATGATTGAATCCAAATCATGAAGAAATAAAGCTGATTTTTGCTATGCTTTGATACTAATAAACTGGAAATTCTGTCAAAACACATTTACTCTTTAAGACATATTTTCAGAATCCTAGTGTAAAACAATAGAATTACAATCTTGAATAAAATAAAATAAGGAGGGAAATGGAATAGCTAGATTAAAGACAGGTGAAGCTTTCTGCAATTTACAGTTGCAATTTAATTTAGAAACAGGAGTTACTCATAAGAAAAAAAAAGTGGATAATTCCTTTAGTAATTGAGAATAAGAGATGGCTAGGTGTTAGCTATGACTGGCACTGAGATTGTAACATCAAGGCAAATAGAGTTTGAAGAAGAGCTTCACTGGGAAAAGTCAAATCAGTTATTTCAAACTTTAAGCCCAATAGGGTTAGAAACTAGCTTTGATTTTCTCTTTGAACTGCTAATAGTAACTTTAACACTTCGTGCTGTAATGCAGTGATGCAATTAACTGTCAAAATTTTACTCCTGTTTTTCAGAATTCAAAACAAAACAAAACACTTCCAGTGGAAGTGAACCTAATTCTTTGTAAGTTAAGGAAAGGTTGTGCTTAGATGGTTAGATTAGACATCAGTTTTCCAGTGCTCAAAAAAATGGGACAGAAGGTTTTAATTTCTTCCACATAATAAAGACTTCTGATTTATTCCATGTACTAAATTTGAACCAATAAAGTCAGGTGATCTTTCATTTAGGGCAAGAAATCTGTAAAATAAAGCTGTTATCAAAACCAATTATATGGAGAATTGTGGATACAATATAGGAGTGAAGTTCCCTTAAAAACAAATAGAGGATGAAATGGAATTCTTTAATACTGTGTCTTTAAGCTAAAACAGTTAAATTCTTGAAATGCTTCATCTTCCTATTGTGGCACTGCCAAATTGTCACATTTAACCAGTCATATTCCATTTGCTCTGGCTGACTTGTGTTTGTTTGCTCTAACTACCTTTTACATCTTTTGAGAAACTCTGCTTTTTTAACACCTTTAAAAATCACCCATTAAGGGATATTAAACAAGACTCTTTCACCAGATAAAACTGACTGTGCTCATTCCATGCATGAAGGCATCATTGTGCTATCTGTCAGTAAAAGTTCATACAGTTTCAGAAGCCACCAAGATTTTTTGCACCATCCTGAAAATCTGATGGGGTCTTTATCTCTCAGAGCATCTCTGCAGACACACTGATGTTTCTTAAGCAGGGTTCACTGCCTCAGCATCCAGCCACAGCATGGTTCCTGTGTGTGTTTGTAAATCAAGGGTTGCTCAGTAGAATCCTTGAGGATACAGGGGGGAGAGGGTGGTTTATTTTCTGCTGGCCACAATATTGCTGTGGTCTGTTATTGCATCAGCCATTGCTTTCACAGAACTGCCATCTCGCTGGCTAGAGCAGCATGACCCTGTCATGCTAAGAAAGGAGAATATGGTCCACATCAGCATATAGCCAGGTTTCTTAGCCTGCCAATCAAATTTATTTTTAAGTGCACCTTCTCAGGCCCAAGGTTAGGAGAAGGATACCTAATGGATCTGGCCCCAAAGCTGCCATTTGTCCCTCCAACAAGCACTGGCAGAGGCACTGGCTTTCACTTTACACCTGGGCTTGAATCTCAGAGATACAAGGGTATAATGCAGTCCTAAACCCCAAGAGTTTCCCTTCTTGGTACTGATAATTAGCAAGTTTGAGAGACAGGTTAAGACTCTTATGGCAGAATCTGAACTCAGTTAGCCATTGCTTAATTCGAATTAGTATTGAAGTCTTCAATAGCTGTTTCAGTTCATTCCCACCAACAAGCTTTTCACTTTAATCCTGTTAATGATGTGTATTTTGCTCCAACTTCATGCTGTGACTTGTCTCATAAAAATCTATTCTTTTCACTGAAATTAGTTACAAACCTGGACATTATTCCAGAGGGGAGAACATCATGAGTTTCTTTTAAACCCGAGACCACCCTAGATGAGAAGTAATTGTCAGTGAGAGAATTTTTTTTTTCTTTCTCGGGTAAAATTGAACTGTGGTTAATGCTGCTGCCCAAATTATTGGTGCAAAATCTTACTTTAGTGTGTGCAGTGTGAATGTGTTAATAACAATGTCAGATAAGTTCTGAATTACTAAAAAGTCTTACCCAAAGTTAGTATCGTAGTTAGAATTATCTCAATTTATCTCACTGAAAAGTAATAGAGAAGAATATAATTACTTTTATTGTTCTTTCACAAATCAATAAACAAACTGATGTATCATTAATTGACAGAATGTCTACACTTGATAGCATATTGATTATTCAGGTCCATTTAATTGCTTTATTGATGCCTTTTACCACAGCAGAAACTGTAGAGGGCTTTAACTCTGAAAAATGTTCTTACTTCTTTTTTATTTACATGCTATTCTCCCTGGTATTTTTGATACTTTGTTTGTGAATCTCTACATTCCAAATTATACTGATGTGTAATTAAAAGTTTCCTGGTGTCTGATGTGAAGGTTGTCTCCTCCTTGATTAATTTTTGTGGCTATTTTGATGTTCCATATGCACTGTCAACAGCTAAATAATATCCATACAGAAGTACAATATGGGACAAGCATGGAGGGGAAAACACTTGAATTGTCTCTTAGGCAATTTCTCAAGTAAAAGGCCTGATTTCATCCTGCTGCAATTTAAACTGCTGCATCTAATAACACCCAGTGAAGACTGAATTGCAGCTCACCTGTTTCAGACTTTCACTTTCCTAACAAGTAATTTTTCCAAAGCACTTTGGAAGTCACCTAGATTTTTCCATAAGCTCTCAAATGAGTTTTATAACGCAGTAGTCCTAATAACATTTTTTGTACAGCTTACATGCAGATAGTTTTAGATTTGTTTCCTTTTGACAGCATATAACATCAGATCTAGAGTGGTATTTTTCTGCAGTAGTTTGCAATAAGAAACTTGAAAAAGTACGGAAGAAAATCTGAAATGTGCATTTTGACTATAAATAGAAAAGGTAATTGTCAGTTTAATTTCCTTTTTTGTTTCACATGTTGTTGCTAAACTTAATTAAAACTGACTAAGTAGGGTATTTGAATGAAGTGAAATGAAGGTTGTGTTCTGGAGAATATTCAGGTAAGATTTCTTAGTAAATTCCACAACACAGGCAGTGCCCTTCAGTACACATTTTTATACATTTGGTGCTCTGTATAGGCCAAGAGTGAGCTGTAATATTAAAATAGGTTTTGATATGAGGAAAGAAATTGTGCAGAATTATTTTGCTGCTACTTTGTGTTGTCATAAGGATGGTGATTTACTCACCCTTTTACTGCCCCACATCTTGGTCACAATTAACTTGCTACTTGTATCTGGTAATCAGGAAGTCTTGGTAGACAATGACGAACATATCAGAGCCTTTCTTTTCCTATCAGGGTGCTACATTTTTGCCAACAATAGTGAGCTGTCACAAGTGTGAGTTTTGGAGACGAGATTAGGGCACGGAAGAATGAGTAAACCTGTACACTAGGAGCATAATTGAATCAAGCAGAAGGTAACAGTGAGCAGGTTACATGAGTTTGGCACAAAACAGGGGCAAACTTGAACAGGCTGCTAAATTGTGTGCGTGCACAGAGCTGTGCTTCGTTGTTATGCTTTACAGATTGGCAGTCTTGGTGGAACCATCTTCATTATCACCCAAATTTCCTGGCTTAGTTTCCCTGTGTGGGCTGTTAACTCAGACAGGCATGAGCCCCATGCTCTGTTTTCCACACACTTTTTGCCACTTTTTGCTGTTTATATGTCAAAGCAGCAGGAATTGTGGCAGCACAGTTTGGGACACAGGCTCGAGGTGCAACAGCAAGCAGGTATGACCATGAAGTACATAATCTGCTTCTGCAGGAAGGGAGGAGAAGCTGGGTGACTGATGGCTTTCGGAAAAAAAAAAAAAAAAAAAAAAAAAAAAAAAAAAAAAAAAGCTGCTCAGGTTTCTCCTGCATTCCAGGCTGGAGTGGAAGAGAGAATTCAAGGTTAGCAGAGAGCCACAGAGTGCTGATTGCTTTGTAATGGAAAAAATTCAATTACGTGAAATATTAGACTCGTCTCCCTGTCTTAGCTCTCCTCAATCTATTTAGTCAGGAAAAAAAATGAAACTTCTCAACAGATGCCTGGCTGCCTGGGTACAGAGAGGAAAATCATAATTTGTCTGTAATCCCTAATGCAAACAGTTGTTCATTAAGAAACAAAACTAATGTAATCTTGATGATTTGCTTGGATTTCTACTCTATCATGGTGTTTTGTACAGCTGGCAGGCTAATGTAATTTTACTTAGGAACCCAAAGCAATCTGGTACTCAGACAACACCATGTAGATTTAGGGAAATTTGGGGCTCAGATTAGCATAATACTAACTAATCATGAATATCATTTGCATTAATTAGAGTATTGGGGAAAGATGTTTTTTAAATGGAAGAAAATTGAAAGAAAGATTAAGGGCAAGGGCTTACAAACCTAGTTTTGCTTTATGGAAGAATATAACAGATGATTTCTGCTATAATGCCTAATATTTTAATGTGTAAGTATTAATTAGAGTATCAGCGAAAGATTGTTTCTAATTGGAAGAAAACTGAAAGAGAGATTAAGGGCAGAGTTTATGAATCTGCTTTTGCGTGATGCCAGTATGCAGCAGATGATTTCTCCTATAATGCCACAGAGCTTAATCTGTAAAAGATAGGGTGACTAACACACTACATAGTAGAGACACTTCAAGGATTTTTTTTGAAATTAGGCTCATTTCAAGCTAAAAGAGAGCTAGATGGTGTATGCTTACATCTGTACTATTACTAAGAAACATAAATCAGTTAGGTAAGGAGAAAAAAGTGTTTGAAGGCATATGCTGTAAGTTAAAATGTAAATGACCCTCAGTGTTTTAGCATTTGGTACAGCTGTTTTCTTAATAATTAAAGTATGCCTAGGTTATATGAGTGCTTTCTTTGGAAAAAAAAAAACAAAACAAACAAGAGTTCACTGTCTATACTTTAGATTATGTTAAAAATATACTTTAAGATGCTTTCTATTTTAAGGCCTTGATCCAGATATGCAATGCTACTCTTCCCTATATCGGGATGGTAACTCAAAACTTTGTGAGCAGATATTATGTCTACTTTAAATATCAGATTAGGAAAATTATTACAAGTTATTTCTTTGCTTACAATTTTTTTAAGGAATTCCCTGTATTATTATTATTATTATTATTATTATTATTATTATTATTATTATTATTATTATTGTTGTTTTGTTGTTGTTGTTGTTGTTATTATTATTATTATTATTATTATTATTATTATTATTATTATTATTAAGTGCCACAGTACAGTAGTGTAGTATTCCTATGGTGTACAATTTCTTCAGTAGCACCAAAGAGTTCTTGGTTCAGTGCTGTATTTTCAAACTAAAGCCTATTTAGTCACTGAAATTAAAGTGCTATAGATATTACAGTGTGTAGTGGCAGATCTGATTTGGACAAGTGTAGGGGTATTACACTGCAGTGTTTTGTGTATGCCTCACACACATTGCCTGTTCTTACAGGACCTGTAAATATGTCACCTATTTGGTTGGAGATCTAATCCAAAATTTAAATCAGCCTTGCGTCTGGCAGACTTCTGAAAATGTTTTCAGAATGTAGCCCTGCACATTTTCTCATCAATGTGAAACCTGTTCAGGCTACATGCTGAAAATGTTTTTGTCTTGTCACGGCTGCTGCTTCTCAAGCTTAAATAACATGCACTGCTCTAGGTTAATTTTTCCTTCCAAGCTATGCCTTGTGAGGAGTTCCACACCAGCCTACTTAATCAGTTGTAGATGTGTTTATAAGCACTGCAGAGTATCTTAGAAATAATAAACATGAGACTAGAAATTCGGGGAGGAGGGGAGTTTCAAATGGGGCAGAACCAAAAAGGGGGGTTACTTAAATAACTTCTCTTCTAATTGGACGCTATTGTCAAATATCCTAATTTTTTAAAACTTATAAAATACGTAGAAGTATCATATATGCATTTTGCCATATTTGCACATGGAGGCCTCCAATTGAAGACCTGCCTTTATATTAGTTCCTATATTAATATTGTCTTGAAAATGTGTTGTTTTGTTTCTAGATTTTGAAGGCATCAGTATGATGACCTCTATCTCTCATGCTAATGTTTCTTAATCTAACTATTCTGGAGGATATCCCTCTGCCCAGTGTTGCAGTGTGTGGTACACATGTAGTCCATGGCTGAAGTACAAGAGCATGCCCCAAGAAATCTGGGCAGTATTGCTGAATCTAAATTCATTAGCACTTCTACTTTGTGCTGAATCCTCCTGCCAGGCAGGAAAAGTGTCTTTGTAAAATATCTTTCTTAACTGTTCATAAATGGACACAGAACAGCAACTGTGAAAGATTCCCTCCCTAATGAAGAAAAAATAAATATAAAAGTATATGTACATGAAGCAGCTAAGAAAGAAGAGATATAGGAACTCTCAGTTCCTGAAGTAGTCCAAAAAATACAAGGCAGGAATTTTGATTTAATAAAATTTAATGTCAGTGTTCTGTGGATGAATCTGCAAGTACGAAGTGTCAGACTTCTTATGCCAAGGTCTTACTCTGAACACAAAGTCATTCATTCTGAAATACAGAAAGCTCCAAAAGCTTTCCGAGATGGTGATCTTATCATATGTATACCCCATCTTTGGTTTTGTCTGAGCTGAATATGTAGGAGACACAGGAAAATATAGAGGCTAAAAATTATGAAATTCTGACTTTATAAAAAGGATGTATATTTTTCTAGTAGTTTTACATATGTTGTGGATTTTAATTTGGTTTTCCTCTCTAAATTTCCCAAGCTTCAAGTACTTTCTACTTCAGATCAGTTTTTATTTATTTACTCATTAGGAATGAAAAGGGAGAAAGTGGGAAGGTGGGAGGCAGAGAGACAGAGAACATGGCTACAGATGGGTAGACAGTAACTTATGTTATGTGGCAGCATGTTGCACTCATATCTAGGAAAATATATTACAAGATTAAATTCCCTGCTCTGCCACACCTGAAATAAACAGATACATAGCCCATGAATTCAGTTTTATTCTTTTATTGGCAACATACAATTTGGAATCAGAGACTCACTCCAAGAAATTTAACAGCTTAGAACAAAAAGTGAAATTAAGAGGATACACCTTTCTTATGAAGGAGAATGCAAGTGGTAAATTTAGTTTCTCACACAGGTGATATACCCTAGACTAAGCTACTTCTTTTCTTGTCCACCCTTTCTCCCTTTTTCTTATTTAATTAGAAAAACATTTTTGGCCTCTATTTTGGTTAAGATTTTATTTAAACTATTTATTTTCTGTTGAGAGTTTTGGTTGGGATTATTTGGCCTTTTTGATAAAAATGCTGCTTCAATAAGAATTCCCAGAGAGCTCAAATCCATGGTTGGATGAGAAGTGTGTGAAGTCTTTCATCATTGATTTAACATTTAAATGAAAAGTACTTAGGTTGCACACTTTCTTGCCTTTAGAAATGTCTTGGCCAGTCATAGTCAGATCTAAAAACATATTTGAAATCAGAGCACATCTTTTAAGAAGTTGAATACTTTCTATCCTAGGGCCAAAGAATAGTGGGTACCTAACACTAAGAGATGCAATCAGGCAATGACAAGCAACTTTTTAAAAGAAATTTATGAAATTATGGCTTCTCACCTGGAAGCTGAATCCTCACGTTTGGGTCAGAACTGGTTTCAATATATGTGCTTTTCAGCAGTACAGTATATTTTGGTACTTTACTCCAAGCCACAATAATACCTAACATTATGAACTAGGGTTTAGTTCTCAGCACTTAAGATGCTGATATATTCTGTCCTCTTTGGGATGGTAATGAGCTTGGCTGTCTCAAATTGTAGGCTTAATACAACCACTGCTTGAAACATAGATAATAAGTCTTCTTTGAAACAACTGAGGTGAAGGAATGTTTTGATGAAGGGATATTTATGACTTTACTTTTCAGGAGCTCTCAGGTTTCCTTATTTTATTCTTGACATAGAATTGAAAATAATCCATGTCGGTAAATCAGCATGCAATGGTGAATCCCATGGTGATGGTCTAATAATAGCCATCACCACAGCTCCTACAGCTTCACCTGATGATTTTTCTTAGAGACAGACCAGATGCAAGGCTGCACAGAAACATTGCTCTCACTCATTACAGCAGTGCACAGGGAGGGATTTATCTGGTGGAGACAGTTTGCTGTGGTGTAGACACCTACACCTGAGCAAGTGGCCATAGCCTCCCTCTATAGTTAAAAGCTTCTCAAGCAGTGTTTGGGGAGGGATTTCTGTCTTTAGCAGACATCTGAAGCAGGTAAATGTACCTAAATAAGGTGCACGTTTTCTCATGTGTAAGTTAACTAGTTAAAGGTTCATCCTTTTGTTCTGCTGAGTGACCATCATTTTAGGTGTTGATTAATATAATTTTTGTTGCTATCTATAAAGAAATTGCATGGTGGCTTCAGTAAAATCACCTCAGAAATCTCTGGGTCTCTTTAGACTTATGTCACTCTCCTCTGACTATTAATACATCCTTAAGAAACTGACTTTCTGATATAGGCACTGCACTGAGGAACATTTCTATAGGAACTAAATGATTTTGACTTCAGGAATGTTTTGGTAAGGGAACAAAGGAGTTTTTGTCTGCATTTTTTCTATTAAAGGTTCAAGAATATTCCACGTATTTCTGTATATCTACATATATTTCTAGGTATCTTTAAATCTGAATGCTCCTTACTCATGTCCTGTGACTACAGCTGTTTCACTGCCCAGCTGTGTTCTACATGGCCCCATGTTGAGTTGAGGTATATGTGAGAAAGAGTACTTTGAAACTGTCCTAGTGCATTACACAACAGACTTCAGGAATTCAGTTTTGCAAGAAGCTTGAGACCTGCATGTGAGACCTGCATGTAATACAAGATTTTGAACGGCTTACAAGCCAGTTAACCCTCACCAAAAAAGGACTGAAAGAACTCATGTAAGGAAGACTGTTTTTCAGGAGTGCTTCAGGAGTTTCCTTCTCTGATTAATCTGAAACTTGAACTAACAACCAGGTGAGTAGAAGCATATATTTGAAAGATAAAGTCAGTTTGCTCTTCATTTCTGTCAAGTTGCTAATCATAATGGCCAAGTTTATCCCTGCTTTAAAAACTTGTTAATGAAGACTATGTACTTATCTGTGCTTAGAATAAGATTAGAAGCACTCCTTCTTTTGACTGCTTATGGGTGAGGATGGGCAGATGAACACATGCAATCACACACATTGATCCAGAGAAGGGATTGTTCTCTGAAAGACATTTCCAAGCTGGCAAACTTTTGTGTGTCCTCTTAATTTGTTTTTGAGTGGAAACTGGTGCTCTGTACACCCAGAGTCCCTATTAGTCCTATCAGTGTTATAAGCACCTCATGACTGGCACTAAGAAGGATTCTCATCCCCCACCACCTCCCCCCTATGTTTCTTTGGTTTATTTTTTTCCTAGCCCTCTGAGTCTGTTGGGAGAAAAGCAAGAGCTACCCTGGTCAGAAAAGCACTGGCTGCTCCTCTCCCTCTGTTCCCATGGCCCAAATTACACAGTCTCAGTCCATTTAGAGAAGAGATTACAAGGAGTAGGATTACTTAGGCTGGTAGGCAGGTGTGTGAGAGGATATATAAGAAAAATATAAATGCTCCAAATTGTAAGGAAGGTGACTGACTTACGCCACTTCCAGATGGATTAGATGATCAGATGTTAGGTTCATTCCAGCTGAACCATTCTACTCTATCATATCATGCATAACTAAAGTGAGATGGGGTACATTCATGAGAGATACAAACAAATAGTGTTTGATATGCCATGTGATTAACTAACAGAACTCATGGTTAAAGAACATTATTTGACAAATTGCTTACTGAACTTGTTTGGTTTAATAGTGAAACTAGTGTAGGATCAAGAGTGACCAGACAGCCTTCAGTTCTGGCGAGTTTTCTTATTGCACATAAACTATATGTTTAGCTACATCATAATGCTGTGAAACTATGTTTATAAGCAGAGACAGGTTCATCTTGAAAATGTATATTGTGTTTATGCTTCTATTTGCCTGATCTACTCTTAAAATTATTTTCTAAATTTTGCTTTGTCGTTAACAAGTGATCATGCTCCACTTTTTTGCTGCCTCTATTGCTAGCTATACTAACAGTTTTTTCATCTTCCAAGCAATTAATAAAAGAAACCTTTCTCTGAAGCGAAAATACATAAAGAAAAATACAAACAAAAATAATTAAAACCGTGAAAAGTGGAATAATCTTAAGGTCTTACATTAAAGGCTGTAAAAACCTCAGGCTTTTTGATGGTGGCTAATCAAATCTAAACTACATCCTAAGTCAAAGCTGCTGACATGCTAATGTTTAAGTGACATAAATCAGAAGTAAATATGATTAAACTGGAATAGTTATATTGGTGTCAATGGCTTAAAGACAATGAAGCCCTCTGCATATGATATTAAATATTCTGCAATAATTCATTATATGAAACATCCTGCAACAATCTTTGATGCAGAGATTCCAGATGCTGTGTCCTTAAGAAAAATGGTCCTATAACTCTGAGGAAGCAGAATGGAGCTCAGAAACCAAGAGTGTCAACTTCTTTTGCTGGAAAACTTCAGATCCCTGCCCTGAGGCTGGCACCAAAATTAGGCTGGGATGTGGTCCAGGTACTTAATGTATGTTGCCCAGCACCAGCAGTGATGAACTCTGGCAGTTTAGCAGCAGGACTGGTCACATTTGCTGTCAGAGTACCTCTGCATTTCATTTGTATTACTCTTATTTGTTTAGAGTTCTCCTGTCTGAGAAATTTCTCTCTCCTTGATAAATGTTAATGAAGAAATGTACTAAAAACTGAGTTTAGGGTTTGGTCATGAAATTTCACCATCCCAGCTCCTTATGCATGGAAGAAGAAGGGAATTTTGTCTTAAATCTTGCTTAATTTTTTTCCCTGCTTTATATGTGCACTGTGTAATTTTTTTTGTCTAATATTTTAGATAGAAAATTAATAAGGGCCTATTATTCCTATTTCACCTGATTGTCTGTGAAAAAAGGGAGTATAATTACTCTCATTTTTAAGGAGAGGCTTGATATTCACAGAGAAATTCTAGTTTTATAACTTCTTCAAAAGTGAAAATTATAAAGGAATTCATTTATTAAATACAAAGAAAAAGATCTCAGAGAATTCAACTCCTACTGCCATTGCTACCCCTCTATAGAAAAGGCTTCTATTCATATAGACAACAAAATGAAAGTTAAAAGCAACAAAGACAGTATTGACTCAGTTGTATCAAGTGACCTCAGTTCAGGTCTCTGATGGCTTATTCTGGGACCCTTCTGATTTTATCACACACTTCACCTTTTTTTTTTTTTTTTTTTCTTTGACTAATGTATTTTTATCAGCATGCTAGACAGGATGTAATTATCTTGTCCTTTTAATCCTCACAACAGCACAAGCAGATTGCTGTTGTGTACATACATGTGAATGAACTGCATATTGTTTTCTTAAATACTTAGATTGGCTCCACATGTATCTTTGCTTAGGAAATAGCAAAGGGACAACCTAAGGCATCCACAGATAAGAAGAGCCCTTCTCTTTTTTCAGATGTTCCTTTTATTTAAAAACAAGGAGGTCATAGCAGAGTTTTGGAACGTAACAGACTGTGACAGGAAAGAGGCACCTATATAATATTGGCAGCAACTCTCTTGATTAAGGAAAAATATATGTTTTTGCACAGCTAATGTCACACGTAGCTTTTTCATCTATGGAAGAGATAGAAGATGTTTTAGGTAACAGTAAAAGGAACTTGAACATGGCCACTTGTCAAGACATTCTCAACTCTGATTTCTCAGAACGCCTGCTAAATCAGAAAACGTAATTGTATGGGTTCAATCCTTTACAGTACAGCTGCCAAACAATTTCTCAAGTAACAATATTATGCTAAGATTTATAGTGAAGCTGCAGAATCTACTCTAAACGAACAACAGCCATAGGTGATGGAAGTTTACAATTGTTTCCTACTCACTCATTTTGAACATCTTTGTGCATATGGGCACTGAGGTGATTGGTCTTAACTTCTGTGACTCTGAAAGCCATCATAACTTAGAGCACCAACAGTCAGAAAAGGTGTGTAAAAGTCACCTTGCCTCTGCTGCACATCTAGAAAACCGTCAGGACTACAGAGAGATGAAGTCCTCCAAGGCAAAGACAAATAAAAACCTGCTGCATTGCCTATGGTGATACAAGAGGAACATGTACAGCTTGAGTATGAAAGTCTATCTGTAGCAGGAGAAGGTCAGTAGACAGTCAAGTTCAATAACCCAGGAAATTTCTCTCAGCCATGCTTTTCTAATAATTTTCCTGCATTTGACCATCTTTACAACCCAAATGAATGGATGTTTAAACAGTATGGCCCAGAGTTTCAGAGAAACAGCCATTTGCTCCTCACTCATCTTCTTGTTTATTTTCCTACTGATTAGATTATAACCAGTAATCTACCTGGGTCCAAGGAGGGGATAAATATGTGCTGTTTAACACTAAGCTTGTTTGTTTGCTCTAAGTGAAATACAGCAAAGTCCTCCTCTAGTATTAAGAACTAAGTGATATAAAGCTACTAGTTCAAAAGTGGAGTGAGACTATACATAACAAGCACAAAACTTCATGTTTAGAAGTATAAAGCTGAAATGCAGAATGAACATTTAGCACCTTTCTGCAGCCAAAAAAAAGTGTTTTATATATATGTGTGTGTGTATGTCGGTGTGTCTGTGCGTCTGTGTGTCTGTGCGTGCGTTCTCTCAGTGGACTCCTTTGGACTGATTCAAGACAGGGTCGAGATATTAAGGAATTCTCAATATCCAAAAGCATTAGAAAAGCTGGGGGAAAAAAAATTTGGTCAGGAAGTTAGAGGAAACATTTGTGAAGGGTAAATTAAATAAGCTAAAGAGGGAAGGAGAATAGAAAAAAATACGTCTCAGCTATTTTGCTGTGAAAGCTCATTGAGGTTACAAATATACTTTTGGTTTTTGCTCATAGACTTTGTTCAATAGATGTGGTAGCTGAATTGCTAAGTTATTTTTCCACTGAGGGGGAATCAGAAATAAAAGTTTCATTTTTCCATATGTAAGAACAAATGCTTTTAGTTTTGGCTGACACAGAGAGCAAGATATTAAACTAAGCTCCTGCCAACTTAATCAGACATGGAAAGAACACTGTTTGCCTGCTGTAAAACAAAAGACATTAAATAAAACTGCAGATTCTGAATAGAGATGTCCTCTTGCTGAAACCCTCTGCTATTTGCTTTTGTTTTCTATTATCCTGTTTCTCAGGGGAATGCTTTGCTGCAATTGCCATGCATACAGTTTTCCTGTGCTGGTTGTAGAATAGTCCATACTTCCAAACACAATTATCAGTCATTTGTAATAGAGCTCCAAAATCTCTGTGATAATTGAACTGCAAGACAGTAGGTAACTGAAGAAACCAAAAATATTTCCATTTTAAACAGAAAAGCCTCTTTTTGTGAGATATTTTGTTAGATATTGAACGCATTCTCAGCTTAGTCCATTTTAGTAGCCTGTTTGTATCATGTCTTCTGTAACCTTCCAAGATGGCTGCAAAGCACGGGCTGTATCTTGAAATTGCGTTTAAGTCCTAATTTGTCAATTACCTAATTTGTGAATTCTGTTTATGTGAATAGTCATACTTTTATGTCTCATCTGAAAGATCAGAGGATTAGCAACAGTAAAATGCTGTGGGATTTGTCCAAGTGAAAAACCTCAACATGACTTTGTTATCAGTAGGCTACATCCTTCACAGTGCATTTAAAAAAAATCACCATTGAAAAATTCAGACAAGGAGGTTTTTATAAGTAGGGATCAGAAGAATTTGCTTAGTATTGTCACAGTTATCTTAGTTGTCTTCTTAAAAATTTACTCCTGTAAACTGATCTGAATGTAAGAGTGCAAAGAAATAATGCTATTCAAAAGAAGCCTCAGTGTGTTTTGTATAAAAAAATCTCAACTCTCTAACTAGTAATTAAATCAGAAAACATTAAGAGATAAAAATAATGTTTATGAATAGTATGTGAATGAGTCACTGAGACAGTTCTGTGAAATAAATGGCTTGTCCTTGACATGAGATGATGGCATCTCTAAAAACTAAAATGACTTGATGTTTATGATACTACAGTATTTATATTTTACCTTTTAGACCTTTTTTTTCTTTTTTTTCCCCCCCAGTAGTAATAAGGCTTTTCACAAAAGATATTTTTTACTTGTCTGCAAATATGAAATTCTGAAGGATCAGGCATTTGCCCACAATTCTGCGTTGAGGTGGAAACAGGTAAAGCTTTGGACTTAATCTGTTCTTTGTTTGGTTGGGTTTTTCTGCCTGGTCTCCAGTGGTCAGTCATGTTTGTCTGGAAATCTGCTTGGTATTCCAGGTTCCTAGAAACCGTTTTGGACCTTTCTGAAATCACTCTGCTGGCAATTCCTTCCGATTGGCTCATTGGTGTAATCTTGGTGTGTCAGCAGATTAGACTAACAATCCCTGTCTTTCTTACCACCAGTTTGACAGCCTAGATGAAAATGCTGCCATGGCTCAGACATTTCTGTGTTTGTGGTTACAACAGTTTGTTGTTCCCAGAGCTGGTGCACAGCCGAGGCATCTGCAGGTGTGGGGCAGGCTGTCAGGGGGAGAAGAGGCACACACACACATCCTGTGTTCACCCCACATCGTGATGCTCACCGGGACTTTGATCTCTGGAGGTTTTGTGTGCTGTGTCCTTCTAAATGCAGCTAAGACTGTTCTGGGCTGCCTGAAGGTACATGTGTGTGTACAGAAGTGAGCACACACATAGGAGCAGGGCAATAATCATATGACCTCACTATCAACCTGGAAAAACAAATTAAAAGGATAATGACATAAAAGATGTCTGTGCATAGCTGTCTATAAAATAATATATACAGCAATGGGTCATTTTCCATCCTTTTGGGCAGAAGTGCTAAGCACAATTAACATCTCTGTACAATGACACATCTGCTCTATGTATGTTAAGATTTAGCACAGGTTTCAGTCTGCCTGTTTTATTTATAATGAAATGGTAACTAAATTCAAAGGGAACTGCTGCTTGTCTTGTGAGGTTTTATAGCGCCTTAACATCTTAGACTGTATTAAAATATGCATAAGTCAGCCCAGAAGAGAAGGATGCCAGAATGGATTTAAGAAAATTCAAATGGTAATCCAACAAGCTGGTGGTTATGCCTTTAATTTCTTATGTGGCAGGCTTTAAGACTGCTTTACTCAATACCACTTTTTCTTGTCCTGCTTGATGGGGTAGTGGCATAAACTAGATTCAACCATACTCCCATTGTGCACAGTACAGTGAAATGAGGGGGAGAAAAGGGTGTTTGCAGTTAGTCTCATCTGCATCACACAGTAATCTCTACCTCTAGAATGAGACAATCTGCAAAAAATTAGAATTCTCTAACTAATTAAACTGCTACACCCATAAGGAAAGGCCCTTCACACTTGTGATTTCAGTTATTTAACCTCTGAAATTTTTATGTCATTAGTTATGTGTGTGTGTATATATGTATATATATATGTATACATACATACACACACACACCTTGTCAACACATTCTCTTAGAAAGTACACAGTAATTGTATTACTGTCTTAACTCTCTAGTGAAGGATTTAGCAAAACCCCACTGTTATCCAGGGCAGGTGTGCCAGTATTTGTACCATGATTTTATCCCAATCCCAGCCACAATGAGTTTCCTGAATCATCTAAGAGCTGTCTTTAAGGAGCTTCTTATATACATCTGCCTGGAAAGACTAATATGTACATGTGTGTATATGTGTATAAAAATACACACACACACACACACACACACACACACACACACACACACACACATATATTTATGTGTTTATGTTTATGTCTGTGTCTATATATGTGCGTATACTTGTGAGACAGAGGAAGATTTTTCTAAAATTACATACTTATAACTAAGTGTACAATGCCTGTGCTGATTCTTGAAGTTCTCTTCATAAAGATGTACAACCCATAATGAATGAAGAAATAGAGCTTTGTGCATTATGCTCTGTTTGGAGAAACATTTCTGTCTATTGGTTTTTAAATTCACCTACTCAGACTCTTCATATGCCATAAAATGGAGACTTCTAATTCTTGCCGCACAACTTGTGAAAGTTTTGCTTCCTGAATTTGTTATTTCAGACGAGGACAATTAAATATTCTTGCACGTTTGCTGCCTAGTTTAATTATTGTGTTTTGCTTAAACGAATCTGAATGATTTGTTTCTTGCCATTCAGGTCTCATTAAGAAAGGACAACTACTTTGAACCCCCAGGGCTTTTTCATTCAGTTTCTGTTTTCAGACCTTGTGTGAAGGGATGAGGGGGAGCAAAGTAATCTAGAGTTGAGAGAGATTCAAGTGTGCCACCTGTTTTCCAGTAATAAACCACAGAATGGCAAACTGGGGAATGAAGGGTCCCTCTAGTCAGGCTCAGCTTTGGGCTCAGCCTTGGGCTCAGCCTTGGTCTCAGACTGGGATGCCCAGGGCTTCTCCCAGACAGGGTGTGAGCTCCCCTTTATTGATGGCTTGTGCCTCTCACCCTCCCATGCATCTTCTCCCTACACTCCTCCCAATGTCAGGAATGCTGCTGGGTGCCTCCTGATCCAGCTGGACGAGCCCTGGTCCTGAAATCTCTCCTTCCTGGTCAAAGGCTCCAGCTCCACTGCGTCAGTGGGCACCCAACACCTTCAGGCAGTTTGTGGGATCCTTCCTGTACTGTGCAGCCAAAACTAGACACAGACCAGTATTTAAACCATGACCTTGCCTTTGTTCCATTTAGTTCATTCTATACACTTTAAACAAAAGATTTGGCATGCAAAAGTGTGTTTGGTGTTTCATTTTCTCTATTATTTATGTTACATGTGTACATGTCAGTATTTCCTCCAATCTTGTCTATCTATAAGCATCAAAGAATTAATGTGGAGCAATCAGTTAGACAGAAGCCTTGCAGGACTTACTGCACAAACTTTAGTTCTTTATACATCTGAAAACTTTAGGTCTGTGAATAGACACACAATTTTTTTTCTCTTTCAGTTTTGTCTGCCATTTCCTAAGTAGTTTCCTCCTTTATCTATTTGTTAAAATCATATTTCTTTGAACATTATTTTTCCAAAGTACTCATTCTCTCTCTGTGTTTGTGCTGGGAACAATTTTCCTGCACTGTAAGTCTCATGCTTCAAGCAAGGTCTTGACTATGATCAAAGTGTAGTCTTGAGGGCAAAGGGCAAATTGAAAAAAGAAAGAAATAGCATGAATGAGCCACTAACCAAAGGAAAACAGGGAGTTTTCTGATAATGTCTGCATACATATGTGTGCACAAATATTACATTTATTTTTTTGAGAAAAAAGAGCCAGACCCTCAAAGCAATGATAGGTAGTTTAGATTCTAGTGTAAGACCTGTTTGATTGTGTAATTTTAGGTACAGCTGAGTGGTGTTTTATGCCAGAGGAGTGGGAAACAAGAAGTTCTGCAAGTGGAAGGAATAGAACAGATTGCGTTTTAGGAAGAATTTTAATTACAATAAGAAGAGAATATAGACTTTACACTGATTTTTAAAGAAAAAGAGCAAAAAATCTGATTCAATCTTTCCTACTCAGGGTAAAAAAAGTAATCTTTTTGACATAGTTCCCTCATATTGCACTTCCCATATCTAGCAGTTAAGCTAATGGGAGCTGTAAAAATGTTCTCTAGTAACCTATGTGGGAGCTGAGAAGGATGAAAGGAAAACAAACCAATCCTCCTCCATGAAATGGCCTTGAAGCCCCATGTTTTTATGGTCTTCACTTTAGGGTGCTGCATAACTGTGGCATCAGAGAAAATTTATGGGAACAGGTAAACTGATGCTAGTGAACTGTAACAAAGTTTAGGAAGTGTCAACTAGGAGAAATGTCCTTCAGAACTTTCAGACAGATAAAAATTAAGCACTCTAAATAAAATCTCTATTAATGAGGCAGGCTACAAAGAGTATTTATTAAGATAAAGGATTTTGTGGAAAAAAAACCACACTGAAAATAGAAGGATACTTCTTTTTATAAAGCTAATATTACTTCACGGGTACAGCCCAAAGGGATCTCAGAGAAACACTGAACCTAGCATGAAGGGAGTTTTCTATCTGGAAAGAAAATAAAAATGGATGCTGATGATGGAAATGCAGTCCTACAGAGGAGATAGTGAAGTGAAATGAGATTCTTCAAGAAATGAATGTGGGACCAAGTTTTTGTTCTTACCACAGGACAAAGGAACAGTCCAATTCTTTGAAAGGCTGACTGTGCATTCCTTATCAAGCCACAAAATAATCAGCAAAAGGAACCACACTAGTAAGAGCAAGTTCCTAGGCAGTCAAATGACAAAGGTTAAAATGGTGCTCCTTACAGCATAAGAGCATTCACATGGATGGGGCAGACATTGCCAAATCTGGCAGAACAAGAAAAAGCAGATGGAACAAAACAAGTAAATAGTTAAAAACTAAAGTCACAAATACATCTGATTTGGCTTCTCCTATACTTTAGCATTTTGTTACAACTACAGGTCTGCCAGCATTTGAAGAAGTGTGTATCCACAGAGCACCTGCAGATGCATTTATAATGTTCATTAGATAACTGCCCCAGGTAAATACCCAAAGAGAATGCATGATAAATATTTTGTTTGTGTCAAATTTTAGCAATTTTTTTGTGAATCTCCTCATTAAAATACCTCTCACGTACACATGTGCATGCATGCATTAGGGAGATGGCACTTCCTTTTCCCAGTGGATGAATACCAGCTTTGTTTAAAGAGACCTGCACTGACAGATCGTTTTCAGCAATTACTAATTTCTAGTGTAATTTTTTGGTCTTAATGGCACTACATTCTCCATTTTATTACCTGAAAGTGCAAAAGAACAAGGTCCACTGCATGATACACTAACCTATTGGCATGTGCTAGCTTCACTTCACTGGGTTTCCAGACACCTTTCTGCATTTGGGGTTACAGACAATAGATATGACACCTCTGTTTTACAAATCTTTTTTTCCTTATGACACACAAGTTTAGATTTAGTGAGATTAGGATATACAGCAATCATTCTGTCTTTTAGGTTCTTGTTTTTACAGGCAATATCCAGTGCTACTAGTACAGAAGTGTTTAATATTACACAGCATACAGGTCAGCTGAGCTCAGTCCCTGGGCATAGTGCTGTATTCAAGCAGCAGTTTCTGCATTCCTAAGATTGCAAGCAATGCAGGCAAAGGACTGTGGACAAGATAAACTCTGCAGGAATTCTATTCTGTGTGTTTTTCTGGATTTTTTAATTCATTCATCTATGAGAAAACAAAGAGTTCAGCTCTCTGTGCCTGCATAAGCTCTCTGCAAGTGTGCTATATCATGAGGGAAGAGTTTTGTAGAAAAAATTTAAAATACCCCAGTTTTTATGTGGTGTTGTGATGGCCTTTCTACTCATGATTGTGGTAAAGGACTGTGAGATTTTATATTTTTTAATAACTTACATGCATATATATAGAGATAGACAGATATAAATAGTATTTCAGTTAGATAATTGTGTTCTTTTTCCATTTTTTCCAGTTGGTTTGGCTTATTATTCAATTCTACTTTCAAGTTCTTTGGCTGTATTTTACACTCCAACCAAACAATGTCAACTTAAAAGCCTTTTTACTTTAGCCAGTATTTGGAAGAAAGTGTTGTATTTGTCTTAATGTGAAAACAGTATGTTCTTTCCCTGAAGTCAACTAATCAAGTTTAAATTCTAGAAAAAATAAGGCACCTTTTTATTCGTTTGTTTGTTTGTTTGTAGTCCAAACTACCAAGTCAGATTAAAAGTCATCAAGATCTGTCTGCCAGCTGATTAAGGGTGAGAACTATATATTGTCTTTTCTTGCTTGTATCTGACTTTCACTTAGAATATTTGAATTAAGAAGATGCCTTTTCAAAGAAAAAATCAGTTGTTTGAACATGCACTTGAAATCAAGTGGAGTTTCCTTGCCATATAATGCAATCTAGTATGGCAATTCCTCAACTGTTTCAGAACTGTGAAGATGAGTTACTTCATCAGTATGGCACTGTGCCTGGCTGACATGACTATTCTTCTTCTGAAACAATAGATATTATTCTTACATGATCTTGGAGTTGTTATTACACATCTGTTGTCTATAATTGTATTCTGAAAAAGGGTTCGTCTGCATACAGCTCGCCTGTGTCAAAATTCCTTAGTTTGATTTGCAGGGATACTATGTAGGAATATCTTAACTTTTATAAAGCTGTGTCTGAAGCTTCAGCAGGGAACTCCTCCATACATACTCATATTTGATTTTAAGACAGCACAGAAGCTCTGGGTAAAATTTTTTCCTGTCATTGGTGATGCAGATATTTCCTGTTCATATTGCCCTTTGTTCATGCCAGTTCTGTGCTTAGAGCAAATGAAATCTATGCTTTAATTTTCTAGAGGCATACTGTGTGTATAAATTTTGCAGAATGAAAGTTTCCTCTGTCTGAACAAGGAAAAAAAATGGTGCAGTTTATCACTTAAGTATTTTATTTTTAAAAATTAATTTCCATTTTGTGAATTTTCTGCCCTGTAAGTTACCACCATCTACTTACACTGCCTCACAATATAAACAGATGAATTTGATTTGCTGCAGTAAAATTTTCCATGTGTGTTATCAGCATTACTAGATGGCAAGTACAGAGATATTTTCCCAAAATTTTTCATTTTGACATAAGCAATAGGTTTAATGTGGGTATAAAAAGAGTCCTTGAGTCCCTCACGTGGTGGTTCATGAGAATGGCAGCAAAATAAGCACCACTGCTTTGCTGTAGAGAAAGGAGTGCAGCCTTACAGCAGTGCAGAACAAAATGTTTTGAACATAAGGACTGGCCAGAAAAGCAGATAGTTTAGAATTCTAGCTGTTAGCTATGGAAATTATTTTGTATTTATTTTAAGTACTTAGACTTCTACCATGTGAAGTTATTAATTTCTTCTTCTTCAGAGGCATTATTCTGATCTCATAAGTAAGGGTCTGTTTTTATATGTTTTATATGTTTTTTATATATATTTCTCTATATTAGTTGTATCACATTATGATCTCATATTTTACGGGGTCATACCTGTGTTTATCTTCACAACTGAGGTGTGTTTCAAAATAAATTGAAATGTGGACACATGCTTCTATTCCTCTAAAAGTAAGAAACTTGTGTGCATTTTCATGTGAAGTTTGATTTTTACAACAGGTTAATTTTATCACATTTTGTGGCATTTTTCTCAGCAAATCACTGTCAAAAAAATGTTTAAAATTAACCTGCAAAAAGATGTTTACAGTTGCCTGGTATCCCTTAAGGCACAGTGTATTAGATTCCTATATAGAAGTTAGCAGGTGGATCTTGGTAGGATGCTAGTCCAAGGGATGGTACATTTTTGCTTGTCTATGCTTTCAGTTTCTTGGTGTTGGCTGAGTACCACCATGTGCCATTACCTTCTTTAGGGCTGGAAGTTGCTGCCCTGCCTGTGAGCTCCTGAGCAAGTGAGGCTCTGTGTAAGTGAACAAAAGACTTCCTGGTGATGCTGAAACAATGCCTTTCTGTCACATGCCTTTCTACACCAGAGAAGGTTTCAGATTAAGTTCTGAGTATTTAAGGACTTGTGCAATTACCGTCTGGTAGATTTCTTCACCACAGCTGCTACTCATCCCCTCAAGTCTGTTCTTTTCCTCCTCCTTATTTTAGCATTAATCTCTCCCGTGACCCCTCAAATAATTAGTACAAAAACTAGGCTGTGACCAAGTACCTGTTGCTCTGAAAAGAGAGTCAGAAACACAGATTTCTCCTGTACCTTTACAAATGCCTTCCCTTCACGTTATGTGAAGCCTCTGTGAATGAATATGGTAATAGTTGGATGAGGACTGATGCAAACATGCTGTTCATATTGCTTTCATTCAGTAGATATTTCGTTTCTGGTTCTTGGAAGAAAAACTTCCAGATATGACTGATACAGTTTTTGCCACTTGGAAAGAAATTACAATGTCAGTGTCTCCATGGTCCACTTTAAAATTTCAGGCATGCTAGTCACACAACCCCTCAGTGTGGCAATCTGCCTGTACAGGAGATCAAAACAGGAAAGTTCTTTAGGCTGAAGATGCTCAAAATTCCCCAAGTTCTTTGTGGAGAAGAGATTCAGGAATAAAAGCTCTCCTGTTTCTCACTGTTTGCTGCATTGCTTGCCTCTCTCCTGGCTAAAGAATTGGTTTTGCCAAATTGGCACATGCCAAAGGCCACATTTCTCTCTGAGGTGTGTGTCTGTGTGTTACTTGCACTGAATACAAACTGAAAACCCAACCTGGCTTTGTGGTCTGACTTGTACAGCGCCTAAATGCAGCCAGGCCCCTGCTGAGATCTCAGTGAGACACAGCCCTCAGCTCATGATGCTCAGGGAAAGATAAAAAGTAATCTGAAGCAAATCAGCACAATTAAGCCAAAACTAAACTAGAACTGTGTGTTTTTGCAGGAAGGCATCCAATGGGAATTCTTCAGGTGGGTTTTATTAGTCTGTACTACAATACAGATTATTCTTAAAGTCGCTTTCATAATGGTCGTGTTTAGACAATGACACGAACCTTTCTGGTTTCTAACATTTTTAATAGGAAAGTCTACAAAGCAGAGCTTTTTGGAAATTAATATTATTTTTAAACTGCTTTTTCTGTTTCTGATGTAGATAATCAAAAATCCAAAATCAAAAATTGAGTTTTCAAGCTATTAGCAAACCAGTATACTTTAATGGAATATTTAGTAATATAAAGGAAACTTTAAGCAATTTTTTCCATGTCAACAAGCTTTTGTAGGAAGGTCTCTATATTCAGACAGGCAGGAGGAGGTCTCTTAAATTTCTAAAGTTGAAAATCTTTGGGGAAAAAAACAGTGTAGTGCGTGACTCTGGTTCTTCTGTGCAGTCTGCTTGGAGAAAGTAAAGCTATATTCAACCTCTCACAGTATAGAAGAGACTGATGTTCCTGTTAGAACTGCACTGCATCTTTTTACTTCTACTGTCATATTTGCCAGGTGCTTATTGTGCAGAGGAGGCAGTTCAGGAGTTGCCTTTAAAGGGCAAAAGCACACAGGCTGTGAGGACAGCCCGTGCCGCAGTTTTACTGAGCCAGGAGTAGGAATGCATTATGCAGTAAATAGCAATGCAGAGAGATGACTACTATCTGCTGGAAACCTTTGGAACACATGGCTTAAATAGATAATTCAACTTCATTGTCTAACCGTATCTTCCTTACAAATGTAGACAGCAACTCTTGATAGTATTAAAACAAAACTTGGACCTTTATCTCAGCCACACAATGGTATTTAAAACATCTTGGCAGCAGTTTTCTTATATGATCGTGAACATTTAAAAGCTGCTGGATTCTACTTAAAAGGACCACCCCAGAAACAAACACTTTCAGTTTCAGTTTATATTGCTTTGTTTGTTTGCTCTTTTTGTTCCATAAACAAAAAATGTGGAAGGATGTCCACTTTGTTTTTTCCAACTGATGCTACAGGACATTACTCTAGCATATTTTTCTCAGCATCATGTTGATAATAGAGAGAATGGGACAGCTTGACAACAAAAGGGAGCATCTGTTTTTAACATTTTATTTGAAGGAGGGTGTTATTTTTTGCCATAAAAGCTGTCATGAACAATTTCTTAAGTATTTTGTCAGATAATAAGGCTTGAATAATTCAGGGCAATGAATTGTCTAGAGTTCTTAATAAATGTTAGAGGACTTGACATTACTGCAGATAACTTCAAATTTTAATCACTGGGCTAAGGTTGTTTCACTTCATGTTTTGCTTGTTTCTTTCAGTTTTTTAGAAGATCTTACAGATGAGCATAGTAACATAAAGTACGGATGGGGGAGATTTAATCAATGCACACGGGAATGTACTATACCACCAGACTGCAATTATTAGACCATTTCCACTTTCTTAAGAAGATCTTACTCTCAATTATTTGCTGGAAAATAAATGAGTAAACTAATAATAATGCTGGAGTCTTAGTCTTGCTTCCGTAATAGATGGCTCAGAAGAGATCCTTTGTAATTCAGTCTCAATACCATATGTCTCTGTTGACATTAAAGTGCTTAGTTCCAAATGAGTTGGCTTCATTCAAGCATCTTAATTCAAGAGTGGATGATTAGATCTTAAGCTAAAAACCTATTAGGATGTAAGCACTTATGTTGCTGAAAGGTATTAAAGGAACAGCATAGTGTGGTTGCAGATAAATCCTCTATATCTATACTGATTGGTTAAACCTTGTTTGATCTTCAAACAACATTAAAAAGTAGCTGAAATGTGCAGAGTTGAATGTCACATAACTAAACCTTGAGAATATTTTATGTGAAAATAGATTTTAATGGCTTTTTGGGAGATGGGGAAGCTCAGATATGGGAATCTGGCACTCTGAGCAGAAGTAACATAAGATGTTTTAAAGCACACACAGACACTTTGTCTTTTAGAACTGGAAACTGTGGGGTTTGCTTTAGTGAGTAAAGCATGGCAAATAATAAGAAATTTCAAAGAATTTTATTCAGTCGTTCTTTGGAACAGTAACCAGCACTTTTGATGATTCCATGGCTCGTGGAATATAATTTGGTGTCTTTTTTGATTGCTTTGATGTTTCAAAAAAGGCCTGCAGGGTAAGATTTTCAAGAAGTAACTCTTCCATAATAGTCTGAATAACATTTAAATGCTCATATTTTGTTAGTAGTCATATTCCCTACAATAATGCAGGATATGTTTTTAAAAAATGATGAATGTAAGTTGCAGAACAAATTAAGCTCTTTATGATGACCTTGGCAGACACATTGGATTTTTTTAGATAGTGTAGCTTAGGGTAGAATATATATAAAAAATTAGGTATGAAAAATGGAATTGAAAGTGCAATTACTTGCTTTGTCTTGTTTGTGCTCACTTACTGATGGTTCTTGGGTAGTTTCTGTGATGCTGAAACCTCATTCATTGCTGTAGAAATGGAGTTCAGAATGCTGGAGAAGATGATGAATTCACTATCATACACACTGCTGTCATGGGGAATGGAAAATAGGAAATAGTTTTGCAGGCTTAATAAAAATAAAGCAATTTAGTACATGCCCATGTGTGAAATGATGCCTCTGCTTAGAAGACACTTTTAGAAATCAGCTCTGTCACAGAGATACAGTCATCTGGTGAATGAATGAACTTCTCTTTGAAGTTCTCATTCGTTAAGCAGAGATCGCTAAGGAACTTCTCCTGTAGTTGAAAACCACACATTTCATACTTAAATATGTCAAAAAGTCACAGACTCATAAAATCATAGTATAGTTTAGGTTGGAAAATACCTCCAAGACCATTTACTCTAACTGTTAACCTGACACTGCCATGGCCACCCTGACCCTAAGTGCTACAACTACTTGTCTTTAAAACACCCCCAGGGATAGTAACTTCACCACTTCCCTGAGCAGCCTGTGCCAACGACTGACAATCCTTTCAGTGATTAATTTTTCCCTAATATGTGATCTAAACCTCTCCTGGTGCAACTTGAGGCCATTTCTTCTTATCCTGTCATTTGTTACCTAGGAGAAGAGACTAAGCCTGACCCAGCTATAACCTCCTTTCAGGTAATTGTAGAGTGATAAGGGCCTCTCTCAGCTGCTTCAGGCTGAATAACCCCAGCTCCCTCATAGAACTTGTGCTCCAGACCCTTCACCAGCTTCATTGCCTTTCTCTGGACATGCTCTACAACCTCAGTGTCATTTCTGTAGAGAAGGTCAAAGAGGTCTGTGATTCTACAGGGCTTGAGAACCTGTTTTGTAGTCTTTTAAACCCATTTCTGTTAGGAAGCTGATCTGCTGCAAGTGAGGGTAATCCAGAAAATCCAGAAAATATTGAATTTTTTGTGTCCACTGCCATGCTGTGAAAGCCTGACCACAGCACCACTGCTGACTTTTGTTTCTGGAGATACTCAGGACCAGTGTCACTGGATTACTGGCCAATGAAATCCTGCTTAGGATCCAGCCTGGAAGTCAAATCTGGTTTTCCCCTCCTAGTCACAGATGCAATGAAAAGTTGTGGCCTCAGCTTCTTTATGTTGGCTGTAGGAGTAGACAACTACTTATTCACCATGATAAAGCCAGGTATCTATGCTTTGGGACTAGTTTGAACAGTTTGAATGCATTCACAGTGAGCACACTTTTCAGACTATGACTTTGGTGTTCATCCAGTCACAAGCTGCATGTCATAGGCAGACACTATGAAATTCAGACAAATTGACTGTAGTCAGACCAAGAAACATTTCACCCATCTATCCTAGAAATTCACATCAGAATTGACGGGTTTTGGGGAAAAAGAAAGAAGAAGGAAGGGTGGGAGGGTGGAAGGTAGGAAGGATGGAAAGCAGGAAGGAAGAGAGAGAGAGGGAGGGAGGGAGAAAGAGAGAGAAAGGAAGGAAGGGAGGGAGAAAGAGAGAGAAAGGAAGGAAGGGAGAGAGAAAGAGAGAAAGAAAGAGAGAAAGAAAGAGAGAAAGAAAGAAAGAGGGAAAGAAAGAGAGAAAGAAAGAGAGAAAGAAAGAGAGAAAGAGAAAGTGAGAAAGAGAGAAAGAGAAAGAAAGAGGAAAGAGAGAAAGAGAAAAGAAAGAAAGAAAGAAAGAGAGAAAGAAAGAGAGAAAGAGAGAAAGAAAGAGCGAAAGAGAGAAGAAAGAAAGAAAGAAAGAAAGAAAGAAAGAAAGAAAGAAAGAAAGAAAGAAGAAAGAAAGAAAGAAAGAAAGAAAGAAAGAAAGAAAGAAAGAAAGAAAGAAAGAAAGAAAGAAAGAAAGAAAGAAAGAAAGATGCATTAAATCCTACATGTATCTGTCCCATTTAGATACATATACACAAGTAAATGGACTCCTAACAAAATCTGCTGCAATGATAAGTGAGGTAAATTGATACAGTAATGTGAACATGTTTCAGTACAGACTCCCTCATTTTGAGTAATCCTCTGAATACGTACTGGTCTACAGGATGAAATAAATACACAAAATAATTAGGCTAATGGGGAAAGAGAGAGTAATGGAGAGAGGGAGGACTAGAGAGTGAGTCATTATGCATGAATTCACATTCCTTGAAACCTGGAAAAGACAGGAACCTGTCTAGGGTCAACTATTCCTTACTCCTTGATAGAAAGAGGAGACGATTTGCATCAACAAAACTGATTCTTAGGAATCACCTTTTTTTATAACTTCAGAAAATG
Source organism: Oenanthe melanoleuca (assembly GCF_029582105.1). Lineage (NCBI taxonomy): Eukaryota > Metazoa > Chordata > Aves > Passeriformes > Muscicapidae > Oenanthe > Oenanthe melanoleuca. Next base: position 45,733,938 of record NC_079362.1, read on the forward strand.
CATGTTTTCTGTAGGTTTAAGATAATTGCACTTAACTTTCATGAATGATAGAAAACTTGCAATCTAAAGGATAGATATTATCTAACCAAACAAAAGGATTGGAAAACTGGGGCCATCCTCTGCCTGTTTCAACTAAAAAAAAGAATCCCACTATATTCCAGCTAATTGACTGGAAACTCTTCTTGATTTAGGCTTACATTTCTAACAATTTATTCTCTTTTATCTTCTTTTCTTATTTATTCAGTCTTGATGACTCTGTTGTCTCTCTTTGGCCATCCTTTAGTTTTGGTGCTTTCTCTCGTTTGCTGTAACATTATCACTTTCAAAGTGGCTAAGAGCAGAACCATCTATTTTCTGACTGTGTGACTGGAGCTCTCAGCTCGGCTTCACCTTGCAGGCAGCACCTGCTCTGTGTCAGGTCAATAACACAGTTACTAAAAGTAACTCAGTCAATGTTGCTTTTAGTTCATGGTAGCTAGATCCTGTAAAAAATAAAATTTAGGCTGGAAATAGCACCTCAAAGGATAATTTACTATAGTGCCTTCCTGTGGCCGGCTGTATCCTACCCCTACACAGAAGGGTGAAAGAAATATATAGCAGTTCTGTTTATAATAAGAAAATGATTAATGAGATGGATATATACCCTCACGTCTTGGGGCAGCCATGTGTTGCTCATCAGCAGTGACAGTGCACTGAAAATCTGACTAGCCAAGATTTACAACTGCTTGTAGCTGAAGATGCATAGCCCTGTGGCTCTGCCCCTCCAGTGGTGGAAACATGGGCAGTTTGCTCTGCCAGAAAGGTGTATGGAGAATAATGCTCACTTTCATTTTATGAGGAGGGTGCTGATAAGTGCCTTTAATGATCAGCATATCTCAGTTTGTGCAGCTTGCTGCAAAAGCTGAAGGCATGATGTTCCAGACAGACAGGAGGATATGGGCTGGGCTGTGGCAGTTCTGATCTCACAAAAATGCTAATGTTTTATCTTCTTCACACTTTTGTACTTTTCAGTTTTGTTGGTTTGACTGCTTTGTTTATTACTCTCTCCTTGTAAGGAATTTCACTTGTCCTTCAGTGCCTGCAAGAGCCTGAGCTGAATGTGGACGTGATTTATCTCTCAGCTTTTCTCTGGGTACCTCCTCCAGACTTGCCTATCATGCAAGAGTATGTGTGCAGAAAGTGCTGCTGTGTAGAAAGCTGAAACCACTGAGAGTAAGTTAAAATGGAGCATAGTGAAAAGCACTGGCAAATCCTGGCTTAAAAAGGCATGTCATCTTTTTCTTTACCAGAAGAGAGAGCATGGTGCTGAACAAACTATAAAACTGCCTAACAGTCATCCTCCCTGTGGCATGGTTTGCAACTGATTGGATACACATGACAGTCTGCTGGCTTTAGATGAAAGTACTTTGTTGTGTTACAATTAAAAAAAAAATAAATTAGGAACACTATATATACAAATACCTTTCATTGGATATACCTAAACCAATTTGCTAACAACTTCTGTTAAATGGAAAGTTGTGGTCCTGTCATGTTAAGAGTTAAAAAGAACAGTAAGACAATATCAGAACATCCTGAGATCTTTCCTATCCTCAGTCTGTTTAGAGGCACAGGGAAAATTTTCTTCCCTCCCAGAACATCAGCTCTTCACCCTTGAGGACTTTAGATACTGATTCAGTATCAAAACTAGGGAGAGATCAGTACTAATTCATGCTCTACCTCAGGCAAGCCACAGTGCACACTTTGATAATTCAAGTTGATTTTTATGTTTTCCTTGAACAATATGCAAAAATTTTAAAGAGCAGGAATCACTTAAGAGAAAAATTCCCACTTGTAAGGATCTTCAACTCTAGGAATAAATTCTACATGAATATTCAGTAAGATGGAGAATTTTGCAAGAAGATAAAAGTTACAAAATGAAGAAACAACAGATGACACATTCACTTGTACCAGAAATAGGCAGAATGAAATGCCAGAGCAGGTTTGGATTGCATACCAGGAGCACTGGACAACACATAGGAAGTTCCACTTATGAAGTGGAAGACTTTGGAAGTTTGCTGTTCATGAGCAGATGGGCATCTGCTTTTTTGGAATGTTGGCCTGTGCACTCTGCTGGCTGTAGCTTGTGCAAAGTGGGATGATTGGCAGACTACAATTATCCCATCATTGACACAGGAGTTGTGCTGTAAGGCTTAATACACATCTGCACTTGGAACTAAGTAATGCTGATGGTACAGCTTTGAAGATTTTGGCCATGTCACTTGCTCCCTTTGTGCCATAAATGTCTATATTTAAGTAGCCATGTAGTAGTAGCTGTGGATTTGGGAATATTCTGTTTTGTAAGCAGATAGAGTTCTGTGAAAGGATGCTTGAATCATTTTATTCACTGTAGGCCTCTGGCTACCAAAAAGAAACTTGAAAGCTGCAGGAAGAGAAAAGAACAGAAAAGAAAAACAAAATCTTTAGAAGGTGAAGACTTTTGTTCACAAAAAAAGTTACACGATCTTGGCTAAGGTAAAATAATAGACATTTCCATAGTCTTTTTAGACTTTTTTTAACTGACTGTGGAAGTGCACAGTGCTAAAGAAAAGTATTGTACCATGAATGTATTTGAATACTAAGAAAAATAGGAATCACAAAGTGACTCTTCTGTACGAGGACTCTTAGTGAGGAGATTACACAGAAAAAAAGAGTAGTTGCCCTACTACTAGAAATAATACTCATAGAGGAAAAGAGAAGACTACTTGCTGATGCAGAGCTGTCTAAAGAATTGCCAAAGGGGCCTTTTAAGCCCAGACTTTACTTCTAATGGGCATTAATTGTATTTTATACACAAAGTGAAGTGAAGATCTGTGCAGAATCTTCCTACGGTACTAAGACTCTTCAAATGATGTCATCCATCCAAAGGAGTAGAGAGAACCTCCAGATGCTGGCCTGAAGTATTTACAATACTTAAATATAATTTTATCTCCTCCCTTCTCTCATGTTCATTTAAAAAATACAGTCAGTGAGGATAGGAAATCTAAATATTGAGTAAGTTAACTCTGCAATGAAAACTAACAAGTGGCTGTACCATTGGATATGTCCAGCAGTGCATCAATTCTTCCAAGCAGTATCTCTAACCTGGGTGATGTTTGTGCCTCCTAAAGATGCTAAAAATACATGTCATTATTACTGCACCAAAAACTTTTAAATCCTTTACGTTCTTAATGACAAAGAGCCTTAAGCAAAATATTTTCAGCCTGTATTAATTTCTCTTCTAGTTTTTACTGAGACAAATCATTCATGAATATGTGTGTGGGGATGGGCTTTCTTGCTTGCTTGAAGGCAACCATGGACAAAACACCAAACACAGAAATGTCTGCAGAGTTCTCTTTCTAATACTAAAAAACAGTACTAAAAGAGACTTTTTCTCTTGTACATCCCAAAATATCTTGATATGACAACTGCCTACCACAAAAATGCAGTAACTGCAATAACCATCTAAAAATACATATTCAGTATCCTGTTGTAAACTGTGACAATTTAAACTAAGTAGTCTAAGAAGAGTATTAAGCCAAGTTTGGGCTTTGACCTAGCACTTGAGTCTACTCTATCATGTGGCCAGAACGAACATTTGAACTGCATGAAGTTACTCTGAGAGTCATGGAAATCAAGATTGTTACTCAAAATTAAGTAGAGTTTGTCTCTGATTAAGTTCAGAGGAAATACAGCCTTTCTGGTAGAGACAGGCAAAAAACAAGCTGAGAAACCCAGATATGTAGTAGTAACCAGAGGAAAGGCCTGAATAGCTTCTCCTGTGTCCTCTGTGTGTGTCTTGGGCTACTTGGCTCTTGGTAGAGGTATGTCTGTCCCAAATTTTCTGTCAAATCTTGAACCTGTAATTCACTGCAAAGGCAAAAAAGCCAAAAAATTTCATGGCCTGATGCTGGGGGCACTCAACTGGAGCACAGGTTAGAAATCTGGAGGCTAGTCCTGTTAAATGTTTGCTTGTGCTGAAAGTAAATGACAGCTGAGATTCATCTTACATTAATTAATAATCTGAAAGGTAAAGACTCTGATGTGGAAATGAGAGAGATCTATATGCTATTTGTATACATTTCAAATTCTCCTCCTTCCAGACATGCCCAAGTACCTGTTGGCTGTTGGGGGGAGTCTGTGTGTCTTCAGATTACTTTTTTTTGTTTTTGACCAGAGCACCAACCCTGAACAAGGGAAATGTTCTATCCAAGACTGACGAGTTAACTGAAAAAGTAATTGTTTTGAAAGATTATAATTTCAGTTATGTTGAAAATAATTTCACAGCTGTCTTCTGAGCCTAAGGTAAAAAGGCTGAACTCAGGGACAGAGAATTGAACAAGCAAAAAAATACATCACAAAGCATGCTCATATGGTCTAACATTCATTCAGGGAAAAGTAGGAACCAGTAATAACATTGTACTAATCAAAATTATAAAAAATAATAATGAATCCCCAAAACTGTGAGATGTGTGGAGATGAAATGAAAAGTAGTACCAGTGTAGAACAGGCCCTGAAATTGTCATTTGTTACCCAGTGGTTAATGTTTGTTTTCTCATCTCAAAAATTTGTGTACTGATCTTAAAAGTTTATTAATGGAATTGTTGTATTATATGCTCATGTATAGATAGATCTGAAATTTAAAAATTGTACATCAAGTGACTCCAAATTTGCAAAAAGTACATTAGATGACATTGTAAACTTCATACAATAAGATGCAGCTACAAATGGGGCTTTCTGTAGTTCTTTCTCTGACACTCAGATTTTAAAAAACCGTGTGATATTTTTTGAGGGGAATCTAGAAAACCAATTTCACTGCAGCAAAACTAAAACACCCCTATGACTGTGATGGGAGGTAACACTACAGTGGATCAATACATCTTCCAAAGTGTGCAAAAAGCCTGTTTAATCACAGCTACAAGGGTTCAAACCAGATTTTAAATCTCCATAATCTATTTATTATCATGTTATAATGTACCTCAAGAAGTCCTGCAGTTTAACTCAATGCATTTGCTTTGAAGGTGGATGCCATGGACAAAAACCTGTATCTATAATGTTTACTTGGCTTCTGTCTTTAGGAGATATCTGTATGTTCTGAGGCACTCACCCAAAACCCAAGTTGTTTTTTACTTCAAGACAGGTAACCAGTAATAACAAGATCTGAAATTAGAAAACGTGAAGTTATTTGAAGTCATACATATGGAAATGCAATAAATATTCTGACAGCTCTGCCTTCATAGGTCTATAACAACAATAAACTTCAGAGAAGATACTACTGAACAATTTTTTTTCTAGGTTTGTTCACCTCCATGATTTTGAGCAGTGCCATTTTTTGGTCTTATGGAAAGGCATGCTGACCCCTGAGTAAAAAATGCTATTCTGGTCACATTAAGCCATTGGGGAAGGCTGTAGGGTGAAGTACAGCAGTCCAAATCACCATTAGAGCACTCTTTTGTTCCAAGTGCCCCCACCAGCCACCAGAAAGGGACATTTTCTCCTTCCCTCCTGCAGCTCCAGTGGCAGGGTGTGTTTTCATGTGAATGCAAGTGAATGCAGTGTTTTACCCTAAGAGAGAGGCAGTGAGAGCCTCTGCTCCTCAGGCAAAGCAGAGCAGAGTCTGCTTAGTAAACTTGTATTTTAAACTCCCAGCTTCATGTTTCTTTTCCACAGTCTACTTATGAATTATCCCAGTGTGCAACCTTCATCTAGAGTAAATCCCCATCTTAGCATGCTGAAGATATGCTGAAGACATGTTAATGGTCTTAAATATTACAGTCTAGTAAGTTGGGGTTTTTTTATGATTTCCCCTCAGTGGTGGCACTGCTGTGCTCTCCAAGTCAATTAAGCAAACAACATTTTCTATTAAAACAATTAATATAACTGGAGAGAATGAGCAAGCTGGCTGGATTTTCTGAACAGGACTTGAGTGCCCTGGAGTTTGCCCATTATTCTTCTTCCTCATTATAATCTTTCTTTATGTTATGTAACTTGATTTCTGCTGCAGCTTTCATTTGAAAGAACTAGTAATTGTTTTGCTGTTCTGCCTATTTGAATACTGTTTACAGTTTCCTTGTCCCTGAATACCTGTAAAAGAACAAGTGCTACTCAGAATCTCAGCTTCAGTATTACACTAATTGATGATCTTCACTCATAGAAGCAAAGGACTCACTACCTTCAGACTTCATCTGTGGTGTTTGACCATTTTGACCATATTCTTTCACAGAGGTAATGTAAATTCTGGAAAAGATATCTTTTGTGTTCTGTGCTCAAGGCAGATGTAAGGAAGATGATGTCCATCAATGCAAACATTTACATCAGACTCAATCTGACCTGGCTCAACTAATCAAATACAATTTTCAATTAAATAGATTTTGATAATTTGTTTAAATCTGTATCTACATTGTTGATCTTTTCTGTTGTCATGCTTTGCCATCCCCACTACTAATAAAACAGAAAAAATATCTCTGAAAAGATTTTTAAAGGATGATGGAAAGTATATTATAACAATCTCGAACCTTTTTTAGGCAATTCTGGTAAGCATGGATTATTACAAGTAAGGTAAAATAAGTCTGGAAGCAATTTCGAGGTGGTAATTAACGAGAATGTTTAGACCAAGCTGCTGCTAACACTCAGTGTAAACTGCAGGTGGCACCATTCATACAACATTTTAAAGAGCACCAGGGAAAACAATTCTGTCTTTTAATGTGAGTTTTCTGACAGCTTGCCGTGATCGTATAGTGGTTAGTACTCTGCGTTGTGGCCGCAGCAACCTCGGTTCAAATCCGAGTCACGGCAGGGATGATGTCCCTTTTGAAGAGATGCAAGTACAGATTGCTTACCTGAGGCAATCTATTAGTGATGTCTACGACTAAGAGGAGAAAGCAATTAGAAGCTCTGTAACTTTTACAAGAATGTTTTTCTAATAGAGTACATAGCATAAGCAAGCATTAATTCAGAAACCCTGGTGCCAAGTGGGATTTTTTTTAATTTAAATTTTTATGGATATCATGATAAATGCAGTCTCATAGTAGCCATGAGGAATTTTTACTCCTTACAACTCCTTAATGTCTGGGATGAGCCACCAAAACCACTAGGGTTTTGGTCTTTTCTGGTTTCTCATGCTAATAAAACAGCTTGAAGTTCTTAGAAATATGACAGTGGTAGATGTGGAAATCCTGCTTACCTAGGCCTGGACTGCTGCCAGCAGAAATCTGGTGACAGACAAGAGGAACCATCACTTGTCTGTTGATTCCCTTTGTTTTCATAATAGGAGCAGTGTGTAATTTCACTGTCCTGTTTTACTGAGAAATATGAACTCAGATTCTCAGTATGAAGACTTCTAAAATTGCCATTTTGATTTAGTAAATTGGTTATGGTACCTAACAGCTGTTTGTGCTATAAACAAACAAAATTACATAATTGGTAATGACTAAATTAATAAAATGTCATTATTATGAGTTAATAAAATAATTTGTAAGCTACTGAATAGTTTCTGGTAGTTGGTCCTTTAATTTGATACAAGAGCAAGCACTGCTTTTCTCTCACTGCTTCATCTGACAGGACATCAGCCCCTTTACAATGGATAACATCTCCAAAAAGCCCAGACAGATTCAAGTTTTTTGCAAGAGGCCAGCTGCTTCAGAGTGTGAATGACAGGTGCCTTTCTCTCTCTCTCCAAGGGAGCAGGAAAATTCTTTACCATCCCACTGGAGGGAGGAAGTGAAACAAATCTTTTTTAGCACCAGTGTCAGGAAAAATCAAAGCCCTGCATGCCTGGAAACCTGGGAGGGCACATCACCTTTGGAGACTGTGGGCTTAGATGTCCCAGTTTTGGTGTAGTAGGCTAAAGAACCCTGGCATGTTATGACCTTCCTCAGGTTCATGAGATCACTTTCTGTTGTATTTTTCAAAATATCTTTGAGTGTTCCTCTGATTTGCCTTAGATTTCCTGTCTAAATACTATTCAGCCTTTTAGGAGCATGTCAGGGCAATTAGCTTGTGAATTATTGGTCTAATTGACGAGACAGATGTGACTGATTTCCCAAAAGAAAGCAATTTAGAAATATGCACTAGCATGAAAGAGACCAGGATGATCTTTCGTACTCTATCCCTGCTATAGTATTTTGGAAATGTCATCTGCTGTGTTAGATTTTATGAAATCCAGAAATAGCAAATAAACTCATCACAGGTACACATACTCTTTAAAGAATCCTGGTGAATTTAGTCCTAAAAAAGGAATTTAAAATTGCCACATCAAATATTTTGCTCTACTCATGCATCATCCTGGGGCTGCTGAAGCACTCAAAGCTCACCCCTGCTTGACCTCAGCCTACCTGGAACTGACTTCTCTATATCCAGTGTTCATCTGTAGCTAAATATTACCTTATTGTAATTATTGACGATTTTGAAGAATGTCACTAGAACAGTAGGCAAATTCCAAGTGCCCTTCAAAAAAAAATATCCTTTTTTTTATGTTGGCTTAGTTGAAAACTGTGGTTATTCAGTTTGATTTATTTAATTTGTGATACCAATATTTGCTTTACTAGCTCAATGGTCATGTTATAAACTGAGACCAAGAATGGTGTTGGCAGATAATCAGATCTCTCTTATACCACTTCCTCCTGCACTTATTTATTCTCCTCACAAGAAAATGAAAATTAAAAGCCAGCTTCATTTTGGAATATAAACATGCAAGTGCAAATGGCTCCCAGCATTCCATTTCCTGAGAAAATATTTATCAATTTTCTCTTCTCATTAGAGAAAAAGAAAACAAAAACTTCAGTGCAAAAGAGTTTCCAAGGATAACAAGACTGCAGACTAGGAAACACAAAGAGATAATCCTGGAACTGATGTTGAACCCTAAATTCAACAAAGATTTCCCTGTATGTTGCTGGAATATGCAGATCATCATGTCTAGCAGACATGTCCACATAACACTTTCCCAGCTGGAAATCAGGGTCTAAATAATAACAGTAATATCTTAAAAAGATTATCAGGTTTACATAGATCTATTTCTGAAGCTCTGAATTTTTTATTGCCTAAGAACAATTTGGAGCAGCTTTCTCTACCTTTAGGCAGCAAACTGAAAGCAAACATGAAATGAACAGTAGTTTAAAAGCAAAGCACGAGAAGAGAGTACACACCTTCCTTTGCAGTTTTCCCATGTCATTTCTTCCTTGCTATTGTTCTCATGCATGGCTCATTCTGTATAAAACATAACATCTTTAGGACATGGAGGTGTGTCTATCTCCATATCCCCAGCACAACTACTTTGCTTCTTGGCACTGAAATGAAAAACTGATATGATGTACTCATCAAGTTCTTGGGGAAACATTTCTGTCTTGTTATTGTACCTTAACCTCAGCTGTTGATTAGGGCCAAAACTGCTAAAGTTTTTAAACTGTAGAGAAAGACAGCTAATTTTTGAAAATGCAGCACTGAACAGAAAGTCTTGGAAAACTTTTGGAACATCAATAGAGGCAGGTTTCTGTTATTCTTCATTTTTCAGGAGTGTAGCAAAGCTGGTTGTATCCTGTCTGATGTCCATATCGGGTGTTGAGCAGGATAGAAGGCAGTGGCTGTTTTGAATCTGCAGTCATCAAATCAAATTAATTCTGTTTTTTTCATTCTCTTTACAGAAGCATAGCTCATACTAAAAGTTTTTATAGGTCCCTTCTGAAATCCTTTCAAAAGACTGTGGTCAAGTAGACTCTTTGAAAGGAAATATGTGGTAAAAAGAACTTCTGAAAGCTTAAATACCTGGTTGTGCTTTAGCAAAGAATTCCAGGAATTCACTTCACAGGTGGGATGATTTTACCTCTGGAAATTCATCTCTGAGTTTACAGGCTATTATTGCAGAATGGATAGTAATTGGGAAAAATCTGGCAGACGGAGAAATTCCTCAGCCTGATGTGTAAACAGAACTACATAAACAATGTCTGATGTTGCAGTTCTGTTCTCATAATCTGTCTTTGGTGTTTCTTGAAAGAAAACATGTCCTGGTCTCTAAATAAGACTGCTTCCTATTCATAATGCCCCAGCAGTCGCAGCTCTGGAGAGAGCTGCACCAGAACACATGTGAAGACTATTGTTCAATTTTTGAAGCTTTTGACTTGTACTGCTTTTGGTTAAGCTTTGACACAGGTTTGAGTCCTACAATCCTTTGCACTACAATTCAAACCACTGAGTAGGGCCTGGTTTTACTTCTTTGTCAAAGGCTCAGCACAAACCCAAACCCACCAAATGCCTCTGAAACTATCTAAGCAATGGTTTATGTTTCACTTCTTTAAAATTTATTTCTCTATGTGTTTTCATCTTAAAATTCCAAGTTCTCATTTTTCTTTATTCTAAAATCTTTACACATGTGAACTTCTGATTTAAAATTTCACAGAAACAAAATCAGCTCTTTCAGATGCAAACACATCAGATAACTCTTCCACAAAGCTTCATGAAATTAATTCTTGTGCTTAATATTTTACAACTTTTTCCTCCATTCTTTTATACAGAAGTGCTGTCTATGTTTTCTCTCCACCAAATACAACTCAGGAGATGACACTTTGTGATACTCCTTCCAAAAGAATTCATTCTTTGCCACAAAAAAGCCTCAGTCCAAAGGGATCTCAAAACATAGTGCTTTAAAAGTCTTTGAGAAGAGAGAATAGTTTTGATGTTTTTTAATAACTGTAATAATTAAAAAGATTCTTTTATAACACAGTCTGTAGTGTCAACATAATCAGCATCTCTGTGCTGCTAAACCAGCTCCTATGTGCCTCTTGCACCTGAGACCTGTGCATGGACCCAACAACAGAACCCTCTCGTTTTTTCTAGCAATTTTTTTGTGGATTCCTGAATTCCAGGTTTAGATCTCATGCTTCCAGGGTCCTCAAATAATGATTTTTTTTTTTTTGTCCTGTTGTTGTTCTCATTAATATGAGCAGTAAACCTTCTGTTTTACTTTCCATAATTGTATCTAAACTCTTCAGGAAACTCTAGCATACTAGGATGTGCTTACTTTAGGACCTGCAGTATTGTTATTTTTCACCTTGTAGCTGAAGGCAAGAAGGTGTCCTGACCTTTTTATTGGCACAGAGAACTTCCTTACCATATAGCTATAAACACATTGTATAAAAAATGGTATTTTACTGTTACACTTGAGAATAATTTCGCTAAAGCAACAGTAAGAAAACTGGCATATCATAGATAATTCTTGCTGGAAACATCTTTTGAAGGCTGTATTGTTGGGTTTTTATGCATAAAAACTGATCTGAATTGACTGAAAAATAATTGCAAAAGAACCCTAGAAGTCTGAATACAAGAAACATGAAGTCTTCCAGAAAGACAAAAATATAAATTCTGGAAAAAGATTTGTGGTTGATTCACCAGCTTTGTTGCATCATAAGGTTGTTCATAATTTTGTTTGCTGATAGATAGTTTTAATGGAATTAAATATTCCCTGCAGGTCTTCAGAGTTATGTATACCCTGCTTTGAAAGCAATCCCTTTTCATCTTAATAGTTTCAAGCTAGTCTAGCTTCCTTACTTAGGTCTGAACAAACACCTGAAGGAAGTTTCCCAAGGGTTCTGAATACTCTGCCTAGTTGCCTGAATGATGTTTGATCTCAGAAGGACACACATTACCTTCAGCCAAGAGAACTTTTAAGAATCTGGCCTCAACTGTCAGAAACATGAATCTACTTGCCAAAAATTAGTTTTTGTTGCTTCCTCCTTTTTTCAACCTGTTTCTTCTTTTTACCTGTAGTCAGGCCATGTGATTCACTATGAAGAACTCATTTGGTGAAAATTAGCAGTTTTTAATTCAGTCATCAGGATATGTAGTTATGTCAATAAATTTTTGAGCATATTTTATTAATAGCTAATTAAAACTGTGTTGCAACATGATTCAATCATACAAAGTACCAACAGCAGCTTGGGAGTGTCTCTTCAAAATTTCTTCCCTTGTACCTTTCAGCCAGCTTCCCTTCCTCACCATCCCCACACAGGAAAACCACTGGTCCCTAGAATCCCCTCCTTAATAGACAGAAACACCCACTAGGCAATCTGGCCAGGAGGAATGAAAGTTGCTTTGCTGGCCAGAGAATCTTACTAGACCATTTTCCCACCTTGTGGCAGAATCCTCTTGGTTGCATCATCCTGTCCTGTCCTCTCCCCAAAAAGGACACTGAGCTTCCTGCACTGTCTTGCTTCTCTTTTATCAAATTTATACTTAGACATGATGTCTTCAATTTCTTCCACCAATCTGCTATTGATTACTAATATGGTAAGTGCATAATTCTTGGAGTAAATATACTATGAGGCCTCGGAGTAAAGAAATAATTTGTGTGTAATTTAATGCCTTCCTTGCTGCTCTTTCTGGAAAAAACTCTTCTAGAATTTTCCTTTGCGACGAGTAATCCTTGGGGACAGATAATAGAAAGAAATTAATGTTTGCTGGGAGAACGCAAGAACATTTGTTTAAAAACTGAGTGTGTGAAATCAGAGAAAATGTCGCCCCAGACATTAGTACGGCAACATCTGTGCGATCTTGAAATCACACAAAACGAGACAATGGTGCGAAGAGTGCCAAGCAAGCACCTCGTGAGGCAGCACGGGCCTTTGGTGAGGAGCCATTTCCTGGCGCAGCTGCTGCTCTCTCTCGGCTGCTCTGGCGCTCCGCGGGCGGGAGGAGGGTTCTGCGGACGGACGGACGGACGGACGGACGGAGGGTTTGCGCTGCGGGTCGCTCCGCGGTGCTCGGTGTCCAGCCCCGGCCCCGCGGACCCGGGCTCCTGCTGGGTACAGGGCGGAGGGCAGGGCGGAGGCAGCCCTGCGAGCCGGGCGAGCATTGCCACCTAGCGTGGGCGGGCCGGAGCGCGGCCCCGCGGCGAACCGACGCGAACCGACGGGAACCGACGGGAGCCGACGGGAGCCGACGGGAGCCGACGCGAACCGACGGGAACCGACGGGAGCCGACGGGAGCCGACGCGAACCGACGGGAACCGACGGGAGCCGACGGGAGCCGACGGGAGCCGACGGGAGCCGACGGGAGCCGACGGGAACCGACGGGAGCCGACGGGAGCCGACGCGAACCGACGGGAACCGACGGGAGCCGACGGGAACCGACGGGAGCCGACGGGAACCGATGCGAACCGACGGGAACCGACGGGAACCGACGGGAGCCGACGGGAGCCGACGCGAACCGACGGGAGCCGACGGGAACCGACGCGAACCGACGGGAGCCGACGGGAACCGACGCTGCTCACGGCCCCAGGAACACACCCCTGCTCCTTCTGCCACCTGCAGCCTGGTGATGAGCGCTTCCATCGCCTTCTGTCTGGTCGATATCTGTCTTCAAACGTATTTTTGGTCTGTGGGTTTTCTTTCTGTTTTCAGAGAGCAGTGGGGTGAAAGTACAGAGAGCCTGGTGAAAGTACATTCAAAGTTACATGATTATTTTAAAAGCTGTTGAAAAGGAAGCATGAAAACACATGTTCCCTTCCTTCTGTAAGCCAGATTTGAACCGAAGTTGCCATAGCACACAGTACCAGCCACTGGACTGTCATAGCAAGCTGGCACGTTGTGACAGGTTTTAGACAGACCTGGCAGAAAAATATCAAATCTAGTAAAATAACAGACCTTGACAGCAGTGAGTCATTAAAGAAAGATTTCTGTTCAGGTTTAAGAGTTAAGGTTTCAAAACACAAGTGTTCTTAGTAGAGTTATTCTAATAATTGTCTTACTAAAGATCTCATACCTGCCATTTAGTGTCACTTTTTAATTCTGTGTCTGACAGTGATAACAAGCAAAGATTGATAATACCAAGTATCTTCACAATCTTGTTAATTAGTTTAAAAAGTGGAAGGAATTGGTGGATACACCAGATGGTTGTGCTCCCATCCCAAGGGACCTCATCAGGATGAGAAATGGTCTGAGAGAGACTCCTGAAAACTCAACAAGTGAAAATTCTAAACCTGGCACCCAGGGACAAGCAACCCCATGCACCTGCACGTGCTGTGGGCTAACCAACAGGAGAGCAGAATGACAGAAAATGGGAATCCTGATGGACACCAAGCTGGCCATGAGCCAGCAGTGTGCCCTTGAGGCAAAGAAGACCAAAAGCCACCCTGGCTGCAAGGCAGAACATTACAACAGGTCAAGAGAGGTGACCCTCTCTCTGACCTCTCAGGTGAGACACATCTGGGTGCTGTGTCCAGTGCTGGGCTCTCAGCCAAAAGAGAGAGATGAAGATACTGGGGCGAGTCCACTGAAGAATCACTGAGATGATGAAGGGTTTGCAGCTTAAACAGTGGAGCTGGTGCTTTTTATATTCAAGAAGAGCAGGCTTGGGGGAGGAATTTATCAATATGCATAAATATCTAATGGGAGGGTAAAGATGTTGGAGCCAGGTTCCTATCTGTTGTATGCAGTGATAGGACAGAAGGTCATGGGAAGAAATTAAAATGAAGGTAATTATTTTTAAATATAAGAAAAGTTTATTTACTGTGAGGGTCTTTGAACAACAATTGCCCAGAAAAGTTGTGGAGTTTCCCTCCTTGAGGAATTCAAACCTGACTCAATATGGTCTTGGGCAACTCACTGTGGCCAACTCTGCTCAAGTCACCATGGTACTTGAGATTTTCAGAGGGGCCAGCCAGCCTTAATGATCCTTGGGAAAAGGAAAAAACCCAACAGTAAGAGCAACACAGACCCAAATAAACCAAAAATAAAATGGCAGTGCTTGAAAAATTTTTAAACATTTCTCTAGTGTATGTATGTGCTTAACAGCACAGGCAGTTGAGCAGAGGTAGTCCATGAGTGCCAAGAAATGGGATACTGAAAGCCTCACTGTCTTCCCTCTCAAAGTACACAAAGTCTGTGTGAGCCAGACAAGTAAGCAGTAGCTGGAGACCGAGCATCTTAGTTGGTACAAAAACTTCTTCTATGTTTTCACTATTGACAAAGGCTTTATAACATGCATCGTGCCCAGCATGTGTGTGCTATATTTCTCCTGGGAGTTAGAGGTACCCAGTGATGGATATGAATGTTTAAAGGTATAGATTAGCAAGATTTCCTGGAATTTTCCAGGAAATTTTCCAAATATGGCCAGCTTCTCATATTGCCAAAGTGAATGAATGTAGAATACATTGTTTCAGGCAAATTCCATGTGATTACGAAAAAAGGAGTTTTCTATCTAGCAGCCATAAATAAATAAAAATATGTCAGTTTACCACTGTATTCAGACTACACACTTTTTATTTCCTTTATTTTTTTTTTAATATCTTCACCCAATATTGTGTGTGCACATACAACATTCACCAAATACCTGGTTCTATGTGCTGGAATAATAAAAGGAGAATTCACAATTGTGCTGCAAATTAATTCAATTTATTTGATTTTATTCTGTCCCAGTATTTGCGCTTCTCAATTTGATCTAAAGGTTTGAATTATTTTATCAATGTGACACAAGGCCACATTTCTGTACCTAAACATGTATGCATAGCTTGAATTGCAATTCTTAGTAAGACTTTGTGTTAAATGAGAGATTTTTACATCTGTAATACTTGTGCATGGTCTAGTGTAGATAAAATTCCTTTCCATTTCAGCCCAGAAGTCTCTCTCTGTTGCTTCCATCCTCCGTACTTCTCTTTTGTTGAAAAATAACCCCTATTGTTGTCAGAAAAATCAATGCAAATCTATTAATTGTGTGGTACTGTGTGTCATTCAAGAAAATTAGTGATTTTTATAAATTTTAAACTAAAAAGCATGATTGCAGTGTTAGTAGGAATGAATCAAAGCTTCGACTCATCTGGTGCGTTTGTAGCTGTTAAACATGACTAGTTGCTGTTGGCATCAAGGGAAAAACCTGTCACATTAAACTGTGTCTGCATGTCTGAGTACAAAGCGTGTGGCTCTGGGGACTCCTTGGCTTGATAGTGTGTTAGTTTCTTTAGTTGACTGTGGTTGCTGAAATTTAGATAAGACCTTGATTCATTTGGAAATTCAGAATCTTGGCCTAATGGTGCTGAACACCAGCAGGTCTTCTGGAAACCTCTGCCCCAAGGCATCTGCAGAGTCATCTCTGTTTATATATATATATATATATTGTGTATATATATATAGTGTATATATATATATAGTGTGTATATATATATAGTGTATATATATATATATATAGTGTAAGGTAGCCCATGGAGTAGCACATGCTATGAGTTATTGTACACTTAAATACTAACATAATACTAACATAACTTCCAGCAAAATTGCTGCAGAGCAAGAGGCTTCTTCCTGTGCTATGCTAAGGATGCAGAAGAGCTAGGTCAGCTGCCTGTGCACTTCTCAGAGAAAAATAAGTGAACCTCCCTAAGGCTTGTGCATTCCAAAGTAAATTCTTTGATAAACTAAGTTTCATTGCAATTATCCTAATGACAAGGCATCACTTAATTAGTCTGAGGAGTTCATGGTTAAGCTAAAAGCTTGTAACACAGTATTATCTCTGCAACTAGGCAAAATGTAGAAACTGAGCCTCATATTATGCTTACTTTTTAGTTGTCTGAGTTGTTATGGGTAGAAGACTATATGAGAATTCAATGCAGGTTGCAGAATGTTTAGGGTATGTATGCAAGGTAATATTAGACAGAAAAAATATTTGGGTTTGAAGTGTGTTGGTGTCTTTTCCAATAAAGTTTTTTTAAAAAATCCTTTAGCATAACCTGAGTTTGATGATACACACCTCTCATAGTTTCAAATCACTGTTTCAATTAACTTCTCGTCTTAAGTTAGTACTGCTCTAATGTAAAAGATAGTGAATGTTTTTTACTGATATGAATTTTTTAGTGTCTAAATAATACACTAGGTAATAAACCTACCTTTAAGTAAATCTATCTGGCAAATTAGACTATGTGATCCTGAGGAAACCTATAAAACATCCAATGACTCTGTTGAGCTGGAGTTCTGGTGCAGGAATATGACTCACATAATGCTGAAAAGAAACCAGAGGGGAATAAGGATAAATACTTAAATACTGAAAGTTAAACCAATATCATTCAGCTGTATCACTCTCTCTGGCACACATATGCCAAAACCTGTCTTGACTCATGACCAATATTAGTTTTTGGGGGTTTTTTTTGAAGGTTGGTCTAGCTCTAAAGCAGTTCATAGATAATATATACTTCTGTAATGAGCATGTCAAACTGGAACAGACTTTTGTTAGGAGGCTTCTGGTTTGAAATCCTACCTTTTGCATTCATAATTGATTGAGACACATAGATAGCTACAGTCAAGGCCACCATTTTAAACAAACATTAAAGACCCACTTGCAAAATTCTGACTTTTGGATGTTACAGAGCAGAGGGGCCAAGCAGATGCAGATTGCTTGGCTGTTCAGACAGTACTGTACTGAAGAAGAAACTTTTCCATCAGAGCACCTCTCCTGTGAGGAAGGGCTGAGAGAGTTGGGTTTGTTCAGCCAGGAAAGACCAAATGTACCAGCACCTGAAGGGAGCCTACAAAAAAGATGGACAGAGACTGTTTTCAAAGGCATGTAGGTGTGGTGAGGCACTGGAACATGTTGCCCAGCAAAATTATGGATGCCCCATTCAAATGTTCAAGGCCAGGTTGGATAGCACTTGGAGCAACCTGGCCTAGTGGAAGGCCCATGGCAGAGGGGTTGGAACTAGATGATCCTTGAGGTCCTTTCCAACCCAGACTACTCTGTGATTCTATGGTAACTATGGCAGTAGTGAGAGAAGTTTTACAGAACCCAGACTTAACTTGATTTACAGCTTGTTCTTGGGAAAGATAACCATGATGCAAAAGCACAAAGGAAATGTTTACACACTTCTCTTATGCAGAGCACTGGTGAAAACTTCAGACCAGCTGTTACAAGGGGAATACTCATCAGATCATTTCAATCCTATAACCAAAGCGAATCTTATCATGGATGATTACCTGGGCATCTTTCAAAATAGGAAAATGATTTCAAAATCAATTTTTTAATTAAGAGATTGCTTATTAAAGGAAAAATTATTTGAAAATTAATTAGACTCTCAGAAGCTCAGCTTTCATAAAACGAGGTGCATAGAAACCTAGAACATTTTTTAATAAGGTTGATATTTTCTTCTTGGAAATAAACAGGTTTATCTGACATGTTCCAATATGAAGATTTCCATCAACACTTACGTAACAAAGCATGAAATGACCTTTCTGTCAAAATTCCACAATCAAACATCTTGTAATTTCACCTGTGTCTGGGTAGCATTGTCCTCAATAGCATCAACAGCAAACATGAATGCTTTGGTTATTTATTGTGTACATCTCAAGTCCTGTGTTTTTTCAGTTCAAAACACTTTGTTTGTTTCCTGAAATCACCATCTTAATGATTGATTGTTGCTTGATTCCTCTAATACATTATCAGCATAGTATATATATCCTTCTAGCAATATATTGCCATTCCTAGCAAACATCAGAAATGCATGGATCAGAAGCAATACCAGTCTCTGCCAGGGAGTCTTGCTTTGTGGTGCTGAAGGTACAGATAAATGGTGGCAGCCACATCTGCCTACTGCCACCAGCTCACAGCACCTGTGGCTGGAGCAACTTTACAAATTTCACTGCTACAGCCAAACATTTATCTTCAGCTATCAGACTGCACTCATTGTTGTCTCAGGAAACAAAACAAAACAAAAAGCAAGCAAACAAACAAACAACAAAACAAACAAACAAACAAACAAACAAACAAACAAAACCCAAAAAAACAAAAAAAAAACCCCCAAAAAAACCAATAACAAAAAAAACAAAACAAAACAAAACAAAACAAAACAAAACAAAACAAAACAAAACAAAACAAAACAAAACAAAACAAAAAAAAAAAACAAAAAAAAAAAAACCCAAACCAAACCAAACAAACAAACAAACAAAAAAGCCAGTTCCTAAAGGTACTAACACAGATTCCTTCTGTCTTTCAGCTGCTGCTGGTAGGTCATGATTTCCAGTGTAAAATCATGTCACAACACAAGTAACAAGACACTAACAAAAGACAAGATGGTCCATAAGCAGATCAATTATGTGAACTTTTGTGAAAATTTACCAAATCTTTGTATAATTTTGCTTGAAATGGTGCTTTATCTTCTGTACAGATACTTTCAGGTTTCTTCTCTGAGCTTTTTTAGGGATATATTTCCACTCCAGCTACAAATGTTTTTTTCAAAGAAAGGTAACCTTGGTATCACCAGAATATTGTTCAGAACATCCCATGTTTAAGTCCCTGTATGTAATCAAGACAGGACTATTCTTGCTGCTGTCAAAAAGTCTTTTCTCATTTGTTTTCAATGTTTTCTTCAGACTTAAATTTTTTTAAACAACCCCACAAGCATAGTGGATGGTGCATAATAAATATATCACAAGTTCATTCTGTATAATGCTGACAACACCATCTAAAGCATCAGGCTAGTAGAACAGTAAATGAGATATAAGCAGTGTAGCAGGGTGCCCATGAGAACTCAAGTTCATTTCCCTGCAGATATCATCCCATTGACAACTGACAGATATTGACCACAAACATGCTAGCACTGTTCCTGCTTCTGGGAGAATTTTTGGATTGCAATGAAAAGATACTGTAATTTTTATTTTCTTTTATTTACTGTACTATTTTTTCTTTCTGGGGATAGACTCTTTTAATTCAACTGGTACCCTTATATTAGGTGAAGTGTGGTGGAAGTTACTAAAATGAGCTCAACAACCTGCAATGTAAAACCTACATAAATGCTTATATAAACCTATATAATATTTTCTATCTTGGTTACAAAAAATTATTAAAATTATTAGGTTAGTTAGCATTAAAACAAAGGTGTTCAGATTATTATGGTCAGATTTTGTAGTGTAAATTACTTCTTCCACAAGGAGTGGAGTCAGGAAAGTCTGCTCAAGGGATGACAGAATGAGAGCCACTTCTAATAGAGGCCTTTGAAACTCTGGAGGTAGCAGAGCTTTGTAGTGTTTTCAATCCTAAAGTTAAAAAGACATTACACTCCATGCTATGGTTTTTATTGTATCTGATGAATGCAAACAAGTGAATAAACCAAAAATTTATAC
Organism: Oenanthe melanoleuca; assembly: GCF_029582105.1. Lineage (NCBI taxonomy): Eukaryota > Metazoa > Chordata > Aves > Passeriformes > Muscicapidae > Oenanthe > Oenanthe melanoleuca. Next base: position 45,754,037 of record NC_079362.1, read on the forward strand.
CATACCCCTTGCACATATTGTTTAAAAAAATCTGCAAAAAAATCTGTTTAAAAAAATCATGCAGCTAAAAATGGTTAAGATCTCATATTCATGATGCTTTGTTATGGTTCAAAGATGCAAAGTATAAAAATCATGTGGTATATGTTTGTCTGGTTATCAAGATTTAGCTAGAAAGAGCTCATAAGGAACAGGCACAATAATGTCAAGCTTCTGACTTCCTTCAGAAACCTAATGCATGACTCCTTGCTGCAATTGAATGGTCTGAGAGATGTTTGAGCAGTTTTAGAGAATAATTATTTTCTAACAATTGGTCAATTTGTGAAATAACAATCTGTGAAATAACAAAATGTTTAAATATTACCAGGTTAAAAATCAGTCTAGGAACTGGATAATATTATAAACTTGACCTTAGAACTGAATTTAAAACTATTAAAATCTTTTCAGTGCTATTAAATAGATCCTGAAAACAGAGAATTGTTGTTTCATAGTGATTTAATCAATTGGCTCTGTATTTTAAATATTTGGAAAACTGAGATTTTCATTGATCTGATTGGATTCACTACATTGAAAATTTGCTTTTAATACATAGTATTTTGGGAAAAAAAAAAAAAAAAGAAAAAAAAGAAAAAAAAAAAAGAAAATAATTGTACGTGGTGCCAAAAGGAAAGTGACACCAGGTTTTCTGTGTAAGCAGTAGTGCTGTTTGCCACATAATTCTCACCTAAGTCTCTGTCTTTCCCTTTTTAAAGTACATCAGAATCATCTTAAACATGGGATGACGAAAGAGATTGGATAAAGTTTGGAGCTGTAAATTGGTTGCAGTTTCACATCCTGTAATTTTTGTAATTTAACTGGGTTTCCTGCTGCCACCTCTTCTCTGTTCCAGAGATTACAACCACTGGCATAACCAGCCTTGTGTTCATCCTCTAAGCAGGCCCTCAGGATGGCACATGTTCACTAACATCTTCCATGGTAGGAAAGGCTAAAAGACTAGTTAGTGAGACATAAGCACTCGTGATTTCAGGGAATGTTGACAGGGAGCAATAACACTAACCCAGCTTAGAGTGGTTGATACTCCCCTGTCAGCAGTATGAATGGGACTAGGAAGATTTGCCATAGGCTTGCACCAACTGACCACGTGTAGGCACATCATTCAATCTATGGGCTGGTTTTTCACCTTGATGTGGTCTAGAAATGATAATTCCCAACTCAATGCCCACCAAATCAGGTGCTGCTCATTCACTCCCCACACCCTTCCCCTTGTCACTCTGGCAGGACAGGGTTGAGATTTGCAGGTACAAAAGCTGAAGATCCCGCGTTGAGAAAAGAGCAGTCTACTTTAAACAGCAAAGATATAAGAAAACAAATAGTAATAGCCACAATATTAATAAAAATATGGAAAAGAGAGTGATCCAAATGCAAAAATGCTCACCATAGAGGCAATGAACAATGGCAGAAAATTACACTGTTTTTTCTCCCTTCTTCTGAGAAGACAGTGAGTACCTTGCCCCTTCTCCTGGCAATGGAGAATAAACCTCCAGGTTCCCTGGCCAAGACTAGAACACACCTGTAAACTGACTCTCAAAAGCATGCAGTCAGTGTCCTTAGCCTACAGTGCATTCATTGCTGTGGTATTTTGTGGGGAGAGCAAACCTAATAGAGCCCAGATATGTGATTTCTCTTCTCTGTTCTCGCCCAGTTCTCAGCAAGACATTTAACTAAAAATCCTTATTTTTCATGTCTGTGAAATCCAGACAACATTATTTTTAATAACTGTAAAATCAAGCCAACAAAGTAAATGATCATGTCTGATAGAAAAATACTTTTCAAATCTTAGATGAAACAAATGAAATAAGGTAAAATGCATCAGGTGCATAATTTTAACAGCAGCGCATATAATGATCTCCTAAATGTGACTCAAACTTCAATACAACAGTCTGAAAAACAATTATAGGTTTTGAATATTTAAAGTCTTTCTATGTATTAACCAATACAATTTCATAATTTTATTTAGATGCTGTTGCCCTAATACAAATAATAATTTTAAGCAGAAAGAGATAACTGCTGTGCCTCTCATGATATACATTTTTACAATGAATGAAATCACAGAATTGATCCTGATTTTAGACTTCACTTTGACTAAAAGTGTAGCTCAATGAAAATATTATTACAGCCAAACACAGATCATGGGGTTTGTTAGTTGATTTTTTGTTTGGTTCGGTTTTGGTTTGGGGTTTTTGTTTTGTATCACTAGATCACACAATTGTGTGCAAAAACCATTCCAAATGATTTGTCTGTTAAGACTTAATAACTTGTTTCATATAATTTTGACATTTTCATGTGGTTAGGCAATGTTTTCTTTCCCCAGAATTTAAACACCTCGCTATTTCAATTGAGCATTTTTTCTGGATAAAACCAGCTCCCTCTGCTGGATCTGCAGAAAAGAATGTGAATCTGCCTGGGTCCTGTAGATGAGGGCTGAGTAGTGATGGGGGCTTTGCCATTCATTTCAGGAAAGTGAATTTTCTTATTCTTCTATCTTGTTAAAAGCACAATTTAAAGGAAAACATGTCAGAATATTATCTAAAGGTAGTGTTGGAGCACTGATGAAGACTACTGGGTCCAAGGACAAAGAAGCCTTTCTTGAGACCTGTGTTTTTCACTAATCATTAGAAAGCCACTCCTTACTATGAAAAGAAACCAAGATTTTCAAAAGTAAAGGAAATTTGATCATGCCTCTTTCAGCCTCTTTGCTGCTTGGTATACCTCATATGTTTTTCCATGACAGCAGAAAAATTGCTCAGGCCCCACTTTCAAAATCCTGAGACCTGTTCAGAAATCATGAGATTTTGAACAAAACCATTAAAACACCAAGAGAACACATTTTTGGAGGGGCTGTTGAAAAGTGGAGAAAAAACCTGCAACTTCACTTTGGGGTGCTCTTTTCTTAATGAAAGGTGAGATCATAGATTTAATGGCTTTACACTAAAATAGAGAAGTGTTAGACATGATATTAGGAAGAAATTCTTTACTGTGAGGGTGGTGAGACACAGGAACAGTTTGTCTAGAGTAGTTCTGGAGGCCCCATTCCTGGAACTGTTCAAGGCTAAATTTGATGGTGCTTGGAGCAACTTTATCTAGTGGAAAGTGTCCCTGGCCATAGCAGAGGGGTCTTTAAGGTCCCTGGAAACTCAGACCATTCTATGATTCTATGATCATATCATCATAATTTTATTGTAAAATATCTATTAATTATAATGATATAGATATAAATATAATTAGATTGTGCTAATTGTGTAGTTATAATTATTATATAATCCTCAGTCTCCAACAGTTGCTTAAGGAAAAAAAAAAAAGTGACATGAAAATCAGAACAATAACACTGAATAACACTGCAATTCATACAATCTGCAAAAACCCTCTTATTTTTCAAAGTTTGGTACAAAATAAAAACCAGTTATCACAAAATATGTCTATTTTAAATAATGTTTGTCCTCTGGATCACTGCTGTCCCTGGACTCAGCATATGCTAACTGATGTGAATGAACTGAGAAGAAGAAGGGCGGCGTGTTTCTGCTCCAAATTGCAAAGTTTCATAGACGATTGTAACATTCTGTCCTTACCAGGAACTGTGACCAATTAAGCCTAGAAAGCTCTCTTGGAAAGATTAGCTTTTCTCCAAAACAGACAGACAGCATGTTCCATATTAAATGTTATTATTTTGCACATCTAGTGTTATATCCTTTGGGAACTGGTTTTCATAAATCCCACTACATTTAACTCCTCGTCCATGATTTTTGTAGCAATCTAATAACTGATAGTTACATAACTAGACCTTTTAGGGTTTTATTCATATTATTTAAATTTTTACCCATAATATGCATATGCATACTTCTCTAAAGGTATTCATATACATT